>NC_022026.1:10679131-10704807 GCF_000317375.1 Microtus ochrogaster | reverse complement strand
GGGAGGAGGCAGAAATCCTTAATAAATAAATAAATTAAAAAAATAATGGAAATGGGTTAATTCTAGATGTAAGAGCTAGCTAGCAATACACTCAAGTTATTGGCCAAGCAGCGATTCAAAAATAAATAAATAAATTTTATTTTTATTTAGTTTTTTTCTTGAACTTATTTTGTGTGTAGAAGTGTTTTTCCTGCGTGTGTTCACCTAATGCCCAAGGATGTAGAACACATCGGATCTCCTGAAAGAAAAAAAAAATTAAAAAGAGAGTCCCTTGTGTGTACTATTTTTTTAAAGTGGACTTTCTGCTTCCTTAGCACTTTTCTCTGCATCTGCAGCTCGTGAAATGCAGAGTCGCAACACTAAGGAAAACTACTGTCCGGAGATACAAGCCTCTCCGAAGGGCACCAGGGATCCACAGTAAAATCCACAGTTCACAAAACGTCAAGGCATTTTCATCAAAAAAAACCTGCAAAGATTAAATGGAATTCCTTCTACATCAGGGATTTTTAATCATACAAAATGTTCAAATCTAAGGTAAACCAAAAACCAAGAAAAACTAACATCTACTAACTTGCATTTCTCAAGACCCAGGTGGTGAGCTAGAGTCGGATTATAAGGCCAAAAAAAAAAAAAGGCTGCTTACCCTGAGCCAGGGATGACTTTATTCCCCGACACCCATTGGCTGCTGAGCTCGCCAGCTGCACGGAATGTTCAAGCCAGGTGAATTACAATGACTTCACAACAGGGGGAAATGAAATCGGAGAGAGAGTCTCCAAAGTGACGTCAATGCCCTCCACGGAACACCTAACTAGGCAGACTTACGAGTTGATTCTGAGCCCAATGCTTTCTTCCTCAAGTCATTTCCCTAAAGATCGAGTCCTCGCTCACCTGATTTCTCACGAAGCCCTTTCAGATGGGCTGAATTCTTTATCTGCCATGCTTTCTGCCAGACGATTTAGTGTCCTTAGCTCCAATTTTAACCCTCTAGGCTCCTCAAGTTAGGAGGCAGGCAGAAGACAACAACCTCTCTTCCTTTGGCTCCACAAGCTATTTCAACTAGTCGATGCAGACCACATCCTTCCTCTGACAGGCAGACTTCCAGGAACTAACCTGTGGTTTTGAAAGCGAGTATTTTCCATAGCGGGCTGTCTTACTGATTGCCGACATTGTTCATGTATTCTGAAACTGTGCCTCGGGGCTTTTACAATGTGCTACCAAGAAAAAAAAATCAAAGAGCAATAAACACAAAAACAGGAGTCTCAAACATCTAAAAGTTATTCTCCCCTTCACACATTGTTCGCTAGGTGGGCACTAAGAACAGTGAAAGCAAGGATAAAACCAATTTCTTGTGGTTCCTATAATGTTTTCTTTATGAGTCTATAAATAATGCAAGAATGCATAATTTTTCATTTTAGAGTCCCGGGAACAGATCCTGCAAATTAAGCTGTCACTGTATAGACACATTTCCTCACTCAGACTACCCCTTTACATTTAAAAAAATTCCGCAACTATCCCCTTCCGACTTGGGATTTATTTAATCTGGACTATTTGATTTTTTTGAGAAGTCTTAGAATGAGTCACATAGACTGACAAAGTCACCCGCGCGAACTCTTGTCCCGGCTGTCACAAGAGCACTTGGAGTCAGTCCAGGCTGGACGAGGTTGCGTGTGTGTCTGGGCTCAACCTTCACAGCAATCTCCACTTTGAAACATTATAAAGAAAAGCCATGATTTTTTTAAAATGAGGAATCAAGTCCATTTTGTGCTTACGTTGGAAACATTTCAACATTTCAACTCTGGTGGAACTCTTTTCCACGTGGAAACAGAAAGATTCCGAGCCCCGGTGGTGATGAGTTACTGCTGTCTCCAGCAGTGGCCTGTGCTAACGCCCCAGGCCAAGCCGGTGCTCACACCTTTCATTATTCTACAGACTCCACCTGCAAAACCCAAGGGGCTAAACACAGCCTCTTTGCACTAGCAATTGAAAAATTCCAAGGTTTGGAGTTACATATTTCTCGGGGCTCAGAATGAGGGCAGCAGATGGTGTCTTAGCCCTCAAAGAACTTCAGATGTCACTCTCTGGGAAGCATGTTGAAAACAGTAAACCATGTGGCAGTAAGGTATGACAAGTTAAAACAGCAGGAAATACTCCGGAACCCCAAATTTTCCAAGTTTAAATTTGTGAAAACCAGAGGCGTTTTGTTCTTTCGTTCATTTGTTTTGTTCTCTTGGGGTTTTGTGGGGGGGGAGGGGTATTTTTATTTTTGTTTTGTGAAAATAAAGCTGACACCATAAGAGAGGAATTTTAGCAGGGAAGATAAGCATCTCGTAAAATTTATATTAGTAAGGCTGTTATAGCTCAGTAGTGGGCTTGCCTATTGTGTCAGAGACCGTGGGTTTAGCCTCCAGCACTGGAAGAAAATAAAAATAAACAAAACGCCCAATATAAGTAGTATAAAAAGCGATGATACATGGGCATCTCCTAAATTCCAAGTAGGAAGCAGTGTGAAATCAAAGGAGCCCTGCAATGTGGGTCACATCTGCAATCCCAGGATTTCAAAGACTGAAGCGAATAATCAATCAGCATAGGCTGAACGCCAGCCTGGGTTACATAGTGAATAACGACAACCCAAGTTACAGACGGAGATCCTGGAGCAAACAAACAGGAAGTGTTCCCAGCGGAACATGGTGTGTGGGTTCATGCGGGTCCATGAAATGAAGACTCAGAGACACCTTGGGAATGAATTTAACCTTTCAGCTGCAGGGGCTCAGCTTCCGTGAACTGAAGCTCTTTCCCTAGCCCTTGGGCATTTTTATTTTTTCCCTCTGTTTACACCTTAGCTAGAAGATTTTCGTATCTCAAAACCAAGCAAACTGAATGAAGTTTCCGACAATACAATACCAAGTGCAAATACCCGATTCATGAGGTCCCACGGTTTTCCGGGTTCCCTGTAAACCAAGTTTTGCATTGGTTTTGTATCCATGGGAAACTCTCAGACAAGATTCACAAGGGGCAACAAAAGGTATCTGTAACACAAAGGATGGATTAGAGGCTGGGTGCTGACTCCGGAGCTAGGCCAGATACGGCCCAGCAGGGGTTGGTAGCTGGTGGGGGTTACTTGCTAACCCTCTGGTGCCAGGCCGGCATGAATTTTTGCCACAGTAGTACCACCCTGTGGTCCTAGCATTCAAAAGGATCACAAATTCAAAGTCAGCGTGGCTACACAGTGAGCTCCTGTCTCTAGAAAGTTGGGTAAATATTAAATTAGCTAGAGTCTCATTAACAGAGTTCTAGTTTAACTGCATAACGTTGAACAAGTCACTTAAACATGCTTGCTACAGTTTTGATCAAATGTGCTCTTTAAGAACCCCCTGGTTTCAAACACTGTAGTTTGGTTGATCTTACTAGTTGCATGGGTGTAGAGAAACAGCTCCACATGGACATAAACAGCCCTGTTTATATCTGGCAGATAGTAGTTGCTACAGGCAACTGCCACAGTGAAGGAAAGCGGCTGTGGCCAAATTTGTCATAGGCCCGGAGGGCTTGGAGGAGCTGAGGACAAGTTTTAACCTTTGTCACCGACATACAAAATGCTAGCCAGTTCTCTTCAGCTAGGTTCTAGAGCATGTGACGGATTGAGGGACAGTTCCATTGAGGGTTAACGACTTCCTCCACTCTCCACTCTCCAGGCTCTAGAGCTAGGGCTCTGAGGTGACTTGGCTCAGAAACAATGTGTCGGAGCCCTGGTCTCCAGTGTAACGAATGGCCTGGAGAGGTTGCCAGGCTTTTAAGCAGCCTGGTGAGTGGATTGATGCCTTTTCCACAGGGAGGGGTTAGCTCTGTTGAGACTCCATTAGTTCTCATGGGGCTGATGTCGTTATTGGCCCAGCAGGTTGTTGTAAAGTGAGTACTGGCACCTCCCTTGGGTCTTTCTCACACATGTGCCTTCCATTTCCTGCCATGGACTGAAGCTTTATGAACCTGGGGAGAAAGATAAGGAATGCCATGCTCTTCGGCTTCCAGAACCAGGGGCTAAAACCGCTCTCTTTTCTTTATAAACTCACAGGCGCTGGTAGTTGCAAAGGAAAGTGGACCAATATTCTTAGCAAAGTTAAGTGTCTTTAGTTTCCTCCATTATAAAATGAGGAGACAGTAAAGACCTTAGCTCAGAATTGTTCTGAGTATCTCAAGTGTGTGTGTGTGTGTGTGTGTGAGAGAGAGAGAGAGAGAGAAAGAGAGAGAGAGACTTACGATTGTGTATGCCACTTTGCACACATTAATAAATATTACCTAATAATACGAAATGAACACATAATGAAGCCTTTATTAACAGAAATAGATTAATGGCTTGAAAACCCAGGGAAAGCAATATTAACAGCTAATAGCCATAGTGTGGATAATGGATGATAAAGACAGGGAAGGAAGCAGATGGAATTATTGATGGAAGTACTGTCCACTGCGGTTCTCACGAGCCACCTGTACTACACAGTGCTTGCAATGTGTTAAAAGCAGATTCTGAAGTCCCATTACCCCCAAGGTAAGTCATCACGTTATGAGTGCTTATATTGACTGCATGTTCAAATGAGTAAATACATATATTAGATACATTGTGCTAAATAAAATACGCTATTGCACTATTTCACTTATTATTCATTTATTATGGTGTTGGGAACCAAACCCAGTCAAGTGTTCACCATAGAGCTACATTGCCAGTCTATTACTTTTACCTTTAAATTTTATTTATTTTAGCCAGGCAATGGTGGCACACGCCTTAATCCCAGCACTCAGGAGGCAGAGGCAGGTGAATGTCTGTGAGTTCGAGGCCAGGCTGGTCTACAGAGAAAGTTCCAGGACAGCTAGGACTGTTACACAGAGAAACCCTGCCTCGAAAAACCAAAAAAAAAAAGTTTGTTTATTCGTTTAATATTTATGGGTGTTTTGCCTGTATGTTTGTGTGTGTGTTCTACTTGTGCGCCTAGTGCCTGAGGAACTGAATTCTCTGAGACTGAAGTCATAAATGGTTGTGAGCCACTATGTAGGTGCTGGGAATCGAACTAGGATTCTCTGCAAGAGTAACCAGTGCTCTTGACTGCTAAGCCATCTCTCCAGCGCCACTTGAAACACTGGCACTATTTAGGTGACCAGGTTTGATGGTGCTCACTTTTAATCCCAGCCCTTGAGAGGTCGAGGACAAGCCAAGGCGACACGGTGAGACTACCTCAAACAATAAGATAAATAATGTGGCCGAGGTGTATTACCTTTCCTGTGGATGGTATTGCTGTAAAATGCTAAAGCAACTCACTGTCCCTATCCTCAAATTCTCTTTACTGGTAGTCTCTGACTGAAAGGTAATGTGCCACGTGACTCTGCTCCTGGCACCACGTGACTCTGCTCCTGGCACCACGTGACTCTGCTCCTGGCACCACGTGACTCTGCTCCTGGCACCACGTGACTCTGCTCCTGCCGGTTCTGGTTCCCTTCCTGTCCATGCCATGAGCTTTCCTCTAAAACTGAAAAGGAGAACTTTTGCCTAGGATTTTCAAGACAAGGTTTCTCTGTGGAGCAGTCCTGGGTGTCCTGGAACTCACTTTGTGGATCAGGTTGGCCTCGAACTCACAGAGATCTGCCCCCCTCTGCCTCCCAAGTGCTGGGATTAAAGGTGTGCGTACCACCACCGCCACCACCACCACCACCACCACCAGACAGGAACTCACATTTTATTACTCATACCAGCCCTGGATTCTGACTGTTGACTCCAAACGCTGTCATCGGCTTTGCAGAATGTCCTTCATGGTGAGAGTCAAGATTCCTGAAATGTTGCTGAGGGGTGGGACAGATCTCTCAGCTCTGGCTTCACTGTACACCTACAGTGGGCTCTCACTCACTTTACTTCCTTCATCTAGAACAGAAAAGTAACACTAAGTTATCCAACGGGCTTATAACATCAGCTGTGTATATAAAGTATTCAGAACAAAACCTGGCGTGCAGCGAGAACTCATGAATACTGATTCTGCTTTTGCTGGCTAGGGGGTCAGAATGGCTAACTCTCTTTAGAGCTTTTCGTGATAAGCTACTGAGGGCATTCTACCTGTGAATGGTAAAATAGTGGAGCCACCGACGATTTCCGGTAAAAACAGCCTTGAAAGCCATTGCTAGTGACCAGTTGGAATGAAAACTGGCCTCATGGAATGTGGAGCAACGGTCGTGGGTTTGAGACTCCTGAGAGGGAGCAAGATGGAGACCCGAGTCCCACAGCCTCTGTAAGGCCCCACCTCCCTCCGAGTGTGAATAAGGATAACACAGTCACCATCTCACTCTGGGCTTTCAAGCAGACATCAAACGAGATGGGGATGTGCTGTGGACACAGCTGAGCTGTCGAGCAGGAGCCACAGTCTCTTCATCTCCCCCTAAATACATGAGGATACAATTCAACTAAAACGCACGTACTTCGGTAGTTGAGAAAAAAAGCGCAGATCGTCTTGTGCTAGATCAAACAAGAGAGGTTTCCTGCGAGACTTGGGACTTGAAGTGACCCTGAAAGAACATAAAGAGAAAACTAGAGGCAGTTGGTTTACCTAACTCTCTATGTGTCTGTGCCTTGTGGTGAAGTTTCAATGCCGGTTGGAGGTGCATAAAAAGGCTTTCTGAATCTTCCCGCTGACTATCATGAAAGCCAACTCTCATGCATAGCATGGGTGTGGTAATGTAAAACCTGGGCCTTGGGCTCCCCTGCTTTCTTTTGTGGATTATTTTCCAGAACGGTAGTCCTGATGGATCTTACTCTCTGAGATCAAATGCTGGGTGTTAGCATTTATATCCCACAGAGATTGCTGAAAACTTCAACAGGCATCATGATGTATGAGGAACCGTGCCTTAAATAACCAGTAAAGGAAGTGTACAGAAAGAAAGAAAAAAGTTCACAACACAGAGAAAAAGCCAGTCTCCATTCATCTTAACACACCATCTCGGGTCTCTCTCCAGAGGTAACTAATTCATTCCTATCAGTATTGCCAGTTAAAAGGAAGCTGGGGGAGAAGGGGGGGGGACAGGGAGCAGGAGGAACGTAAAGGGGGGGGCAAATGAGATAACGAGCAATGACTTATGAGGTGGGAAGAGACCTCAGAGGTAATGTAGTAAGTGAGCTGCTTAAAGCCATTCAGCTAGTTAGTGACAGAGCACAGGCTCGAACTGAACTACCTTGGTTCTCACCCCGGGTCCCCACTGCCTGGTTTTAGTCATCGGCAATGGGAAGGAAACAAACCAAATTCCCAGCCTCGGTAGCCTTAGATTCCCAGCCCCTCCCCCTCTTGAGATGCAAAAACCTCTCCCAACAGAAGTTTGAAGGCTGCCTTTAAGCTCCCCTTTTCTTCTCCATGTCACCCCAAAGGCCTTCTCTGTGAGCTAGCTGGGTCTTTACAGAGAAATCCCCTAGAGCTATCTGTATTTACCGGGAGGACATTGCTTGATCTCTTGGTTACATATTTTCAGACTGAGTTAAAGAATTGCGAGTGTTATCTAGTAGTTTCCATTGGGGTCCGGGGAGATGGTAAACATTTAATGTTGAAATAGAGCTGGCAAGGTGGAGAAGAGCTGATGTCTCTGGTAGCCCTCGATACAAACATTCGCTCTGGACCCCAGACCAACAACAGAAGTGTCAAAACACGCCGGAAAGGGCTGCTCTCGGCCATCACATATCTGCAGTCTACTTGGGCAGAAGGACAAAGCTTGATTATCCGTAATGGCCTCGGCAGAGATGCGATAATACCTCACCTCATTAGCACGTTAGCATATGCTATAAAATATGATAATTTTATACACAGATGAAGGATTCTTATTCTTTCTCTCTAGAAAAGGCTGGGGTGGGATCCAATTCATGACATTCCTTAACAACAATGGGAACTCTGTTTCCAGACTGCTCCTTCCAAAAAGGCATTTCTGAAAGCTAGAGATGGTGCATTTTAGAAAGTAGACTGCATTTTCCGGCACAATACTTAATTTATTCTCCTTCGATGTCCTGCCTGATGGAATGAAGGAAATCGGGCGCATTCCATCCAACGTGATGAGGCAGAATTCGAACCGAAATGCTGGATCCGTTTATACACCTCTTTGAACATGAAGTGAGAATAGAAGAAGACGGGCATAGAAGTGAGCTAGCCTTTCTCTTTTGAATTGTATAGTTGAAGAAAAACCTGAGAAGCTATTAGCTTCTGAGGAAATTGTCAACATGCAACTCATGACTTTGAACATGAAGTTGCATGTCGGAGGCCAAACGTTCATCACAGTCTGGGATTTTCATCTGGAGTGATGGGTGGAAGGTGAAAACCTGTTCATTTACGGGTTTGTCTGTACAGTTGCTGGGTGTCTTCATGCTCTTGGATGGGGTAGTTTACGTGTCTTTTCAACCTGGCAGAGGTTGTAACGATTGTAGTTAAATTATGAAGATGACCAGAAAATTGCAATTTTTTTTCTTCAAAGCATCTTTCTGCCCCTGAATATTAACCTTTATTAGGCGATGAAAGGAGACAGAGACAGAGACCCAAATTGGAGCACCGGACAGAAATCTCAAGGTCCAAATCAGGAGCAGAAGGAGGGGGAGCACGAGCAAGGAACTCAGGACCGCGAGGGGTACACCCACACTCTGAGACAATGGGGATGTTCTATTGGGAACTCACCAAGGCCAGCTGGCCTGAGTCTGAAAAAGCATGGGATAAAACCGGACTTGCTGAACATAGCAGACAATGAGGACTACTGAGAACTCAAGAACAATGGCAGTGGGTTTTTGATCCTACTGCACGTACTGGCTTTGGGGGAGCCTAGGCAGTTTGGATGCTCACTTTACTAAACCTGGATGGAGGTGGGCGGTCCTTGGACTTCCCACAGGTCAGGGAACCCTGATGGCTCTTCAAGCTGATGAGGGAGAGGGACTTGATCGGGGGAGGGGGAGGGAAATGGGAGGCGGTGGCGGGGAGGAGGCAGAAATCCTCAATAAATAAAAAAATTTTTTAAAAAAGCGTCTTTCTGTGTTTTGCCTTCACTGGTGGAAACCCCAGACCTTGGCAGTGAGAAATCAGGCTCACAGGAACCTGAAGAACAGGGATCAGCAGGAAGGAAAAAGAAGGGTAGAGAATCAACTTTACAGCTCACCCATCAGCCACAAGCCTCCTAAGGGAAATCAGAGCTTCACAAGACGAGGATCTAAAGTTTGTTTCAAACTGGATCATAGAGCAGGGTGCTTGAATGCCTGCATAGCATGCACCAGGTGCTGGCTTTTGTCTCTGGCACTACAAAGGAAAAAAGAGCAAGACAGTTGTTCTCTTATTTTGGTTCTGCGGCAGCTTTGTGGAGGCACTTTAGATAGATCGTGCTTTGGAGACTCAGTTTCTTCATTTGCAAAATGAAGCAGTTACATGAGATGATCAGTTAGGACTTCCAAAGGACCTCCCTCAACTACAGTACTGGTTCCCCTGTCCTTGAAAAGTCACTTCCAGGCTTAATGCTGTCACTTGCATAATTCACAAATGTCATGTCCAAAGAATATGAGACAGTGACCCGGAATTGGGCAAAATCAAAGACCACATTGGGTTTCTTTCCATAAATTGTGCTCATCAATCAAATGCAGGAAATGTGTCTGTGGATACGAAACCCAGCAAAAACAATGTGAGATTTAGAAGCTTTGGGTCTTAATTTCAAGAATTTTAGTCAAACTTGGTAAAGCTGCAGTTTAAGAAATGCGCAGTGTCCATGAGAGATAAATAACAAAATCCAGAGATTAATTTGGGGACGGGTGGGTTGAACTGTAAGTAAAATAGTTGAAACTGCAGAAAGCAACTGTCACGCAAAACAAGTATAAAGAGGCCACTTTCTTGAGGAACCAAAATAGAAAATGAATGTTCTTCACTACGGTAGTTAAATTTCTGGCTACAGAAATAAAGATCAAGGAAATAAATGATTCCCTTCCTTGCAGCAAATTTTTAAGGCCATTGCAAACCACAGTTTAAAGAAGAGCACTTTGAAACTCGATGAAGACAGGTAATTAGCTGAGCGAGACAACAAAGGCTTCAAGAAATAAAGCAAAGCAACACTGATTCTTGCTTTTGTTGGGCGATGAACCAAACTGGTGAGGGCCATTCAATTTCTAGTTTGTTGATTATCCATTCATATTCAGTCTTAGGAAAGAAATGGCTTAAAGGATAAATATAAGGCTATAGCTACACCTAGTAACCAATAAAAAGACATTGCATCCACATAACACTATATGGAACATATAACACTATGGAACATGGCATGATTAAAATACACACAGAAAGATAACAAATTTGATTTCAGATCAAGCTAAAGAAAGCCTCCAACAGTGTGACTGTGTCTGAAGGCTGCAACATTTTCAAGGCCTGTATCTTATTCAAAAGAAGCTGTATACTGCTGTTGTCGAAATCCACTGGTTCCATGCTTTCATTTATGTGTCACAAAGGTGCAGTTGCAAATCAAATATCTATAAAAGGATTTGTAGATTTTTGCATTACATTCTAAAAATGCAGTTTAACCCTAGATAGCGACTAGAACTATTTGCCTCGTTCTCCAAAATCAACAAGCAGACTCTATATTTAAGTGCCTTTGTTTATTAGCCTTGATATCCTCCAAGGAAACATTGAACTTTGGTCTAGTTAATTAATTATAAAATCATAAAAGGTTTAGCAAGCAGTAGAACAATACTTTTTCGCAACATATACCAACTTATTGTGTTTGCTTCTTTAAATACTTAAAACACATCCAAGATTAGCGTTTCTCAGCTCAGCAAGCGGATCCATCTCCTATCTAAACATGTTCACAAATACACAGTCCATACCTGAATCCGTTCCACATTTCTTTCTGCTTTTATCTTTCCCGTCTTAATTCATAAAAATGCTGCAATGAGCAGCAACTGTGGAAATGGCATCACTAAAAGCTGTTTGTCTTGCTGATGTTAATCTTGTTTTTTAAACTTAGGGAATAGAGTTTCAAGTAGTAAAATCCATTAGGGCTTTAAAAAGCGTGGGGCGATTTGGGGAGATCACCCTATTCTGAGAGAATGGGAGCACAGGCCGAGCACCTATTAGGCTCATACATTACATGGTTTTAAAGAATAGACCCCTGTCCTGCCATCTTTGATTTTTTCAAATAAATAGTCTTTCTGTTGACTTCGACATCCTTTTAAACTTTCAAAAGTAAATCGGACTGCACTTGTTTTGATAAAATGATTTTTTTCTTCTGTTTTGCAGGCTGTGTTTCTTGGAATACTCCCCGTGATAGTGTGTGCTATTCGCCCTGGTATTTAGGTTGCCCCAAGCTTCCCCTGAAGTTCTTTCAGGCATCTGGATAATTCAACACATTGCACCGTACCTTCCTATGAAGACTGAAAAAGGCCAGAGGACAACTCCACTTCCTTCAGGAGACAGCTAAAGGGTCTCTCTAAGCTTACTAGAAAGAACTACCACGCTGAGGACAAAGGTTATCTTTAAGGAGAGCAGGGGAGAGGAAGAAGAGTAGGGGAGAGAGGGCAAGAAGGAGGGGTGGTAGACAGGGAGGCCTTTCCCACATAGGTAGTACAAGGGGGTCAAGTTTTGTTTCAGCTGTAGTGGACATGATATTAAATGACTTAAAGCTATTTCTAAATCTGTATTTATTTTGACTTCTTAATCACAACATTTAAAAAACTGTATTGGTGTAATATTATGAAATAATTGAACAATTTTTTTAACACTGGTTTTCTTAGGGAGAAAAATTGTTTTGGTGATAAATTTCTGGTGACTGTTTTGAATATAAAACTTGATCATTAGATGTATAGAGATTGTATTCTGCATAGATAGGTAATCTTCAAACCCTTTCAAAAGAGCTGTAAAATATTGCATTTAAATAACTTAGGGTTCTGCTGATGTGAGACACAATTGCTCCTGGCAGCATCTGATAGAAAGCCAAACACCAAAGACACTCCACTTGGAGCTTGTTTTCTTCTTGGCAAAGCTGATCTTTGGGGGAAAAAAACTGCCATGACAGACAGATATGACTATTGACTAACATTTCTTAATACCTATATAGTGCAATATTTTTTCTATTACCTACATTTTTAATTTTCAGATATATTTGTAATTTAATTTCTGTAAATGTAAAATAAAATGCATTATCAACATAAAAAAACTTGATCATTTATCCTGTTCCATATCATGACAATTTTTCTTCTATTAGAAGATGTATAATGGTATAAAGGCAGACAAAAAGTAATTTTAAAAAAAGGATTTAAAAAAGCAATGTGTGTAAAACATTACTGGTTTACAGCTTCTTCTTTGATTACAGTATTACAGTCTGCTAGCAATTTTATGGTTTGTAATACCAGAAGTTCCACTTCTAAGGTCACATAAACAGGAAAATCAAAGTGTTTCAAACAGGGTGTAAAAATACCTTAACACTATTTAATCTTAATAGTGAATCATTTTAATGTTTATTGAGTCAATTCCCAAGGTAGGAGAATTAACTTGAGAAAGTTTTTTCTATTGATGGAAAGCAGGATAGTCTTACATATTTTTAATATTTGTCTACACATTTTGACTTAAAATAATAAAGCTGTAAAAATGCAGTTATTGGTCCCAGGGAACTTGTGTCAGATATACTGCTGAGAGAAGCAATGACCCTCAGAAGAATGTATTTGCAAAGTATCACATATTAAACAAATCCATTGCAAGTAAGTGCCAGTACCAATGTCACCATCTCATTTGGCAAAGAGGTAATTTCATTCTATTTAAATTATTCTTGTCATTGAAAACAAAATTTACACAGTAAGAGATATTTGTAAACAATGTAAGACTCTAAGACACATTATTTAAAAAAAATCAAACTTGGCAAAGATCACTTTTAAAAAATATATTTACAAGTGTAATTTAGTAACATGTATTTAAATAGATTCCTATTTCAGAAAGTTGATTCATCTTTCACTGCCATTTATTCTTCCTAGAAATCTTTTGAGAGTGTAAAAAATATATTTTTAACTTTTAGCATTTTGATATCAAACTGTATTAAGTGTATGTTTATTCAATAAGTGAAAATTTTTGTTCTTTATCAAAGGATCAATCTGATACTAAATTCACATTGACCTTATATAGTTAAATATATATTGCTTATTTTGTTTACATGATTTGTGTTGGTGTATATGTGCTTTTGAAAAAAAATAGTACTTAGAAATTGATTATGAACCTCAATTTTTACGTTTTACTAACTTAATTTTTCATATATAAATTACTTTTTGGTACTCAAGAACTACAAAGAAAATTCTCAGGTTGATTTATTTTGATATTTTTGCCATTCAAAGCAAGACAATTCATTTAAAATTATAAAATATTTTTAAGTCAAAGAATCTGTACTTCCTAAAAAACCATGAAGACAATTTTTATAGAATTGTAGCAAATTCATAGTTCCTGCCTCATGAACAAATAGAACATTTTTTAAAATGAATTACTTTTTTCCTTGGGATCCTATTCTTTTCTTTCTTTGTTCAGTGGGTGCTCTGTTTTAGGCCTCACAAGCATGCACATGGACACACACACAAGGCACAAGTAAAGCAAAACACAGTTTTCAATAGGACATAGAATTTCTGAGGGTACAAGAGACCTCAACTGGAAGAGTAGGTACAAAACTTTAAAGTGGTAAATACACGCGGAACAAAAGCCCTATTCTCGCTGTGGGAGGAACATAATACTCTTAAATTACTTTGTGGTTTCCATGGGGACCTTTTGTTCTAAGATTCAAATTGTTAAGTTTAACAGAGCCACTTAATATGATTTTTTAAAAATCAAATGAAAAGATTTTTAAACTAGATAAAAATGTCAATTACTAGTATTGTTGAAAGGTATTGAAATCCAAAGTACTTGACATTGCTGTTCTATGTGGTACAAAGTATAGAGGTGGTTGTGGAAGAATATCCCTCCCCCTTTCCGGCAGAGAATAGCTCAAAGTGTCTCTGTTTGGGGTAGGATACTAGGCTGGATATGGCTTTTGATTTTTGTTTTGTTTGCATCTACTATTAACACAAAATATGGCGAGAACTTAAAGTTGTGCTGAGAAGTCTTGAGCTCATAAAAGATAACAGATTCATCCTCCCTTTGGCCAATTTCCACACTTTTCTCTTACAGAATATCCGGATTTCTGTGTGGGCGTGTATGCTATCGGATAAAAGCATATGTACATATATGTGTATATGTATTGTGTCGAGACACACATTGGTCAAGCTGGGGGTAAGTGATGTGGCTGGGGGGTGCCAGGAGTTGTGACCCTTTTATTCCACAGAATGTCAGAGTATTGTTTGTCTCACAATACTGGGAGCAAGCAGGAGCCTGGTGGGAGCCTGGAGTCTTAAGCCTTGAGCTGTGGTCTGGGGGAGGGGACAGGGTTGCAGGGTCACAAGCTCTTAGCTTTTAGCCTCAGCATGACCACAAGTTTTAAAGCAAGATGGGATCACGTGCTTTCCTTTGAGCTGATAGTTGTTCTGACTCTCTCTCTCTCTCTCTCTCTCTCTCTCTCTCTCTCTCTCTCTCTCTCTCTCTGTAGCACTTTTTCCTTTTTCCTTTTCTGATTCTCTAGCTGTTTTGGCTCATTGTTACATTTTTTTTTGTAATAGTAAAAGACAAAACTAATTTACTTTGCCCATCAAAACGCTGTAGTTTTCTATAACCTTTATCTTGTACTTGCCCAAGAAAAGAACTGAAATGGAAGAAATTATTTCTCCAGCTGAGGAACTTGATCCAGATATTCTATATGTTGCAAACCCTTAAAAAAAGAAGAAGAAATAAAGAACAAGAAACTATCCTGGAAAAGCAATCCTAAAATATCTTATTCCGGGCATTGTTCTGACTTTAAAGGAAGAAGTACGGTAGAGAGTTGAAAGCTAGGGGGAGGTAGAAAGACTCTGGGAGGATGGCTTGTTTAATGAACTGTTAAAACTTGGAAAATTTTAACTGCCTGGAGGCCCTCAACATGGCACTGAAACCATCCACTTAGTTTCATTTGGGGGAGGCTACGTCTACTTGTCTCATAGGACGATTTCATCGCTTCCAGCTCCATCTGTCTCTTAGCCAGGAGACCTACACTCTGGATGACAAACTGAGACTTCTGGTGACAATTAGATTCATTTGGGAAAATATTTCACCATCAGGGTAATGGGTCTTCTTGTTCTGATGCTCAAGAAGACTTGTTTACTCTTTAATCCACTGCTCCAGCTGCAGCTGCAGGACACAATTAATTATGCTAATAGTTTGTGAGGAGCGGATGTAAATCCCCCACTCCGCCCCCCTTGGGGGGGTGCCAAAAGGGGAAGGAGACACCCTGGGGTCGGATCACATGATATTATCTTCGCGCCACTTTCGCAATCCTCCTTTTTTTTTTTTTCTAGGTTTTGCTTGAGCTCACAGGATTTTATCTTGCTTTAATACGATGTCTCTTAAAGTAGGGTCTGAGACGTCTTCCTACTCCTCTTCTTTCCCTTGCTAGTTCTCAATGAAGGTCCAAAGTTGCCGGGCAGTCCTCGCAAGCCAGATCTGGTGGGTGGTAAACTTCTGCTCACATAATTTCCAGAAGGCATCAAGTAAACGGGCCAGCATGCACGGGAAGGTCTGTTTGCGCGTTTTCGTGAAAGTGGAAGGAAGCCCACCTATAGGAGTAAATACCTTGGAGAAATGAGGGTGCTTTGCATCCCCGAGTCCCGAGCTTGTGCAGGCAGTTCTGATGTTGGCCTCCACCGCTGGCCAGGGAGCAGGAGACAAGGCTTTTGAATCTTTCAGTCTTTAGTGATCCGCTCTCCTGAGCCCCTACTGTGCACCAGACTGAGACTCACGTGGTGCTCTTGTCCTGCTTTGAGCTTTGAGTTACCACAATCACCCAAAGCAACAATATCTGGGAGTAATGGACCTATCTTCGTTTCTCAGCCCCAGCTCCCCTTCCTCACGCCTAGTTGCCTTCCAGTGCCCCTCTCTCTGAGTAGTGCCTGCTCAATACCTTCAGGTTTTTTGGAATCTGGTCACTCACTCTGCCTTCAAACTCTCCAGATACTCACTTGTGCCCGCACCCTCCAGAAAAGTGGAGAAAGTATAGTTTGGTTACCCTATTTTGCCCCGTGATCTGTTTATTATGTTTAATTTCGTATTGAGTGTGCATCCTGATACTAAAAAATATTTTACTTTTGTACGTGGGATGTACTCTAGTTTGGGCTTTTAAATGGCCTTCTCTTAGCTGTGGAATGGGGAGACAAAAGGTAGTTGACTATATCTTCTTGGCATTTGTGCGTGTACCCAGGGAGCCCTACCTAATTCATGATACCTGCTAAGAAACTGATTTAGTGGGTAAAGGAAGCGCCCAGCAAGTGTTAAATCCTCCTAGTAGTAGCCCAACATGCCAGAGCAAAAACTTTCACGTAGGGAGAAGGAATACGCTGCTTACAAATTTCTTCTCTCCTCGGGCCTTAGGGACACTTTCAATCTAGCTGTGACATGGTGCGCATGCGTGCGCGCGGAGTTGGGGTGGGGGAGAGACACCCGGGTCCCACAGCTGCGTGGGCTTCGTCGCCTATCTCCGGTGGGGGATGGGGCGAGCGTCTCGGGAGCGGGACCGGACGAGGTGGTAGCGAGTGCGCCATTCTGGGCCGTGGGACAGTGGCACCCATTTAGACTCCCGGGAGCGCTTGGATTAAGGACTCCGGTGTTGGGGACAGAGGGCAATGCTGAGCGAGCGGGTTCCGTGGGTCACAGGGGCACGGTGGGCTTTGGCCTGGGCGGGGTGGGGGTTCTGTTTCCTAATTCCTGTGTGGGCTGGGTGGGCGGGGGCGGGCTTTTCCCCCTAGACTATTAAAGGCGAAGGGCGGGCTTTTCCCAAGGATTCAACTTCTGGATGCAGCTCGAGGTGACAGAGCGCTGCCACAAGGCTCATGGGCGCCAGAAGCGCTGCCTGGGACGCTTGGGGCATTAGGTGTGCGTGGGCGGCCGGGGCGTGTTTCCTGCACGCGGCTCCTTGCTGTTCTTCCTCCGAGGTCAACACGGGGAGTCTCGGGCCAGGAGCGCAGGAAAGATGCGCGCGGCTCCCAGGTCCTGGCAGGCGCGACCACAGCGAGATGGTCGCGCTAGCCACCTGCCACGGGCGGGCCACAGGCAGGTCCCCTGAGTGCTTGCCCTGGCTGGGGACTGGATGCACTGGGAAGACACCGACCTCCGCTGCCGCAACTGTGATCCTAGACAGTTAACCAAGGTGGGAGGGGATGGGGCACGCAGGACTTGAGAACAGCCAAGTACCAGAGTGCAATTGAGGGGTGCCAGGCAACTCCTGAGAAACGACTCCCCTGTTCTCCACTGCTGCCCTGCAGGTTCCTGGAGAACTTGGTGGGTGGCCGAATGACGGGGTGCACGTGGAGGGGGTGGGAAAGGACTCTCCTCCCCTTGGCTTCTCGCACACCAACCCGAGAATGGAGGGAGAGGGAGGCTTGGGCTTGGCGCGGTTTTGGTGCTTTGAATGGAGAACTGCGTTTCCCATAATGCTTTGTTTCTTTCTCTTTAATCTTGGTGGCCTCTGAGGTGTCTCGAGGACCTGAGGACCTAAGCGCATGGCTTGAGCGACCAGAGCACACCCTGCGCTCCCGGGAGGCTCCCGGACTTCAATAGGAGCCGCACGTGAGTCCGCGAGCAAAGCAGGAAAGAAACCAAAGGATCTCCTAAAGTGGTAAAAGTCTGGGTTCTCTTTGGAATTGGACAGTAACTGCCGAGCACATGGAATATAGAGCAGATGATGGGTTAAAGAAAGGTATTAACTAGACGGGGTCTTTTCTGAGGGTTGTGGGGTGGTTTTGCCAGTTTGAGTCGGGATTGGGAATCTAATTTTAGTGGAGGCAAAAATCTTTAGATGTAGAAACCCAGTTCAAGAAGATAAGTATTACCCTTATTTGTAAACTAAGCCACTTTATACTTTATAGAAGACAAATTTTATATTTACTTATTAAGCTTTGCAAATTTAATTTTAAAAGTGTTTTAGTGACTAGCTTGGTCACTAGTGGCTGTAAAAAATATCCAACATTTAAGATATCCTTGCTCATTTAACATATTTCGAATTTTGTGTCCTTGAAGTTCATTGGTTTTTTTTTTCCCCCCTCACAAACCTTATCCCCTCGTGAAAGGTGGGAGGTGGCTTGTGAACCTTCAAATGGTGGCTGTTCACTCTGGCTGCATTTTCTTAGGTAAGATAAGCACTTGGAAATGAGAGTTGTTTTCCTGCAGAAGATAATGACCTGAAGTGAAAAAGCTAATCTGACTTCTTTGGGTTTAATGGAGAAAATGGGTCCATAAATGTTTAAACAGAAGTAGAGCCCTTTGAAATAGATCAAAATGTGACATCGCTAGGCCATCAGTGCATTATTACATGATGAGTGTAAGGCCATTTCTTAAAGCAGCTCTGAAATTTCTCTCATTTTCTGTTAATGGACTGGGGGCAGGGTCTCTTCGTGCAATCTGACACAGTGACTTTCTGTGTGGCACTCCGAAGCTCTGATGAGCTCAAGACTTTGGTACTCATTCTGATTTTTACTTGCATCTTTTCTGGGTTCAGCCTCTTTGAAAATCAGGGCGGGGGCTGGAGAGATGGCACAACAGTGAAGAGCACTGGCTGCTCTCCCTGAGTCCCAGGTTCAAATCCCAGCACCTACATGGCAGCTCACAACTGTCTGTAACTCCAGTTCCAGGGGCTCCAGCAACCTCACACAGACATAGATGCAGGAAAACACCAATGCACATTTAAAATTAATGCTTTTTTTTTAAAGAAAAGATAATCAGGGTGGATGTTACGGGTCTAGAAATTTTCTGGGATGCGGATATCAAGTTCTCTTCTATGGAGAGCGAGTCCAAAATCCTCTTAACCCTTAGAAGTCAGACATCCTGAAACTGCCAGTGTTAGCCAGGTTCAGATCTGTGTGAATAATTGAAATTATTAATGTTTGTCAGGATTGTGTTGAAACAGCACAGCATGGCTTGTCCTCGGAGCTAAAGGTAAACTTGTCGAAATAGAAACTCATAGTTCATTGACCCGTTTCTAATGTGTGTATTTGCCCAGGTGAGTCTGCAGAGATCTGGAAAGGAAGAGCTGGAGGAAGACTTCAGAGAGCTATGCTACTGGAATAGGCCTTGGCCGTGTCAAAGTGCTTACAGTGCAGGTAGCTTTTCGAGTCCTACTGCAATGCAAGCACTTCTTTCACTACCATGGCAATTTCATTGGTAGCTACTGAACACCAAGGTGGTTTCTGCATAGTAAAGTTGTTGATGTTTCTGAGCTGCTCCTTATAATGCGTCTCTTGTGTTAAGGTGCATCTAGTGCAGTTAGTGAAGTAGCTTAGACTCTATTGCCCTAGATGCCCCTTCTCACACAGGCTACTTATAAGCCAGTGTTTGGAAAGCATACCTTGAGAAATGATACAAACGGGACAAATTTCAAAGGCTCGTCTTTTGCTCTTTCCACGTTTCAGCAAGACAGATGGTGGGGACTGTACAGTGCACAGTTGCACAGAAGGACAAGATTAGATCCTGGTAGTACCAAAGTGCTCACAGTGCAGGTAGTTTTGGCATCACTCTACTGCACCGTGAGCACTTCTAGTACTCTTGGATCAACAAAGTTCTTGCTGCCGAAAATGCTATACAAGGACATTGCAGCTTACGGTTAGTTTTGCAGATCTGCATTTCAGCGTATATGTGAATATATTGCTGTGCAAATCCATGCAAAACTGATTGTGATAATGTGAACCTTTCTGCTTCTTCGTGGACACCTGTATGCACATCTTCAGCACCCGTGCCCATTCATCCATGGGTGGGGATTAGTGCCATTACTTGTGTTAGAGAAAAAGTATTGCACTCGTCCCGGCCTGTGGAAGAAAAGAGGGCTTTTAAATCATCTTTTTAGTTTCTGAAAGTTGTAAGTTTTGCTAGACTATAATTATGAAATGACCTGTTTTGCTGTTATCAGGTGGATCACGATGCAATTTTGATTAGTGTCATGGGAGAAAAATTGCACGGTATCCATCTGTAAACCGCAGGACCTTCATTGGCGACAGTCTTTAACAGTGCTGAATTAAAGACTGTAAAATCCTTTAGCTAGTCATTGCTACTAATGCATTTGGATTGTAATTTTTTAAATGATACATATTTAAAGATATATTTGAAATAATGACATTTTGGTTGTTTGGTCAACTGGATGTAAATGGACCTTAAATTTGTGAAATAAAGCAGATATATAGATCTGGAAAAAAATGACCTCTTTTTCTTTCATAATTAGTAGTGCTAGGGATTGTAAAATAATCTTTTTTCCCCAAACATTTTTTAAACTTTTTATTTATTTATTTAACTATATGTTCGTTGGTGTGAAGGTGTCAGATCTCATGGAACTGCATTTTCAGACAGTTGTGAGCTGCCATGTGGGTGCTGGGAATCGAACCCGGGTCCTCTGGAGGAGCAGTCAGTGCTCTTAACCCCTGAGCCATCTCTCCAGCCCCTCCCCAAACATTTTGTTTGTTTTTCTAAGACAGAGTCTCAGTATGTAGCCCTGGCTGGCCTGGAACTTGCCATGTGTAGGCCAGGCTGCCTTGAAACTCTCAGTTCTCTGCCTCCTGTGTTCTGAGATCAAAAGTGTGCACCACCACTCCTGCACTTACAACGTTTTTAGAAGTTATATTTATTTAATGTGTGTGTGCTCCCTTGCACGAGTGTATATATGGCAAGTGTATAGAGATTTGAGAACAATTAGAGAGCTGCTCCTTTCCATTTTGTGGATTGTGGACCTAGATCTCCGATTCTCAGGCTTGGTGACAAGTGCCCTTCTCCACTGAGCCTAAAATAAAAGCTTTAGGGTTGTCCTAAAGGAAAACTTGAATATAGCTCGATTTTTAAGCTTTCATCTGTGTAAGGAATCAAGTCATATGATTTGGAGGGTTTTATTGTGCTGGGCCTTTAGTTTTATCACTTGTTAAAACAGTGCCATCCGAGGGGCTGGAGAGATAGATGGCTTAGTGGTTAAGAGCATGGCTGCTTTTCCATAGGACCTGGGTTCAATTCCCAGCAACCACATGGCTGCTAACTGTCTTGTGCCCTCTTCTGGACTCTGGGTACCAGGTATACACACGATGCACAAACCTCTATGCAGGCAAAGGCCCATACACATAAAATAAAAATAAAATGTCTTTTTAGAATTTTTTAAAATATTTATTATGAGCCGGGCGATGGTGGCGCACGCCTTTAATCCCCAGCACTTGGGAGACAGAGGCAAGCGGATCTCTGAGTTGGAGACCAGCCTGTTCTACAGAGCTAGTGCCAGGACAGGCTCCAAAGCCACAGAGAAACCCTGTCTCGAAAAACCAAAAAAAAAAAATATTTTGTGTATACTATTTTGTGTGTGTGTATGCCAGAAGAGGGCACAAGGCATTACATATGGTTGTGAGCCACCATGTGGTTGCTAGAAATTGAACTCAGGACCTTTGGAAGAGCAGGCACTGCTCTTAACCTCTGAGCCATCTCTCCAGCCCTAAAATGTCTTAAAAAATCTGTGCCATCCCCATCTCCAGAGACTTGACTATCAGGTGGGGCCCAAGGGTACAGATGGTGCTGGACCAAAGAATAAATGGTTTAAAAAAAAACCAGTTATCTATTTTAAGTTTCAGATTCACAAAACTGAAAGGACTCTAGGCACATCTTACCCTACTTTCTCATTCTGTTTCATATGTTCGTGTTAAGACTTCCCTGTCCTTGGCAAATGGAAAAAGTAGGCATGTATTGGTTTTACCTTCTACCACCATGAACACTGGGTTCTCATCAGAAAGCATGGTATCACTATGTGTCATTCTTTGTGCCTTGGAACTTCCCAATTTTGAAACCATTTTATTTTTCGCTCATAACAGGTTCAATTTAGAAAGAAGAATTTTTACTGACTTATACTTCAGCTTTGAGCTAGTTACCTAAGCTTCCGTTTCATCACCAGGGAAAACACTGATGACATTGGTCTTACTCCCCAGTGACTTGTGGCTTATGTTCTCCTTGGGAGGGGAGGAGTGGCTAAGGGCTGTTGATGATATGAAATCTTAATGAAAAGAGATGCGGAGTAGTAAATTCTGTATTAAGTATGTATGATTTTTGAAGTGACTAATGTTTGGGGCAATTAAACAAACATAAAAAACACTAGCTATTTCCTGTGCTGTCTACTTTGTTGGGGCCTAATTGTAGTTGTTAGATGTGGCGGCAAAGCAAGGGCCTCCCTCCCTCTGCTAATAAAGCACATCAGTAAAACTGCAGATTAAAACTTATACCACCAAACAATACAAATTTAGCCTGGTGGTGGTGGCACACATCTTTAATTCCAGCACTCAGAAGTGGATCTCTGTGTTGTTGAGGTTAGTCTGAGCTACAGTACTGGTTCTAGGTTAACCTGGGCTACACAGAGAAACCCCGTCTTGAGGAAACAATACAACAATAATAATAAATAGAAGCTTATTGTCTCTAGTGGTTCACTGATGGCTAATATGCAGACAGTAGCTGCAGTTTGCAGTTTTAATAGGCATGTCTTGAGGTCTGTGTTCCTCAGGGTAGATCACTCTGCTTCTTAAGAGTCCCCAGGCTTTTGTCTGAAATGATGGCTGATCTTGATTCTAGGGCCTTTTCAAGTCTTGAAAATGGTGGGTTTTCTGGGGAGAGGAATTGAGATAGGGTTTCTCTGTGTAGACTTGACTGTTACAGAGCTCACTTTCTAAACCACTTTGGAACTTGGTGGCCTTGGAACTCAGAGGTCTGCCTGCCTCTGCCACCCAGATGCTGGGATTAAAGACATGTGTGTCACCATCACCTGGTGAAAATTATGGCCTTGTTCTTATTAAAATTATACATAAGAGTGTGGGTCATATGACTCACGGATAAACCCCTTGCCTATCATATGAGAGGCACTGGGCTCCTTTCCAAACACCACACACAAGATGTTTAGTTAGCCTCATGTTTTTGTGTAGAGCATTTGTGGATGGGGAAATTTAAATTGCTTATGGATAGAAGTAATAATACACACACAGACACATGCTTATGTTCTAAGAATTACAGTAAGTTTAGTGGAGTTGCTGCCAAACAGAACACTGCCTTTGAGTTAGACAGTAGTCTCAGAGGTCATGGATCTCCTAGATGGGAAAGTCAATGTGACAGAGACATTCATTAGACCAATTCGCTGGGACAACAGTGACTTGGAAGTTGTGGGAGGTGGCTTTAGAAACTGTTAGTCATCAGTTTTGAAACAAAGTGCAGCAAAACAGGTAAAGCTACGGTATGGAGTTTTAGCGGAAAGAATCCTTACTCCCAGGTCATAGTCCAGGTTTATTCCAGCAAAAGCAGATCAAAGCAGTGATTTGCTGTTGGTTTGATGAGTAACCAATTAGGGGCTGATCTGATCAACTTAAGCTTAGAAGCTGGGATGGCGCCCTCGAACTTGGGCTGGGAATGGAGGAGTGTGGCTTGGGCAGAAAGTACTTCCCAAAGGCAGTGCGAAAGGGAATAGGCTGCGAGTGGTATGAGCACAGGCAGAGGATACCAAAGGGGCTCTTCAGGCCGCTGTTTCTGTAAGAAGCAAGGGAAGACAGAAAGCAATGGGTACCATCCCAAAGGACTGCACTCAACAGCTGGAGATGGAAAAAAAAGGCCAGGGTTCAACTCCCGGAACTCTCTTGAGTTCGGACTGTTTGGTATGTGTGAGGGGACAAGTAAGCTAGAGCCAGATGACAGAATTCTGTCCTTAGTGGAATGAGAGGTCACTTAGGTTTCAGTTCAGTAAGTTTTCCCTGGCAGCAGAGAAGAAGCCGCTGGTTTGGACAACTGGGCCAGAGGCCAGCCAGGAGGCTCTTGTCCAGGTGGGAGGTAAGGGTTAGATTCATGGCCGAGGGGAAGGGGTAAATTAACAGAGGCTGAGGTTGCTCTCACCACCAACAAATTCATGGGCATATCTAAAAAGATTCTCGGCAACATCTCAGCGAGACAGCTTCTAAACTTCTCCGGAACTCCAGAAATTCCTTTGTAAGAATACACAGGGCAAACTGGTTACAAAGGTACTGGGGGAGGTGGTTCTGTTTCTTACCCTGCTGAGCTGGAGGCAGGAACTGATGCAGACACATTGGGGGCAGGTGCTGCTTCCAGGCTTGACCCTCAGGCATTGCTCAGCCTACAAAGCCCAGGGGTGGCACCACCCACTGTGTGCTGGGCCCTTCCACATCAACCATTAATCAAGACAATTCCCTACAGATTTGGCAATCTCACAGAGGCATTTTTTCCCCGTCAATTGAGGTTCCTTTTCCCAGGTGAGTCTAGATTGTGTCAAGTTGACCACAAAAAAAATCAAAACAAAAAGACAAATAAACAAGGAAAACAGTGGGGGCTGGAGATATGGCTCAGTAGTTAAGATCACTGGCTGCTACTCCTGAAGACCCGGATTGGATTCCCAGCACCTACATGGAGGTTCACAGCCATCAGTAACTGGAGCCCCAGGGAATCCGATGTCCTATTTTGTCTTCTGTGGGTACCAGGTATGCATGTACATGCAGACAAAACACCCATACTCATAAAAATAAATGGTAAATAAAGATATTAAAAAAAACATGATGGGGATGGGGCGTGGAGGGTTTTGAGACAGGTCACAGAGTAAAGGTGCTTGCCACAAAGCCTGATATCCCGAGTTCTATTCCTGGGACTGACGTAGCAGAAAGAGAGAACAGAGCCTTGCAAATCCTCTGACCTCTAAATGCGTCGTGACACAAGCATGCCCATATGTATATAAACAAATACAATAAATACAAACACAATGTTGGTGAAAACAATGAATTATGAAGTAGAACTTGTATTTGTACATAAAATCCATTATACAATACTATTTAGAAATTGATGTTGGGGCCAGAGAGATGGCTTAGTGGTTGAAAACTGACTGCTCTTGCAGAGGACCTGGATTCAATTCCAAAGCATCCACATGGTGGGTTCCACCATCTGTAACATCTGTTCCATGGGATCTGGCACCCTCTTTTGGCCTCTGTGAACAGCCGGCATGCACACATTGATCAGATATATATGCAGGCATAACACTCATGTACATAAGGTAAATAAAAAAAGTTCAGAAGTGATGTTAAGGAGAGATGTGTGTTACTGAGATTTCTGTTTTCTTGTACTGCTTGCAGTAAGTATTTGGATTATGACTAAGATGCTGTTCCAAATTGGTAAAGATGAAATTGTCAATAAAGTTAGCTGGGATAATTAGCTAAACAAAACAAACAACTATAATTCTTCCTCCTATGCAGCAGAACAATTCAGGGTGCAGGAAGGGTTGGCCATACAAGTGAGTCTGTCTGCACATTTAATTATTCTCTCAATTTTCATAATGGGTTAGAAATTATTGGTAGCTTTATACACGGATACAAAGTATTTAAATCACATCTGCTCTCTGCACTTCCATTCCTGGCTTAGCCCGTACATTCCCCTCCCAACTTCATTTTTTTAAAATATTTATTTATTATGTATACAACATTCTGCCTCCATGTATGCCCACATGCCAGAGGAGGGCGCCAGACCTCTTTACAGATGGTTGTGAGCCACCATGTGGTTGCTGGGAATTGAACTCAGGACCTTTGGCAG
>NC_022026.1:10668872-10679031 GCF_000317375.1 Microtus ochrogaster | reverse complement strand
TTTAGCAAAGAGAGAGACATGAGAACACAAAAACTACCTTAAAAAACAAACCACAAAGGCTCAGTGAGTAAAGGAACTTGCTGCTCCGTGATTCAAGCACTGTGGCCTGAGACCAGTCCCTGGAGTCCACATAGAGATTGGAGAGAAACCAAGGCACAATGCATGCACATATATCACACCAATAAAAGACATGAAAAATTATGGTGTTTACCGTAGGGTATGGGCGTGGAAAACATCTACTCACTAATTGTTTCATTAGAGTGTGTTTATTGGGCAGCTACATTCCCCAGGCACCCCCTAACTTCCAGAGTCAGTACAAAGTTCCTTCTCAAAGACCTTATATTCTAGTGAGGGACGACACACGGGTAGTTAGCATGTTAGGTGGTAAGTGTGTCTGTTTTCTAGTGTTGCCATAGCAAAATACCACAAAATGGCTAACTTACAGGAACAGAAATCTAGTGTCTCACAGTTCTGGAGGCTGAAAGGCTGAAAATCCTCTAAAGATTTTCCTCCTTCATCTCAACTTCCGCTGGACACCAATAATCCTTAGCATCATGGCGCACTGTTTCATATAGCACTCCCCTGTATATCTGTGTGTCTTTCAAAGATGGTAATAGCTGGGTTGTGGTGGTGTATGCCTTTAATCCCAGCACTCGGGAGGCAGAGGCAGGAGGATCTCTGGGTTGGAGGCCAGCCTAGTCTACAGAGCTAGTTCCAGGACAGCCAGGACTGTTATACAGAGAAACTCTGCCTTGATAAATCAAAACAACACAATGATAATAGTTATGAGATTTGGAGTTCTACCTTAACTTAGACTAGTGTTGTCTTAACTAGATCACATCTACAAAAATCCTATAATGAGCACTTAAACATCTCTTTAAACTTCTAAAAAAAATATCCTTTTAATTTTAATTTCATAGGCCGGGTGGTGGTGGTGCACGCCTTTAATCCCAGCACTCGGGAGGCAGAGGCAGGCGGATCTCTGTGAGTTCGAGGCCACCCTGGTCTACAAGAGCTAGTGCCAGGACAGGCTCCAAAGCTACAGAGAAATCCTGTCTCGAAAAACTAAAAAAAAAAAATTAATTTCATAGTGTTTTGCCTGCGTATATATCTGTGTGAACCACACGTGTGCTGGCTATCTGCAGAGATCAGAAGAGGTCAATTGGATCTCTTGGACCTGGAGTTGACGACATTTGTAAGCCACTCTGTGGGTGCTTGGAGTTAAGAACAAGTGCTTTTAACCACTGAAACATCCCTCCAACACTGAACATATCTTTTAAAATGTTTATTTTTATTTTTTAATTTTGAGTTTTTTAAAGATTTATTTTTTATGGGCTTTGGTGGTTTTTCTGCACATATGTCTGTGTGAGGATGTCAGATCCCCGGAACTGGAGTTACAGACAGTTTCGAGTTGCCATTTTGAGTGCTGGGAGTTGAACCTGGGTCCTTTGGAAGAACAGCCAGCAGTTATAACCATGGAACCACTTCTTCAGCCCCCTTATTTTTACTTTTATTAATGTTTATGTGTATGTTGTATGTCTACATAAGTGTATGTTTACCACACATGTGTAAGCACCTGAGGACAGAGGGTACTGGAAGCCCTAGAACTAGATTATAGATGGCTGTAGACCACCAGATACGAGTGCTTGTGGAAGGAGACTGCTCTTCCGTTTCCTGGCCACCCAGACCCAAATAATCACACAGAAACTATATTAATTACTACACTGTTTGGCCTAATTAACTCAGGCTTCTTATTAACTATTGCATCTTAAATTAACCCATTTCTATTAATCTGTGTATGACCACAAGGCTGTTGGCTTACCAGGTAAGGTTCTGTTCTGGCGTCTTTCTTTTTAGGCAGCTACATGGTGTCTCACTGACTCTGCCTACTCTAGCTATATATCTCATTCACCCTGGCCATATTCTTCCCCGCTATAAGCAGAAGCAGCGTCTTTATTAGCCAATGGTAATAAAACATATTCATAGCCTACAGAGGGGAATCCCACATCAAGTTCTGGGAACCAAATTCAGCTCTTCTGCAAGATTAGTAAGCAAGTATTTATTTATTTATTTATTTGGTTTTATGAAACAGGGTTTTTTGGTTTCTCTGTAGCTTTTGGAGCCTGCCCTAGAACTCACTCTGTAGACTAGGCTGGCCTCGAACTCACAGTGATCCACCTGTCTCTGCCTCCCGAGTGCTGGGACTAAAGGTGTGCGCCATCACCACCCAGTGAGAAGGTAGTAATATTTTACATGCATTCTCTCACTATTTCAAGACATCTGTAGGATGAATTTATTGCAGTTTTCATTTTATAAGCTAACAAATACAATCTCAGAAACCTTAGTGATTGTACAAGTTGTCGCATCGTGTGAGTGATGGATAATTTATGAGCCACCATGAGGGTACTGGGAACTAATCCTGGATCCTCTGTAGGAAAAACATATGCTCTTAACCACTCACGGGGATGTCTCTTAAGCCCTCAAGTTGCATTTTTCTTTAACAAGACAAAGCGAAAACAAGTTAGCCAGGGGTATCATAAAATGAATGGCTCCTGTTCATGGTGAAGTGGGAGCCATTCCATCTTATTCCAGCAACTCCTTGTGTTCACCAACCAGGTATTTCCTCCAGCCCTAGATAACCTTGACAATATGTTTTAAAGAACCAAGCTACCAAATTGCTCTGTTTGGCAGCAACTCCCATTCTTTTGTTGTTTGGAGTGATTTATGTAGATTTGTTCTTAAAGGGACATTCCTATTTAAAGAGCGAGAGTTAGAAGATGTCAACTGACTCTGCCAGAGCGATTATAATTACTATCTATAATACTGGCCTTGAAAACAGAAAAATTTAATTTTAGAACAGTCATTTGACAAAGGATTAAGCATCTCTAATCCCCTTAAAATTGCTTTGGCCACAAAATAAGGGGTCTGTTTCTGGGGGCTGCATTGACTTGGAAAATGGAAATGGTTGTTACAGCCATTGCTTATCGTTTATTTCAAGTATATCCTGGTTTTCTAGGTGGAAAAACGTGAAAGCAACTGTGCTTTAGTTTAGTACTTAGTACTTAAGAGGGTTATTTGAATTTTAACAGAGCTCTTAAGGAAAATGAAATTACATTCATTTATTTGTGTGTGTATATATGTATACTTCTGTGATTTGTGTGTGTACATATGTACACTTGTGTGATCTGTGTGTATACGCATACATATATGTACATTTGTGTGATTCATGTGTGTGCATATGTACAGTTGTGTGCATGGTACAAAACGCTTGTGGAAGTCAAAGGACAACACACAGAGAAGTCAGGTCTCTCTTTACACCTCGTGGTTCTTGGAGATCGAATTCAGATAGTCAGACTTGACAGCAAGTGGCTTTATCTGCTCAACCATCTCACAAGCCCCAAAGCTCTTAAAATATAAGGTTGGGAGTATTGACTATACCTGTGTCTTAGTTGGAATTTTTATTCTTGCAGTGAAGCATCAAGACCAAAAACAATTTGGGGAAGAGGGTATTTTTGTTGGTTGGTTGGTTTTTTGAGACAGGTCTCACTATCTAGCTCTAGTTGTCCCGTAGACAAGACTGTCCTTAAACTCAGATTCACCCGCCAGCCTCTGCCTCCCTAGTGCTGGGATTAAAGGTGTGCGCTGCTGCTACCACTACCTGACTGGTTTTTTGCTCACTCCTTCCACATGTCAGTTTATCATCAAAGACAGGAACAAACAGAGCAGAAACCTGGAGGCAGAGCCGATGCAGAGGCCATGGAGGAGGGCTGCTTACTGGCTTGCTCCTCACAACCTACACAGTGGGCTTTCTTATATTACCCAAGACTACTATTCCAGGAAATGGCACCACCCACAATGGGTTGGACTCTCCCCCATCAATCACTACTTAAGAAAAAGCCTACAGGCTCTTTTGTGTGACAATTTCCTGCAAGATTGAAATATTTCACCCTGCAGGGAAGCTCCTTGAGCAGGATAGTAAACAACTCCAAAGGGCTTCAGAAAGTCCCCAGAACTGATGAGCTTCACTAGGCCGTCCCTGCTAGAGTAGGCAATAAAGGCTGAGAGTCCCTCTCAGAAGAGCAGAGCCAAGCTGCAAAGAAGACTCTCAGATGCTAGGAAGGAGCAGAAACCGTTGAGAATCCAATCACCTGAGACCTCTGGAAAGGACACTCCCCACCCTGTGGCGCTGCCCATCCATTGTGCAGTGTGCTCCCGGCTCTCAGCTCTGTGAGCTGTCCACCCTTACTGCCGTGGGCTTTGGTGACACAGCCATCTTTGAATCATTTCAGCTCCTGTAAGTAACCCCTCACCTGTATTCCTATGAGCAATCAGTTCACGAAATCAGACTTCGGTGCTATCCATACTTTGGTGTGTCCTGGTTCCCTAACTGGGCCAAGTAGACAGGTGTGTTGTATCCCCAGGAAAAGTTTTGCCACCCAACAAGGCTGGCTTGCAGCAGGATCTTGTGGAGGCATTTTCTCAGTTGAAGTTCCCTTCTCTCTCAGACGACACCAGCTTGTATCAAGTTGACATAAAACTAACCAGAATAACATGTTTGTGGGGAAAACCATATTTTCAAAAATTTTTTAAGAGTCCAAGTTTTAATATTTACTTTTTGTGAATGAGTATTTTGCCTGCACTATGTGCGTGGTGGTACCTGCTCTACCACTAAGCTGCAATTCCTGTCTTGATTTAAGAGATTTTTCTGAAAGAAAGAATCAGCATGGGAGTATGGTTAGTGAGTTTGCCTCATGTGTAACAGCCAGGGTTCCACCCTCAGCAAGACACGCAAAGACACAAGAACTGTTAGCATTCTAGTCCTGATTTTTAGTATTAAATGTTATAAATATCTGACTTGAATTTTGTCTAAACTAAGCAAGGCATAACCAAATAATCACCTAAATGTTATACCTTGAGCTGTAGAGAGGGAATAGTGGTAACGAGCTCCGGCTGCTTTTCCAGGGGGCTGGATTCAATTCCCAGCACCCATATTGTGGTGCGCAATTGGCTATAACACCAGTCTCAGGGGATCCAACACCCTTCCTCAAGAATCCACCCCCTAAAACTTTGTTGCATTGTGATATCACGAGGAGACCTTTTAGTTTTAGTTTTTGTTTTTCAATGAGGTTTTTATTTTCTCCAAACCCTGGTTAGTCATGGAGTAATTTCAGCGGAAAGCCAGGTTTATTTCACAATGCGCACACTGTTGTACTGTGCTGTTATTATTAGCCAACATTAGACAGGATGTGATAGTTGTTACATGGGAAAGACCCATGTAGGAGAAGGGGAGCATCCAGTTGTGGGGTTTCAAGGATTGAGAACATCATGAGGCTATGGTCTAGAGATGGTTTCCAGCGGAGTGAAACATCTGACTTTGGACAATTTCATTTCTCTGTGACTCGGTCACTTTATCTGTAAAATGTGAATAAGGAACGTTTTCTGAGAGTTAGCTGCATCTGTATCTGGGGAGACATTTAGAAATGGGGTGGACACATGATGGGGCCAATTATATATGTGAAAATAAAAATGAAGACACTTTGAACCATCACAATGGCATCATCATTTTGGGTTCTTAGTTATCCATCAGCATTTTTCCCATGAGAGAAATGTGTTGTTGTTTTTCCTGGTGTTCCTCACCAGTTTTTAAAATTATCTTTACATAAACATTCTTTATTGCTACCTTTACTAAAACAGTTAACTTCTCCTAACTTGCACACCAGAAAAGCTCAGAGAGCTAGAAAGCCAAGGGGTTAACTAATGGACCATCTCGAGAGAGAAGAGGCGCAAGTTAGAATTATATGTTCCAACAGGTGTTTCATGCTGTGAACTCATTAAACCACATGAATGTGCAAAAATGATACCTTGTATTTACAGGACACTTTTCACATCCCCCAAAGAACTTTCCTGGCTAGTATTTCAATTGTTCTCATAAGACCCACGTGTGGTAGGGAGAGCAGGTATTCTCATTTGATGTAAGAAGGAGCTGAATCCACAGAGGGTGAATTTATTTAACATTTATTGAGCCTTTACAGTGTGAGAGGAATTTGTGACATCTGGATGGATAAAACATGTGCTGGGGATAGACAGGGCTCGACACTTGAGTCTTGCTTACCACGCACAAAGTTCTAGGTTTGACCAGCAGCACACACACACAGACATACACATAGATACACACACAGACACACACATAGACACACACCGACATACACAGGCACACACAGACACACACAGGCACACACAAAGACACATACACAGATACATACACAAAGACACACATAGACACAAACACACAGACACACATACATACACACCGAGAGTCACAGACACGCAGAGAGAGAGACACACACAGGCACACAGACAGACACAAACACAGAAATATACAAAGACACACACAGAGATACATACACAGAGACACACATACACACAGAGAGACACAGACATGCAGAGAGAGACACAGGCACACAGAAAAACACAGATACATACAAAGACACACATACACACATATACACAGATACACAGAGACACGCAGACACAGACAGACACACACACAGACACACACGCAAACATGCCCCCAGAAGAAAAGACATAGTATATATCTGTAACTAAAGCAATTACTGAAATAGCCGGTCCTAGACCATGTAGACCATAGACGCCTGTACATAGGTCTCCTTGTTTTGGATTCTAAACAGTGAGCTGCTGATAAATACTGAGTAATCAGCTTCCCAGGGAAAACATAGCCCTGACATGTTGAATTGCCAGTTTCTGTGCTATAACTATTCCCATAGCTAATTTCAAGCTACTAATGCAATATCATTGAACAGAATGTTGACAAGGCCTGCACAGTGGGATTTCTCCCTAGACACGATGCAGTGGGCAGCACAGCTTCAGTAAAGCATAGTAAACTAGGAAATGATGAGTCTTGAGTATGTATTATCTGTGCTTTAATATGCCTTTTATGAAATATGCATATTTGATTTTTATTATTAAAGTTTTAAAATTATTTTTATGTATGTGTCTGTCTGTGTGTATATCTGTATAAGTGACTGTTTCATGCGTACAAGTCCCCTTGGAGGGCAGAACAGGACTTTGGGTTCCCTGGAGCTAGGGTTTCAGGCAGTTGTCAGCTGTCCCACGTGAGTTTTGGGATCTGAATCTGGGTACTCTGTCAGATCAACAAGCACTTGTAACCAGTCATCTCTCCACCCCCTTACTATGGAGCTGCCATATTTTTTTCTTTTGGATTTTCAAGACAGGGTTTCTCTGTGTAACATAACAACAGCCTAGCTGTCCTGGAACTCACTCTGTAGACCAGGCTGGCTTAAACTCACTGAGATCCATCTGCCTTTGCCTCCCGAGTGCTGGGATTAAAGGTATGTACCACCATGTCCTGCAAGTTTCCTTTTTTCCTTTTTTCTTTTTTATTATGTATACAGTGTTCTGTCTGCATGTGTGCCTACATACCAGAAGAGGGCGCCAGATCTCATTACAGATGGTTGTGAGCCATCATGCGGCTGCCGGGAATTGAACTCAGGACCTCTGGAAGAATAGTCAGTGCTCTTAACCTCTCCAGTCCCGTCCAGCAAGTTTCCATAATTTAATTTCAATAATGCTGTGTTTAACAATGAGTTCATAAAATTCATATTTAACAATTGGCCCTGACACCAGGCAGTGGAGGCAAAGACAGGCGGTTTCTGTAAGTTTGAGGTCAGCCTGATCTACTGAGCAAGTTTCAAGACAGAGCCAGGACAGTTACATAGGAAACTCTGTCTCAAAATAAAAACAAAACAAACAAGCAAACACAGAAAGGTGAGTAACCCCTTACCATATATCTGTATGTAATCTGCTCATGAATCTGGACTGGAGTGCTATCCATACTTTGGTGTGTCCTGTTTCCCTACCTGGGGTAAGGAGACAGGGGTGTTGTATCTCCCAGGTAAAGTTTTGTCACCCAACAAGGCTGGCTTACAGCTGGATCTCATGAAGGCATTTTCTCAGCTGAATTTCCCTTCTCTCAGAAGACACCAGCTTGTATCAAGTTGACATAAAACTAGCCAGAATAACATGTTTGTGGGGAAAACCATATTTTCCAAAAAAAAGTTTAAGAGTCCAAGTTTTTTAAAAAAAATATTTAATTTTTTGTAAGCGAGGAAGGCCATTCCCAGAAGAGGAGCACATTCCTTGAAATAGTGCAGCATAGGAATAGTACACCATACTGATGTGACTGTACTGTGGTTCAGGAATATCCTTGAAAAGATTTACCATGGTGGTAATGCATTTCCAACCACGAAGCATTTTCACAGGGCTCTGTCATACAGAGCACTTCTTACCTAATTTTGTATTGTAATTTGGTATTCTTTTTCTTTTTTTAAAGATTTATTTATTTATTTATTATGCATACAACATTCTGCCTCCATGTATGTATGCCTGCACTCCAGAGGAGGGTGCCAGATCTCATTACAGATGGTTGTCAGCCACCATGTGGTTGCTGGGAATCAAACTCAGGACCTCTGGAAGAGCAGCCAGTGCTCTTAACCACTGAGCCATCTCTCCAGCCCCCGGTATTTTTTTTCTTAAAGAGTTTTTTTTTCCAAGATGGTTTCTGTGTGTAGCCCCAGCTGTCCTGGAACTCACTCTGTAGACCAGGTTGGCCTCGAATTCACAGAGATCTGCCTGCCTCTGCTTTCTGAGTGCTGGGATTAAAAGTGTGCTACCACTGCCTGGCTCATTCTTGGCTCTTTTCAACAGCCCACATCCTGACTGTCTCCAGTGTCAAGTAGTACAGCAGCAGAGCTGAGGATCAGGTGGCTGAGGTTAATGGGAAATCTTTTGTATGAGCCAGAAGAGTGGTCTTCGTTCTACGGACAGTAAAGGGGAGTGGAGTGTTCTGACAGATTTATGCTTTGCTCAAGCAATTTCTGGCTGTTTGTGGAGAATGCATGCTGAGATCAGTGTTAACTGTGTGGCGACTAGTTAAGAGGCTCCTGAAGGCTCCTGAAAGGGTTGTATGAGACAAAGCGATGATGGTCGAGATGGAGTCATAGGGCAGCAAAAGACATGAAGCATATTCACAATAGATAAGAAGTAAAACCAGCCTAGATGTCCATCGACAGATAAAGCAGATAAAGCAAATGTAACACATAAACACAATGCAATTTTCTTCAGCTATAAAGAGAACTTCAATCATGATATTTGAAGGAAGATAGGTGAAACTGGAGATCATTCTGGGTTTTGCTTTATTTTGAGACAAGGTCCCATATATCCTTTGCTGATTTCAAACTCACTATATAGACCATGTGTAACATGAAGGGGCCTGCTTCTTGGGGTTTATGTCCTGCCCAGTTCCTCACAGCAGGCAAGCCCAAAGAAAATCACACAGAGATCTCCATAAGTTATAAAACTGATTGGCCCTTTAGCTCAGTCTTTGTATTAGCTCTTGTAGCTTATATTAACCCATTATTCTTATCTATTTTAGCCACGTGGCTCAATACCTTTACATCTTGTTTCTCTGTGGTCTGGGCTGGAATGTGGGGAATGGGCTTCCTCCTTCCTAGAATTCTGTTCTCATGGCCCCACCTCTACTTCTTGTCTGGTTGACCCACCTATACTTCCTGCCTGGCCAATCAGCATTTATTGAAAACATGATTGACAGAATACAGACAATTCTCCCGCACCAACCATGCCTGGTGTATATGGCACTGGGGATCAAACATGGGGTTCCGTGTATGCTAGGAAAGCAGTTGACACCCTGAGCTACATCTCTAGCCCAACAATAAACCTGACTTATTTGCAGTGCTGGGACAGAATCTAGGGCCTTATCCATGCTGGGCAAGCATTATACTGCTGAGCCATATTCCCAGCCCCTGGAAATAAGCCAGACTCAGAAAGACAAATACCACATGATTTCTTTCATATGTCAACTGTAGAATGAAGTGTGTGTGTGTGTGTGTGTGTGCGCGCGCGCATGTGTGTGCACATTGTGAAAATAGAAACGGAGCTATGGCTAGGGAGGCAGATATGTTAAGGAAATGGGAAGGAAGAAGAAAAAGAGAAAGTAACAATTCATGTGACATGAAACTGGGTGTGGGGAGTGAGGAAAAGAACAGTGGGGGAGGGACTAATAAGAAAAAAGGGTGACGTAAGTGTGTGGAATTCCATAATG
>NC_022026.1:10649497-10668514 GCF_000317375.1 Microtus ochrogaster | reverse complement strand
TGCTGGGATTAAAGGTATGCACCACCACTTCCCGGTAGTATTTTCTTTTAAAAATATTTTATTAATGTGTATGTATGTCTGTGTCTGCTAATGTCAGTAGGGCCAGAAGAGGGCACTGGATTCCCTGAAGTTGGAGTTACAGACTGTCAGGCCTATGGAGATTTGAACTACCATCCTCTAGAAGAGCAGTAAATACTCTTAACCACTGAGCCATCTTGCCAGTTCCAGAAAGGATATCTGCTTATCCTCTTTGCCATAAGAAGAGGGGGGCTCAGGAAAGTAAAGATATGCAAAAGCCTGTTATTTGTTATGGAGAAGTTTGTTCTTTCCTTCACCAAATATTCAATACCCAATATGTTTTGACAGGAGTACAGAATAATAAATTCCTAAGCTCACGAAATTTACTATCTACTGGGAGGAGATGAACAAAGAGGGTAAATATTTTAGAATAAGGACTTGGATTTTTACTCTGAATGAGCAGGGAGGTAATGTAAGCTCCTTTGAAGCAGATATTTTAAAAAATTGTCTTAGTGCTATTTTCTTAGGCTTTTGCATGACAACTAAATTATTGAATGGTGAAATTGAGTATTTTCTTTTTTAAAGATAACTTATTTAGGGGCTGGAGAGATGGCTCAGAGGTTAAGAGCACGGACTGCTCTTCCGGAGGTCCTGAGTTCAATTCCCAGCAACCACATGGTGGCTCATAACCATCTATAATGAGATCTGGTGCCCTCTTCTGGCCTGCAGGCATGGAGGCTGAACACTGTGTACATAATAAATAAATAAATCTGAAAAAAGATAACTTATTTATTTTTATTTCATGTGCATTGTTGGTGTTTTGCATGCATGTATGTTTGTGTGAAAGAAGGCGTTGAATCCCCTGGAGTTTAAGTTATAGACAGCTGTGAGCTGCCATGTGGTTGCTGGGAATTGAACCAGGATCCTCTGGAAGAGCAGCCAGTGATCTTAACCGCTGAGCTATTTCTCCAGGCCCTGAAATTGGTATTTTCTAGGTCAAGAATGATATGTCTTTATGTATTTAAGAGGGTCCTTATGTTGGGAATACACATGTATTGTGATCAGTGGGAACAGGAACCCCAGTTGGAGGATGTGTTAGTGAATTTGCTAGAACTGTTACAAAGTACTAGACATAAGGAAGTTAGGGAAGAAATTATTTTGGCTCTCAGTTTGAGAGTTCAGTTCATGATCTTTTAGCGCTATTATTTCTGGGACACTTGAGAGACAAAACACCATAGTCATGAGAATAGAGTTTCTTCATGGTGGACAGAAGACAGAGAAAACACCAAGTCTTTAGAATAAGATGTTAGTTTTATACCTTGGAACTTGTGGAGACCAGGTTCTGGCCAGTTCCAGAGATCTCTGCAAGGCATCTTTCCTAGTGCCCCAGTGCAAAAATGATTATCTTATTTCTCTATCTGTCTGTCTGTCTCTGAGCATACACACACGACATGGTATGTGTGTACAAGTTAGCAGACAACATTGAGTTTTGGTCTCTGCTGTTGGCCCCTGCGTATGCAGGCTAGCTAGCCTGTGAACTCCTAGGGATTCTCATGTTTCCACTTCATGTGAACGCAGGAAAACCCAGATTGCAGACATGGGTTATGGGGATTCAAACTTGGGTTCTTTTGTTGGTGTGTTGGTGGTGGTGGGTATTCCCCCCCTCCTCCCCGACAAGACAGGGTTTCTCTGTGTAGCTTTGGAACCTGTCCTGGAACTCGCTCAGGTAGACCAGGCTAGCCTTGAACTCACAGAGATCCACCTGCCTCTGCCTCCTGAGTACTAGAATTAAAGGAATGTGCCACCACTACCCAGCCCCAAACTTGGTTCTCATCATTTTACAGCAAACTGTCCACTCAGCCGTTTGCCCAGCCTTTGCATTATTTCTAACACACCAGTCTCTTTAATCAGTGCGCTCTTCTTGCTCACAACTTTCACTCCTTTACTTTTTGCTAGACAGTTCATTTTCAAGTCTTTCACCTCTTTTTTTTTGCTTCTAGTTCTCACCATAGCTTTAAGTTAACGCAACCACTGGTCACTATGCCCCGGCTGAAAACTACACGTTTTCCTCCTCCAAATTACTCTGTCACCTTTAAACCCAGCCTCCCACAAAGTTTCAGGACACAGAAAACATGTAAACAAATTATTTGTCAGAACCTAATATGCATGGGCTCTATTCCAGCTCTCTCAATGCTCTTTGTTCCCCTCAGAAACCACGAGAACTTTGACTCTGCTGTCTACATATTTATAAACATTCTGATCTTCTGAGCTTCCGTTACACTCACCCATTAACCTATGCGTACAGCATTCTTGAGTTTCTTTAGCAGGCCTCTCAAAACTTTGCCAAATTGTTCCTGTAAATGTGTTTCAAAGGCGGAACAGTCACGTTGCCAGGATTTCTCACAGCAACAACCTCATTTTCTGATAACCATTGTCCGTATGTTTTGTTTGTTTGTTTGTTTTGTTTTCTTTATCATCACAGTAAAAAATAACTTTCTTGCAAGAGTGGAAGGATTTGTTTTTGTGGATAATTTCTGCAATTTCAGAGAGTTTAGTCCATGGTTGGTTGGCCCTGTGCACTTGGGCAGAGTGTCAAGGTAGCAAAAGTGTGTGCTGGAGGCTGTTGTTTTTTTACATCCTGGCTAATAAGAACCTGAGAGGATGGGGCACCAAAGGAAGGGTCTGGATAAGGTGTGGTCCCATGTATGTACTGCCAAACCCTGCTTCCTCCAGCTGTGCCTCAGCATCTTCTTGTCTTCTTGTAGATACAGCTACATCTTGAGGGCTCTCACCTAACTAAGGGATTGATTGTTCATTGATCCTACTGCACGTACTGGCTTTGTGGGAGCCTAGGCAGTTTGGATGCTCACCTTACTAGACCTGGATGGAGGTGGGTGGTCCTTGGACTTCCCACAGGGCAGGGAACCCTGATCGCTCTTTGGGTTGACGAGGGAGGGGGACTTGATTGAGGGAGGGGGAGGGAAATGGGAGGCGGTGGCGGGGAAGAGACAGAAATCTTTAATAAATAAATAAATTATAAAAAGAAAAAAAAACAAAAAATAAGAAGAGAAGAAACACGAAACAAACAAACAAACAAAAAGATGTAGCTGTATCTGGAATCACCATCTCAGGTACTCCTAGAAATGTGCTTCACCAATCCCCTCGGTGTTTTGTTTGAAAGATTGATTTATGTGCATGCGTGTGTGCCCACATGATTTTACATGCACCACATGCATGCGAGTGTTCTCAGATGCCAGTGGCATTAGAACCCCATGGGACTAGAGTTACACAGGGCTGTGAGTCTCTTAGTGTAGGTGTAGGAACCTGAACCTTGATCCTTAGTGAGAGCAATGCCAGCCCTTAACCATGGAGTTACCTCTCCAACATGTCCTCATCTTGGTGTTTCTCAATTGAACCAAGTTGACCATCAGAACCATTCATCACAGAGGCTACTGTAACATTTTAAGGAAGAGTTTGTTGTTGTAGGGAGCTGCAGGCTGCATTCCTGCCGCCCGGCTCCCAGCCACTGGCTAGCTTTACCCGAAATAACAACACACAAACTGTATTCATTTAAACACTGCCTGGCCCATTTCTATTAATGTGTGTAGCACCGAGGTGCGCTTACTGGGAAGATTCTAGCCTACGTCTATCCTGGGTCAGAGCTTCATCGCGTCTGCTCTGAGAGGAGCTGCATGATTTCTGAGCTCACTTTCTCTTCCTCCCAGCATTCTGTTCTGTTTACTCTGCCTATCTAAATTCTGCCCTATCAGATGGGCCAAGGCAGTTTCTTTATTATCCAATGACCTTCCTCCATCAGTTCGTTATGGCTTGATACAGAATTGTAGTGGTAGGGGTCCTAAGAGATGGTTAGATCAAGACTATATTTTGAAAACGAACCCAGCAGAACCAGCTCATGTACTAGCTGTGTGATTCGAGGGAAAGGACAGTTAAGACAATTGGAAAGCCTGAGTAGGAGGAAGGCTACTGATGCATTTGATTGGACAAAGTACAGACAGAAGGAGGAGTGGAGTTAAGATTGGGGATGAAGATCAGGATCAGAACAGAGGCTTGGGTGTTAGGACTCCCCATTTATTTGGGTTTTAGAAACATATTGGCAACTTTTTAAAGTTGTTTTTTTTCCTGATGAGTCATCCTCAAATTGCTTGTTTGAGAACCCAAACATTTGGATTATCCCTCAATCAGACGGTTAAGTTTCGACATGCTAATTAAATTTTTAATAATTTATTTTGTTTTATGTGTATGATTGTTTTGCCTATGTGTATGTATATATGCATGCCTGGTGCCGATGGAGGTCAGAAGAGGGGTTGGATCCCCTGGAACTGGACTTACAGATAGTTATGAGCAAATATGTGGGTGTTGGGAAGCGAACCTGCATCCTCTAGAAGAGCAACACATTGGGGGCTGGAGAGATGGCTCAGAGGTTAAGAGCACTGGCTACTCTTTCAGAGGTCCTGAGTTCAATTCCCAGCAACCACACGGTGGCTCACAACCATCTATAATGAGATTTGGTGCTTTATTCTGGCATGTAGGAATACATGCAGGCAGAACACTGTATAATAAATAAATCTTAAAAAAAAGAGCAACATATTACTTAACCACTGAGCCAACTCTCTAGCTCTTGGACATGCTAATGTTGAGGTATTTATCAGACACCTATTATGGACTGAAGTATGTTGTCCTAAGTTTCCTATGTTTGAGCCCTATCCATTCTGTGAAGACAGGGCCTTTAGGGTGCTCATTAAGGTGAGGGAAGTTCTTAAGACACAGATGTGATCCACTAAAACCACTGGGTGCTTCATAAGGAGAAGACTTGGCCCAGGAGACTGTTAAGTATTAACAGCTTCGAGGGCAAAAGGTTCCCCAGTTGTAGCTCAAAAGGGAAGTTTTCTCCAATGGGAGTGTTACAGCTCTGAGGGAAAGATCCCGGCAGCAGGGAGCCAAGGAATACTACAACAAACCTCACACAAGACATTTGTTGGGAGAGACCCAAGAGGGTGGCTGCCTCTGCTGCGACGAGAAGCAGCAGGGAACTGAGAAACAGGAGGCTTATATAGGGTTTCTTGGGGGAGATGTTTTCCAGGGTGGAAATTTCCAGTGTGGGGGCTGGTGGGATTTCAAGTCAAGCCCAGGGATGGGTGGGGTTTGGTAAGGCTTTTCACCTGGAGGTGGGCTTGGACCTTTTACCCTACAGCTGTAAGCAGCTTGGGCAATTTAGCAAGTTCTGGTCTAGTTCTAGCCTAACTTCAAAGCAAAGGAGGGAGGGGAGAAGAGAAGGAAGAAGAAAAGCAGGAGGAGAAAAAAAAAGAGGAGGAGAGAGGAAAAGACCTTCCTCTGTCTTCATATGTGGCCAGAAGGTGGCCATCTATAAGCCAGGAAAATAAGACCCGAATGACATCTGGATTTTGAATGAGAAAATAAATGTTTATTGTTTAAGCCACCTAGGCTGTGGAATTATCTAGTGGGTAACCAAGTGTGAATTTCGAAGTTCAAGAGAAAGTCTGGCCAGGTGTGGTGGCACATGCTTTTAATCCAAGGCAGAGGCAGGTGGATCTTTAAATTCAAGACCACACAGTGAGTTCCAGGAACTATTCAGAGAAACCCTTTCTCCGAAAAAGAACCTAGGGGGGTGGGCAATGGTCTAGATTTGGCCATACATAGTAGATAAAGCTATGCAATTGGATGCAGTGAGTAAGAGAGCGAAGTTAGATTGCAAAGAGAACAGAGGCAGAGCTCCCGGCTCTTGAACATTAAATATGGGTCAACGGCAAGGAGCCAACAATTGGGTGTTAGGTGAGACTTTTCCTTGGGATGTGTGAACAAATGTCTATTTGCCCCAGATGGTGAATCAACAGCAGATCAAAGTAACAACTCTTCAAGTCCAGCTTGGAGAGCATGTGCATTTATTGGGGTCACATACATAAAAATGGTTGAGAGGGGCTTTCCAGGAACAGGTATGACTCAAAGACAGCTGCATCACCAAAAAACAGCAAATAAACAACAGCAACAAAAGCACATCAGCATGGGTGATGTTTCCTGGCAGTTGTGACCTGAAGCTTTCAGTACAACTTGCATCCAGGTCCGAGAGTCTCCTCCAGGCAGCTGGCCTGGTGTGAGCATCTCCTTCCCCAACTGTTGGATACCATTCTCATAACCTTGGGAGGTGCTTTGTGAATCTTGTTAGTTCTAAGAACTTGCTGAGACTTATGAGTTGTTTACTCCGTGAGTCTCATGAGCTTCCTGACTCCCTTCTGGAGGCAATGTCTGACTCCAACAGAATCAAGGGCAGCAACTGTAACCTAGAAGCCAAAGGAAGAAAGTGTAATGCGAAGGAGTGGCTATGTCTTGTTGACTGATGTTTCTGTCCCACCCGATTCTGCAGTCATTTGGTCCCAAAGAAAACACATAGAGGTCTACGTTCATTATAAACTAATTGGCCTAGTAGTTCAGGATTATTAATTAATTCTTATAACTTCTATCAGCCCATAATTCTTCTATGTGTTAGCCACGTGTGTTGGTACCTTTTTTGGCGAGCCAGTCACATCTTGCTTGCTCTGTGTCTGGCTTCCTTTGCATCTGGATGATGACTGCAGACTGAAACTTTCCTCTTCCCAGAATTCTGGTTGCCCTACTTATACTTCCTGCTTGGTTGCCCCACCTATACTTCCTGCCTGGCTTCTGACCAATCAGTATTTATTTAAAATACAAGTGACAGGGTAGAGACCATTATCCCACAGCAATGTCTAATGCTGATAATCCTGGAAAGGTGAGGGCAGGGCTTATTGATTATTAAATTTTACAACTTTTGGTTGTGAGCCTAGCCTTTAACGGCTGCGTCATCTCTCCAGCCCTTGATTTTACAACTCTTAATGACTGTTTTTCATGTGATGCCTTCAATTTTCTCTGTGAAGTAGGGAGCATGATCAGTTCAGGTAGAGTTGGGTGAAATGAGGGAATGGCAGGATATGAGATGCTGAGAGAGAAGAGAGGAAGTGTGAGTTGACAAGAAAATGGTTATCGAATTCCTGGGGACCATGGAAGGCCTATTTCAGATGGACAAAAGGCAGCTGGATTCACAGCTGCAGCAGAGAAGACTCTCAAGGGTTAAAGTCTTTAAAAATTAAAATAATAACAGCAGATCTTTGTTTAAGGCTTCAAAGACAGTTTCAAGATAAGAAAGAGCAGGATGCTGACAGACCAGGAGAGGCCACTGGGATCTCAGGGGAGTGTCATGTAGTAGTAATGTCCAGCTGTCAGAGATCACATAGCCAGAGAATGCTGACCACGCTTTCATCCCTGCACAGAGCTACCCCCGAAGCAGTAGGACACAGACTGAACCAGGTGACATTTGTTGTACTGATGTGGCTTCCTATTTCCTGGCTGGCCTCAAGGAGCATGTATACATATGTTTAATATATTGTAAAGGAAATGTGGAATGAGAGCCAGATGGGTGGGCCACTAATGTACTCTTTGCCCTTCAAAGCATAATAGTAACAATAATAATGGATACTTCTTTATTTATAAGCCCCGTTCTGTTATGGAAGCCCACTTGCTAAGTGTTCAGCACAATGCTATGTGCTAGACACTGGTGTTAATGCTCTCTTTACAAAAGGAAGCAACTGAGGCTCAAATAAATTAAATAACATGCTTATGGGGCACACTGATAGAAAGCAGTAGAACACCATTTTAGATCTATATAGACTGACCATATAGATTGACCAACAGGTCACATAGGTTTACATGGTGACTGTTTTACTCTGTATGTGCCAGGAAACAATGCAACAAGTACTTTTCAAGAACCATACTGTGGGCTGGAGAGATGGCTCAGTGGTTAAGAGCATTGCCTGCTCTTCCAAAGGTCCTGAGTTCAATTCCCAGCAACCACATGGTGGCTCACAACCATCTGTAATGAGGTCTGGTGCCCTCTTCTGGCCTGCAGACATACACGCAGACAGAATATTGTATGCATAATAAATAAATAAATGTTTTTTTTTAAAAAAAGAACCATACTGTTTTTCCTCATGACAACACATTGGGTTGAACCCATTCTTAGTCCTGTTCATTTAATCCAGAACACGAAGTTAATAAGGGGTTGATGCCCGAGGGCCCTGGCCTAGTCAGTGGATGAACTCATTGAGAAATGTATGATATGATGGATTTGCTTGGGTGTATCGAAAAGTAGGAGGAGGTGGAACCTGGTTGGAGGAATTAGGCCACTGGTTGTGTGCACTTGGAAAAATGCATCTAGTCACATGCTGCTTCTCTCCTGTTCCGTTTCCTGTCCAACACGAGGCAAATAGCCCATCACAAGGTTTGCACTGCCACGATGTACTGTCTCATCATGGACCCAGAAACATGGAGTCAACAGACCATGGCCTGCACCCCCTAAATTTTCAAGTCAAAAAACCGTAAGCTAAAATAAATCCTCCCTCCTCTGAAATGTTCTGTGTCAGGTGTTTTGTCGTAGTGACAGGTGGACTGATTAGCACATGAATCTGCTTTAGCAAGGAGAAAGCCACAGCAGCAGAACGGGAAAGAGAGGTAACTGATTCAGGGCAAGCAAGATAACCAGAGCAAAATTTCCAAAGCTAAACTGATACTGACTATTTTACCTATCCACTGGCACTAGTCTGCTCCCCTCCAACGGAAGTATACCAACGGTCATTGTGAGGCAGCGTTGGTAGCCACGCAGAGCTAAAGGACAGAAAGGCCGAGGAGCTCAGGTATTAGAGCAGAAGTAACTCCTCTGACTGTGAAAGCGGGCCAGGTTGGGAGAAGGACGTGAAGTGACGATTGGCTGGGGAGACTGGTCACATGGTTCAGGAACTCTGCTGTAGGTTGGACGAACGGGTTCAGTTGGGAAGTGAGAAAGCAGAAAATCACGGCTCCGTTTGAGAAGAACAGTTTGGGGTAGGTGGTCCCAGAAACGGCGGAGTCTATTTGTTGTCCGTGGGCATGATCTCTGAGGTTGGCGACAAGGCTGGGTAATGAGGAGATAAAGGAGTCGTGTGGTCTTGTCTTCTGAGGAGGGACCCATTGGAAGGCTTGGGATTGCTTCAGAAGATGGCAGCATGCGAGGTTTGGAGCACAGCGTGATGGTGGAACTTCTGTTCGTGGTGGCGAACTTAACCTAATGGCAGACTTAGCATGGGCACCCAGTACCTGTTAAAGCTAATGACGAGAAGAGGCACCTGAACAGGCTTTCTCTATTTCCAAAGCCGCCAGCTTGCTTTTTAGTTACCATTTAAATAGTATTTTCTAGTTTATCCATTTAGGTAATCTACTGTCTGCACTTAGGTACAGTATATTATCATACTTTCCCATCTGAATTTCTTGGGAACAGATTTTGCTGGCTTGCACAAAGTTACAAATGTGTTTTGAACAATTTGCAAAACCTATTTTAACATTCCTCCCTTGGTACCTCACACGAAGAGACTATTCATCTTTCTGTTCATTCCTTTCCTGTCTCCCACCAAAACAAACAAACTCCTAGGCTCGCCTCCTCCTTTCCAGATGGCTGGCTTCAGGGAGCCTTTGTCCTAATGAACTGCAGGATATGATTGAAGGCTTTAATACTTCTTCCTACCACATGAGGGCAGACTCTTTAACAACAACAACAAAAAAGCCAAACAGCTATTTACCTTGTAATCTGTGTAGTCAAAAGCGGTTCATGTATGGCTGGATTTTACGTGGTTTCCAAGCTTTGACAAGTCCACCACTCTCCTCAAGCCCACAGCACTTTCTATGCGGTCTCCTCTGAAAAGTGAGGTGGCTTTGTTTCTCCCACCCCGTTTGAACTTCCTCCCTCCCTGCCTCTCATACTCCCACCAGTTCTTACTGAACATTTCTCCCAGGTAAGGGTTGCCAGGCTGCCTGGTTATACTGAACACCACATAGACGACACAATTTTAGCATGGCTACGTCCTGCGCATATATTTAGTTCATGTTTATAAGAAAACCATGACAGCTTATCTGGAATTCTACTTAATGACTGTCATTGTTTTTACTTGCTCAATCTGAGCCAAGATTTAGCCTGGAAGCTGACAGGGCAGGACGGGACCCTCCCTGGACCCAGCGCTCCCCAGTCTCCTTGAAGACAAAGGACTACAATAGTGAGCAGGACACTGTTAGGGCACAGGCGTAGGTTGAGGCACAGGGCAGCAGGGGCAGCCTGCGTCGTCTAGGAAGCCTGCTGTAGCATCGTCACTGCTACCTCTCGCTCCTTGCCTCCACATTTGATGTCACATTTGTTCACACCATGTCCTGTTCTTGTTCATTTCCTCTCTGCCTGCCACAGTGTTTGGCACAAAATGAACACCCCAAAATCAGTGATTTTTTTTATGTGTATGGGGTTTTGCTTGTATGTATATATGTACACCACATGCATGCCTGATGCCCATCACAGAGGCCAGAAGGTGGCTTTGGATCTCTTGAAACTAGTGTTGGCAGACAGTTGTGAGCTGCCATGTGGGTGCTGGGAAAAGAACCTGGGTCCTCTGGAGAAACAGCCAGTGTTCTTACTTGCTGAATCATCTCTCCAGCTCCAACCTGTACGATTTGAAAATGAACAATTGTTTTCTCTGGAATTTGGAGAAAGGCACTAAATTTTTCTTTGCCTCAGTTTGGCTGATACACACAAGAAGACTCTGGTCCAATCATCTCCATTGTCTTTTCTAGATCTGGAAAGAACGTCACGATTCTGGGTTTGCTTGTTACTGGCCAAGCATGCGCAATAACCCCAGTTGTAAAGCTAGCAAATCAGACCCTTCTGCAGGGCTTGCTCTGTCGTAAATGTTTGGGTTTTCAAATTCGGGATTTGAAATCCTAACCACAAAGGTGGTGGTATTAGGAGGCTGGGGCTTTTGTGTGCTGTGTTTCTTAAATGATGAGAGCTATGCCTTTGATTGGGACTAGTAAGGAGAAGTCAGGATCATGGTGTGGTATTTTATGTCATTAACTCCACCAAACATAAGGCTGAGGCAGGGGGACTGTGATACCTTGTCTCAGAAAAATGGAGACCTCAGAAGTTTGAAATTGTTTTGGTTTTTTGAGACAGGGTTTTCCTGTGTAGCCTTGACTGTTCTGAAACTTGGTTTGTAGGTTAGGCCGACCTTGAACTCAGAGATCCTTCTGCCTCTGCTTCTCCAGTGCTGGGAATAAAGGTGTGCACCACCACTGCCCAGCTAGTTTTTATGCTTTTATGTATCATTTATAATAAATTTTAGACTTAGAAATAAAAATAAAAAGGAGACCACAGAGAGAAACCTGGTTCCTTCGACTATAAAATGATCTCTTACATGAACTAGGAAAAAGGCTCTCATCAGACACTGAATTTAGAAGCACTTGGGTCTTACAGTTACAGGCTTCAAGATCTGGGAGAAATAGAGTTCTGTTTCTCCAACTCACACTATGTAGGCAGACTTCTCCGTCCCACCAGCTAATTCCCAAATAAACACTGAGAGACTTAATATTAACTATAACTGATTGGCCGATAGCTCAAGCTTGTTACGAACTAGCTCTTATGACTTAAACTAACCCATTTCTATTAATCTATGTGCTGCTCTGAGGCTTGTTTACCTCATGTATATACTTCTCATCCTGCTCATTCTGCATCTCATGATGTCTCTTCATCTCTGCCCTTCTCCCCAACATTCTATCCATCCTGAAAATCCTGCCTAGCTGTTGGTCAATCAGCATTTTTTTTTTTTTTGGTTTTTCGAGACAGGGTTTCTCTGTGGTTTTGGAGCCTGTCCTGGAACTAGCTCTGTAGACCAGGCTGGTCTTGAACTCACAGAGATCCGCCTGCCTCTGCCTCCCGAGTGCTGGGATTAAAGGCGTGCGCCACCACTGCCCGGCAATCAGCATTTTTTAACCCAATCACCATGGCATATGTTCACACAGTATAAAGGAATATTCAGCAATAGTATTTTCATATGGCAGTCCCAGATGGCCAACACTGGGATTTCAGTATCTTGGGATTTCGTGGTTTGGGAGCAATCAGTAGAAAGTGCTTCACACCTTGGCCTGGTGGCGCACACCTTTAATCCCAGCACTTGGGAGGCAGAGACAAGCGAATCTCTGTGACTTTACAGTCAGCCTGATCTATATAGAGAGTTCCAAGTCAATCTGAGCTACACAGTGACACTCTATCTTAAAAAAACATAAAGAAAAGAGGCTGGCAAGATGGCTCAAAGGTTAAGAGCACTGGCTTCTCTTCCAGAGGTCCTGAGTTCAATTCACAGTCACCACATGGTGGTTCACAAGGATCTATCATGAGATCTGGTGCCCTCTTCTGTCTGTCATGCAGGCATGCATGTAGATAGAACACTGTGTACATAATTAATAAATAAATCTTAAAAGAAAAGGTATTGTGTACTTGTATTCAACTTATACCAGAAAAACACTTCATGAAAATGGACTCTTTTTTTTTTTACCAGCATCTTTAAAAGTACTGAGGGGTAAATTTATGAAAACAATCTTCAAAAATCCAAAGGAATCTTCAACACATATTCTTTTTTTCATGCATGCTTGAATAAGCAGTGGTTGCTACAAGCAGTGGGGAGGGAAATGAAACACGAAGCCATCACTTCTTACTGGTTTCCTTCTACAGCTACCGGTCTGTGCTCTGTGCTGTTTTCCCCTGTGCTGGTGACTGAAACTCTTTTCAGACCTCACGCACGCTAGGCAAGCCCTGTACCATTGGGTTACACCCACAGACCACGTTTTACCCTTTACACAGTTGACTCATCTTCTCTTTTCAGACCAAGCATCATGTACCTACCAGACTCTGTATACCCAGGATACTTTGAATTTCTAATCTTCCTTCTTTCATCTCCCCAATGCTGGGATAATAGCCATGAAGTTTTCTTTTTCGTTTTTGGTAAATCTCTATATTCTTGACATAACTCTACCCTAACTGCAGAACTCAGAGAGTTCGGAATCAAACCTCAGACCTAGTGAATGTGGCTAGCCCTCTGTGGTGGTTTGAACAAGAATGCCCCCTAGAGGCTCATGTATTTGAATGCTTAGTCATCAGAGAATAGCACTGCTTGAGAAAGATCAGGAGGTATGGCCTTGTTGGAGGAAGAGTGTCGCTGAGGGTGGGCTTTGATGTTTTAGAAGGCCTTGCCAGGTCCAGATCTGCTGCCTGCAGATCCAGATATAGAACCATCAGCTCCTTCTCCAGCACCACATCTGCGTGTGTGCCCCCATGCTCCCTGCCATGACGATAATGGACTAAACCTCTGAAATTGTAAGCAAACTCCAATTAAATGCTGTCTTTTATAAGAGATGCTGTAGTCCTGGTGTCTCTTTACAGCAGAAGAACAGTGACTAAGACACCCTGCAGCAATTCAGAGTATTCAGTGTGGTGGTATCAGGACATGGGGCATTTGGGAGGAGATGAGGTCATGGGGGCAAAGCCAGAATGGGTATGCTTGGTGTCCTCGTCAATGAGGCTTCAGAGAGATCTTTCACTCCCAGAAAGTGAAGACAAAGCGAAAAGACATTTGTGAACTAGAAAGTGAGCGCTCACCAGACAGCAAATACGTAGTCCCTCACCCGAGGCTGAGCTGCATGGGGCAGCTTGATCTTTGACTCTTCATTTTTCAAAACTGTGACCTGCATACACCTTTCTGATGCCCCAATTTCAGGTGCTTGGTTGGAGCAATAGAAAGTGGGCGAATACATGGGGACACATGGGGATCAGCTAAGACTTAGACTGAGAAATTCAAGCAGACATTCAAGCATAAGACTCAGCCAGGTAAAGTCAGGGGATGCGCATGGCTAGCTTCAGTAGAGGGAGTGATGCAAACAGGATCCAGGCTTCAGGAATCGTTCTTGTTTGCAGCAAATGATATATTTTAAATGAAAGAATTAAATCCCACAGATTCAATCTTTTTGTTCTCCATATGGAGCAAGAAACACATTATCAAATGAGTCTCTTGGGACAACTTACTTCCTGCTGAGCTCTGCTGAGAAACATCATGGAGTATGTAAGCAGAACTGGCTGACCCACAGCGTAGTTTACAGAGTCTGCTTTCATGATAAATTGGCTTAATCAGCAACCTTATGCTACCTAGCAATTCTCCGCTCAGAAGTTTAGACACTAGAGAATTCACATTTTCTCAAGAGACATTCAAAAGATTCTTACAGTCAGGCATGGTGCAGTATGCGTATAATCTCAGCATGTGGAAGGCATATATGAAGATCATGGGTTCAAGGCTAGCCTGGGCTACATAGTGAGACCGTTTCAATTCCTCCCACCCAAAAGACTATGGTTTGCTTACAGCATCAAACTGACCCAGGCAGCCCATAATCCAGATGCCTCTTAGCAGAAAAGATTAGTAAACTCTTGTATATTCATACAACAGAACACCACTAACCAAAAAAAAAGTTCTATATGCACAGACAGAGACATGGATGACTCTCAAAATAATTTTAGACAATGTAAGTAAAAAAAAGCACATGTAGTATAATGTAGCATGAATTCTAATTTGTCTTAATAATAAAAACTCAGATTCAGATATTCAGGGGTGAAAGCTGAAAGATCCCAGAAGCAGACCGAATGTGGTATAATATCTCTACAAGTCCTCAGACTGAATGGGCAGTCCTGCCTCTAGGAATCCTCAGACTGAATGCTGACACTACAAAACCTCAGACTAAATCCTGAGCTCCTGTCTCCTCCTGCTTTATATTCCTCTCTCTGCTCAGCCATATCCCTTCCCGTCCCCAACTCCCTAGTGCTGGGATTAAAGGTTTGAGCCACCACCACTTGGCTCGTTTGCTCTTTTAGACTGGCTCAATCTCGCGTAGCTCAGGGTGGCCTTGAACTCACAGAGATCCCTCTGCCTCTTTCTCCCGAGTTCTGGGATTAAAGAAGTGTGCCTGACCTCTGTGACTAACTAGTAAGGCTAGCTCTGCAATCTGATCTTCAGGCAAGCTTTGTTTGTCACAACACAAACAAAATATTGCTACAGTATAATTGCATTCAAACTAAGTAATGCATTAATTGGAGATAGACACATGTGCTGGAGACCATTAAATTAAGAAAATATCAAATACAAAATTCAGGTGAACGGTTATTAGCTCTTGGTAGGTGGAGGAGCAATATGGAGAGCTTTTCAAAGCATTGTACTCTTAAGCTGGGTGTGAGGTACACATGCTTACATTTCATTATTAGCCTTTTCTGTGGTTTTTCGAGACAGGGTTTCTTTGTAGCTTTGGAGCTTGTCCTGGAACCAGCTCTTGTAGACCAGGCTGGCCTCGAACTCAGAGATCCACGTGCCTCTGCCTCCGGAGTACTGGGATTAAAGGCGTGAGCCACCACTGCTCGGCTCCCATTATTAGCCTTTAAAGGGGTGGTTAAATGAAATCTACATATTTTGTCATTTTTAAAATTTATATTTTACTTAATTTTTAAACAAAATTTTAAGATGTATTTATTTTTAATATTGTCCGACTTTACCAGCCATAATCACTGGCACCGGTCATTTTATATTCTGTTTATGCTACATTTATCTGTTGGTATTCTACAAGCTAATAAAAGCTATGTTTTGAAGAGGTAGTTTTAGCTGGGTGTGGATGTCCATGTCTTTAATTCTAGAACTTGGGCAGTAAAGGCAGGTGGGTCTCTGTGAGTTCAAGGCCAACATGGTCTACAGAGTGAATTTCAGGACAGCCCGGGATCATTTCTCAAAATAAAATAAAATGAAACGAAATAAAATAAAACGTAGTCTTAAATGCTCTTTGAGAGGAGAAGATGGCCCTGGTCTTCTTTCAAACTAACTTTCCTTTGGGAAGCCTTCTCTGTCTTCTGAAGATGGTTTATTTAATACAGATAATTTGAAATACACATAGAAAAATAGACAGAAAATCATAACAAAGCATCCTGTAATTGTCACTAAGCTTTACCAGGATCAACATAGGACTAATCAAAGTTCTTCTCTATGCTAACACATCCTCCTGGGGCATCAGAAAACACATCTCCAGTCATCTTCTCATGTCACGGACTGCAAAACTTTAGAATTTGATTAGTGTTTATTATTATGACTTTAAATTTAATTTAATTATTAAAGTATTTTAATGAAAGCCTCTAAAACAAATTTGCTGAAACAAATGCCCAGTATCCTTATCCACTTACAAAGTTTAAAAAGCAGTCCTTAAGATCAACCGTCCAGAGACTGGAGAGATGGGTCAGTGGCAAAGTTCACTGGCTCGGCTTGTGGAGGATCCAGGTTTGATGCCCAGCACCGCATGGCAGCTGGGAAGTACAGAACCCTCTTCTGGCCTCTCTGGACACCAGGCATGCATGTGGTGCACATACATTGCAAGCAAACATTCAAATATACATAAACTAAGGAAGAAAAGGATCAAATCTACACGTAGCATTTATTTTCTCCAAGTGCCTTCTAACTTTTGATTTGTTTAAATGAGGATCCAAAGACATTTTGTGCGCTTGATTATTTTATTCTGTAAGTCTCTCTACAGCTTTCGATGCTATCCCAACTCCCTCTCCATTGCGATTCAGTCCTTGAAGAAGCCGTATCAAGTCTACTTACTCCGGATTAGATTTCTGGCTACTTTAGCGGTCTCCTACTCCTTTCAAGAATCTCTTTGTCTTTCTTTGTGAGGTGGATGGTTGGTGGGAAAGGATGCCAGCAGAGTGCAGGCGAGAGTGGTGGCCGACTGTGCAAATCTCTCTACCCCACTGTGCGCACAGTTTCATCGCCTGCTTCCCTCCAGCACTTCTCTTGGAGATAAAGACCTTGCCTTGATTTCGGATCTCCCTTCACTGGACACGGAGCTTTAAACAAAGTGGATGTTGCCTGAGTGTTGATTTATTAATGATGCTGCTGTCCTATATTGTTTCTGGGCTATACCTTCTTTTCCACCTTGTAGAAAAATTAAGAATTTCAGAAACTCTGATTTCAACATTCTAAAGTAAAGAGGTCCTGATAAATGCTTTTCATAATACTTTACTTAAAGGGTGTTTTTATTTTTAACAGATTTTATTGTGGACAACAGTGGATTTATTGCTTATTTCCTTTGTTGCTCATTTCCTGAACCACTGCCTTCTTGATAAGTTTGTTCAAATTTCAAAATAAAAGCCCCCACTGTGTAACCTAATATGGGGCTTCAGAAACTTTGATTAACTCCCCCAAAGTTTCCTAGAGACTTCTTTGGAAATCAAGCATGACTTAAGTGAGATCTCTTTTCGCCATTCTTTGAATTCCATATGCATCCCTTCCTCTTACTTATCTATTTTTACTTCATATGTACGAGTGTTTTGTCTGCATATATGGATGTGTGCTATACGCGGTGCATGCCATACCTGTGAAGGTCAGAAGAGGGTGTCTGATCCTCTGGAATTTGAGTCACAGATGGTTGTGAGCCACCATATGAGTGTTGGGAACTGAACCAGGGTCCTGTACAAGAGCAATGGGTGCTCTTAATTGTTGAGCTACCCCTCCAGCCCCATATTATCTCTTCTTGTAGGTTATCCCCCTCACTGTAGGAAAATCAGCATCACTAAAGAAACGAGAACCAGTCTCTTTCGGTGCACGGACTCTCTCCTGTCTTCAGTGCACATGGCTGAACACCCTTTCTCTTAGCTCTGTAGCAACCCGTGTTACAACGTGTTGCAAACGCAAGCGTTCCTGGGATGGCTAAATAAGCAGTTTCCTATATGATACTGGATTTGCTAGGATGTTCCTTACCCATTTGATCCTGCTAACTGCAGCGATGTCCTTAGATTGTTTTAGAAATGCTTCCTCGTTTTCTAATTTCAGGAAATGAAACCAACCCATGGGATCTGAAATATTATTTTCATCAAATTGTTATGAACTGGGCTCAGTGTTTTAATACTCAACCAAACTAATCTTGCTTTTGCTGTGAGTGCACAGGGTTTAGAGAATTGTGTTTGAAATGGCAGGTGATGAAGTCCTTCCCTTATTATTTTTTAATGTGGCAGTTAGATAATAGTGAATTAGGATTTCCTGGAGAGCCAATTTGAAGCCATCAACTGGCCGTGAAAGAGGAACAAAGACGGGGTGTCACACTGAAATTATATGTAGTACATAAACTTATATCAAACACTTCTAATCTCGCAAACAGTGCAGTGAGTGACAGCAAATGCAATAAAACAGAACCCTAGATCAATTATCTGCGAAAGATTTCAGTGAGAAGATAAAAATGGGACTGCCGAGTCTTCTGAATTAACTAGCACAGAGATCATGAATTGCTCTTTCATCTTTTATTATTTTATCCTTTTCCTTTGAAGTAAACTTAAACATAATCTTTTGCCAACTCCTCAAAATGAAATATTCACTATATCACTCTTACTCCTTATTAAAAACCGGCATTACTGTGCCTTTATACTGAGGACATCAAAGACAGGACGGAGTGTACCTGTATCAACACAAGGAAGCCTGAAGTTTATTGTTTGCTTTTCTTTGCAAAATCGCGAGATTTTATTGTTCATCTTCTGAATTCTGTTGGGATATTTCCATTTTCTTTTAGATTTAGGGTTTGTTGAATGAATGAAATATGCGGTGCTTTTGAGATCGGCTACACTTTTCATCTGTGATAATACCCATCGAGTAGTGTACTATTTTAGTCTTTCAGTGGCCTTGGGCTTGAATAGTATTGTACCACTGAGTAATTGTGTGAATGTACCCAGATGTCATCTTTTCATTCCACGTACTTAAATGTCTGGACACATTTGGCTATATGTTACAAATATTATTGATTGTTGACTCCTACCTATTTTCCATGATAATAGAATTCTAATATGAACTTTTTAAAAATTTTATTTTCGTTTTTCAAGAGAGGATTACTCTGTATAGCTCTGGCTGTTTTGGAAATAGCTCTGTAAAGCAGACTGGCCTCGAACTCATAATAATTGTGCTTTCCTCTCCCGTCTGAGTGCTCGGATTAAAAGTGTACACAACTACCACCCAGTCTCTAAAGAGAATATATATA
>NC_022026.1:10640295-10649397 GCF_000317375.1 Microtus ochrogaster | reverse complement strand
TTTTTGAGACAGGGTTTTTTTTGTAGCTTTGGAGCCTGTCCTGGAACTAGCTCTTGTAGACTAGCCTGGTCTTGAACTCACAAAGATCCGCCTGTCTCTGCCAATATAATTTACTTATTTAAGCTGGGCAATGGTGGCACACACCTTTAATCCCAGCACTCAGGACACAGAGGCAGGCAGATTTCTGTGAGTTTGAGGCCAGCCTGGGCTACAGAGGAGTTCTAAAAGAGTCAGGGCTACCCAGAGAAATCCTGTCTCAAAACAAAATAAAGGGCTGGAGAGATGACTCAGAGGTTAAGAGCACTGGCTGATCTTCCGGAGGTCCTGAGTTCAATTCCCAGCAACCACATGGTGGCTCACAAGCATCTGTAATGAGATCTGGTGCCCTCTTCTGGCCTGCAGGCATACAAGGAGGCTGAACACTGTGTACACAATAAATAAATAAATCTTTAAAAAAAATTAAATAAAACAATTTACTTATTTAATGTTTACGAGTGCTTGCCTGTACTGTGCATGTGTACCACACGCCTCTGGAGGCCAGAAGAAGGGATCACATTCCTTGGACCTGGAGCCACCCTGTGGGTGCTGAGAACTGAACACAGGTCCTTTGCAAGAGCTACTGGAGGTCTTATCTGCTAAGCCATCTCTCCAGACCCTAGAATTCTAACGTTTACTGATGTGAGCCACCATGGAGATTAAGAAAGCCTTGGCCCTTCCCAGCCTCAACCCTCCCCCAGCCCCAGTAATTTCATTATTTTTGGTAATGACTGGTTTACACTTGGAGAAAAGTCTAAGGCTTTCTCAGAAAGCGTTTTTTTTCCCTCTGTATAGACCTGGCTGTCCTGGAAATAGCTCTCTAGACCAGGCTGGCTTCCAACTCACAGAGATCCACCTGCCTCTGCCTCCTGAGTGTTGGGATTAAAGACATGTTCCACCACTGCCCGGCCCAGAAAACTTTTTATATGAAATTATTCCTAGAAAAATGACACCTTGTCTTCTAGCTTAGAGTTTTGTTGTTTGGGGACATGAACTCTGGAGCTGCTGCAGTTGTTCTGTTGCGATGTGGAGAGTAGAGACGCAGGAAGAGGCAGACTCCTTTCTAACATCGCGGTGTCAGTGAACTGCCATGGCTCTGGCATCTCACCTTCCTCATCATATGACTTAGTAACCTACATTCATGACTGAAGGTTGCTTTCAGCTAGGCTTTCTATTATATCCAGGCATATAGTATCTATTGTATCCAGGCATATATTATCTATTGTATCCAGGTATACTCACCAAAGCGCTACATAAAGCTCATGATTCCTACGTTCTAATAGGTGGTGCTATTCTTCAACTTCATGAAATCATACCTCAGATCCTCAGATTAAGCTCTGTTTTAGGTCAAAGTATCACTATGTAATAATTTACATGGAGTTATACGTTAGCAACTGATTTTTTCTTAAGTCCACTAAACTGACATGTTCAGTCAGTATTTTTATTGTACGAAGAAAACTGAGTAATTCTGAGCTCAATACTGATGTCATAAAAATGAGGACAAGGGTTCAGTGGTTCAGAATGTAGCTTAGTTGGTAGAGTGCTTTGTAGCACTCATGAGGTCCTGGATTAGATCCCTAATACCACATAAACTGGGCATAACGACACACGCCTGTAATCCCAACAAGCAGAGAGTAGAAGCAGAGGCCAGGACCAGAAGTTATCAAAGTCATTTTTGGCTACATAGGGAGGTAAGGCTAGTGTAGATTACATGAAAACTACTTGTCTCAAAAAAAAAATTGTGGCTGGACAGATGGCTCAGGAATCAAGAATACTTGCTGCTCTTGCAGAAGACCCAAGTTTGGTTCCTAGCACATCTAGTAGCTCACAACCAGCTGTCATTCTGGATCCAGGGGCTCTGGTTCCAAAGGGTACCCAGGCGTGTGCATGCATACATACACACTCAATAGGTAAATAGATGAATCTCTAAGATAAAACCACAGAACATTTCTATCTCTGTGTTTCTAATTTAAGGCTTATTGGGGCAGATGTGCTCCTTAAATTTTCAGGTATCTCCAAAGCAAAAGAACACTGAGATGGCAATTCAGATTGGGGGTCAAAATAAGGCAAAAATGGAAGAAAGATGGTTATGATTGCACATAGGTTCAGAAGATGAGGGCTAAGGATGTTCATAATGCGGCTTAAAGGCTATTTATCTGAAAGGTATCTGCAGACTTCAGTGAGCTGCTAATTTCCTAAATGCCAAGATGAGGGCATGGTTACAAGCTTCTACTGCAACTGGAAAAAGATACCAGCTTGTCATTCGTTTGATAAGGACACGGGACGGGGGTGTGGATACGAGAGAGGGCAGTGGGAGGTGGATATGAGCAAGGTCTGAAATATCCTAAAGAAACCTGTTATTCTATATGCTGCGAACTCCAACTTCTAATTTAAAAGAGTTTGTTGAAATCTTCGGCAGTAAATGCATATTGGCAGCTGGATTTCAGCTGACCTTGCACTGACTTTTGTGCCCTCGGACAAGTCTTACCTCTCCTTATTTTCTATTGGCAAAATATGACTGCTAATAGCAGCACATGGTAGTTGAGAGGGTCAAAACAGGATAATAGAGGAATGGGGAGATGGCTTAGTCAGTAGAGTGCTTGCCACCCAAATATGGGGATCTGAGTTCGGTCCCTTGCACTCACGTGATAAAGCAGGCACAACCCCTGTAATTCCAGCAATGGACAGGAGACAGGAGGATCACTGGGGCTTGCTGGCCAGACAGTCTGGCTGGATAGGTGAGCTCCAGGTTCATTAAGAGATCCTGTCTCCGAACAGTCAGAGAATGCAACAAGAAGACACATGACATCAGCTTCTGACCTTCACATAGCCTTGTTCACATCCGCATTTGCACCTGCACAACTGTGTCCATATACACATAAGCAGATACACATGGAGAAAAAGGATAATACACATCAATTAATGGCAACAACATCATTTTTGGTGCTTATTATTAAATCAGGAGTATTAATTGTCAACAACGATTTACTTTGAAGACATTTTATTTTCCTATCACATTTTGCAGGGAATTGATAGAAAAGAGAATGACCAAGCAAATACAAAAAGAGGATCTTCAGAACAGCACCACGTACAGAATACTTGATGGAACTAGGCATTTGATCTGAAGAGAAAACATTTCATAAATTTTAAAGGCAGCCATATGCATCAGGTACAGAATTCAATTTGTGTTGTTCCAAAGGGAACTGTGGGCACAGTAAGGAGAAGCAAAATGCTGTTCAATATGCTGCAGACTTTTAATTATGTTTGCTATGCAACTACTGCCTGGCCCAATTCGAGAAGCAGTGACCTGCCTATCATTGGAAGTACTTGGGCAGAGGCCAGATGTGCATCTGGTCATCTAATACGGGGAATTCAATGAGTCCTGCCTTTTCTGCCTTGCCATTTATTTGACCTGAGTTCCCTTTATCCAAAAGGGGTTCAAAGACCTTTTTCTTTTGTACTCCCAGGGAGTGAACCCAGGGCCTTGTACATGCTAGGCAAGTGTTTAGCCACTGAACCATATTCCCAGACCCTCTTTTTAAAACTTTTAATTTAGACATAGAACCTCACTAAATTACCCAAGTTGGCCTGCAACTCAATCTCTACCTTAAGCAGGCTCTGAACTTGTGATCCTCTTGCCTCAATCTCCCATGTGGCTGTAATTACAGGCCTATTCCACTAGGCCTGGTTTTTACAATTTCTTGACACAGGGTCTTGCCGCATAGCCCAGGATAGCCTTGAACTTGCAATATTTCATTCTTAGCCTTGACCTTCTGTCAGTGGGAAGATATTCCTTTCTCCCTCCAGTCTTTCAGAGATGCCCCTCAGGCTAGAGCAGTTCATTTCTGGCTGTCACAGGCATATTCTGCATAGCAAACTGTTAACTAAATGTGAACTTCCCTTGAGGTTGAGGTGTGAGTTATCAAGAGTAGGTATTCTTGATCTTTGGCCTTCCAAATATACTTAGGCCACCAGGTCTCTGCCTTTGTGACACAGGAAATGCTTTATGGCATAATGAAGGTAATTAAGTGTAGCTCTGAGCATCCAATTTATGAGGACCAGCCAGTTCAGATTACATAGCCAATTGGCATTCTTGAGTGTGATTAGAAACTCCATCTTGACTCCAAATTAGAAGCAACACTGGAATAGATTTTAAGGAAGAAAAGTTATGTTCTTAAGGGACTATAGGTGTATTTCAGAGCTCCACAGGTTACATTCAGTGATATCCCAACCATTCATAAATGTTTCGATTTTTTTTAAGATTTATTTATTTATTATGTATTCAACATTCCTTCCATGTATGCTTGCATGCCAGAAGAGAGCACCAGATCTCATTATAGATGCCTGTGAGCCACCATGTGGTTGCTGGAAATTGAACTCAGGACCTCTGGAAGAGTAGTCAGTGCTCTTAAACACTGAGCCATCTCTCCAGCCCCCAAATGTTTCGATTTTAATAAGTATTGTTGAGCTTAACGGGTGATTGGGGCAGGAGGTAGACTCATTCTCACTGTGAGCTTGAGGAGCTGGAACCCCCTTCTCTTCCTCGGGGCCCTCTCAAAAATGGGAGACTTTTGAGTCTTCTAGTAAAAGCAAAGAAGCAATCATGACCATGAAAATTTATGTTTTTATCATGTGCCAGGGATCAAACACAGAGCCTGTACTTGAGCAGTGTTAAGTCTACCATTGAGCTGGGCCATTAGACAACAATCAGACGTCATGTTCCTCCCACGGAAGCCTGCCATGGTAGGAATGTGAGAAAGAAGTCTTCACTTCAGAAGATCTCCAGGTACACTCACTTTTCTCTGCTATGTCTGCCTCCTTTCTGGTTGCCCCACCAAAACTTTACTATTGGCAGCAATTTCTCTTTCTTTTAATATTTTAAAATTGTTTATGAGTGTTTTCCTGCATGTATGTCTGTGCACTATGTGTGTGCCTGGTGACCAAAGAGACCAGAAAATGGTGTCAGATACTATGGAACTGAAGTTATAGACAATTGTAAAGTGCAGTGTCAGTGCTGGGAACTGAACCTGGGTCCTTTGAAAGAGCAGCGAGTGCTCTTAACCTACTGTGCTATCTCCAGCTCCCATGCAATACTTTCTTACATGTCTAAGAGAGTTAGCACTCATTTTCCTTCATTTTTTAAATTTATTTATTATGTATAGTATTCTGTCTGCATGCATGCCTGTAGGCCAGAAGAGGGCGCCAGATCTCATTACAGGTGATGATGAGCCACCATGTGGTTGCTGGGAATTGAACTCAGGACCTCTGGAAGAGCAGCCAGTGCTCTTAAACCTCTGAGCCATCTTTTCAGCCCAGCACTCATTTTCTTTAAAAATATTTTACATTATTGTAGCATGAGGGCCAGCTTGTTGGGGTTTTTGTCCTGCCCAGTTCCCACAGCCAATAAGCTTTAAAGAAAAAAATCACATAGAGAGTCTATATTAATGATAAACGGAATGGCCCATTAGCTCAGGCTTTGTATTAGCTCTTATAACATATATTAACCCATTATTATTATCTATGTTAGCCACATGGCTTGGTACCTTTTTTGGCGGGGTAGGTCACATCTTGCTTCTTCTGTGATCTGGGCAGGACTGTGGAGGAATGGACTTCCTCCTTCTTAGAATTCTCCTGTTCTTATTTTCCCATCTCTATTTCCCGTCTGGTTGTCCCACCTATACTTCCTGCCTGGCTACTGACCAATCAGTGTTTATTTAAAACATAATAGACAGATATAGAATTGTTCTTCCACACCACATTATTATTTTTTAATTTTGTATACCTCCCCCCCCATGTGTGTGTGTGTAGGAATTGGTGCTCTCCTTCCAGGATGTGGGTCTTCAGCCTTGGTAGCAAGCTCCTCTTCCTACTCACAGATCCATCTAACCACTCCTTGTCCCCTCATTTTCTAGTATCTGGGTTACTCCTATTTTTTAGTATCCAGATTTGGCCAACATGATATTACGATAGCAGGTGGCAAAATCATGTACTGTGGGATGATACAATGATTAAGATTTTATGTGAATTAGTGGCATATGACTGAAAAGTTCATGTACGTAACAAGACAATGGAAGGATTCTGACTCAAGGACTAATTCTGTTTATTGTTGGCACTCTAACATGTTGATACTTGTATATCATGGACTTTTGCATTAGTTTTGGGTTTAAGAATGTTATAGCAAACTATTTCTAGTCCTTGCTTTGACATTTACCCCTGTAGTTCTACCAGAGTCAGTACAGGTATTACTTTTTGGTTAAGAAGTAGACATCATCGAGAGTCGGATATCATTTCCCCTTACTCATCTTAAAGGTCATAAATCCCCGATTCATGTATCCCAGATATGAGAATTGATCATTTCCCTGAGTATATGTATTTATAACTTCAGGAACTGAAGATAATTTCACCAGATTGGAGTGGGAGGTATCACTGGACCTGTAGAGACAAAGACCAGGACACTAACTTGCATTCTGTCTATATATATCCTAAAAATCTATGACGGGTAGCCATATCACATGTATGTGCAGCTATTAGTGCTAAGGCAGATGTAGGATCTGTGGTACTGGGGAGATGGCTCAGTTGTGAAGAGCTCTTGTATTCCCATCTAGAGAGGACCAGCTTAGTAAAAGCTGCTTTAAGAGATAAAGAGGAGGCTGTGACTCACACCTATAGTTGACTTATATGTCTGGGATGAAAGACTCCCTCTAAAAAAGAAAAAAAGGACAAAGGGGCCTGAGTACCATCATTTTTAAATGACTATAGTAAAAAATGAGTCAGGTGGAAATCAACTGCACAAAAGAGAAACAGCTAAAACAAATTTTTTTTGATGATGAGCAAAGTATTTGAGCAGTTTGTAAAGTGTGTCTCCACACTCATTAGTTTCCAGAGGAAAATAATAACTATTATGTGGCAAGATCAGAAAACAACTTGAATCGTGTGATTAAAATTAACATCATACACAGTTACCAATAAATAGCTTGCATCTCCAAGCAATAGGCTGCAAGAAGGCCACAGCATCCATTACAGAATTGTCCGGCTGTGAATGCACAGCATAAACCCAAACATGGGAAAAATACCAGACAAAGTTCAAGTAGGGAGCAGTCTATTAAAGCAAAAAGGGAAATGGGATCATATTAAAAACTCTCAGTGGCACAAAGGACAGACTAAAGGAGATTAATGAGATGTGGTGACAGTATCTGGTCCCTAGATTGGCTTCTGTACTAAACCTGCACAATTGAGTTATAAAAGACACTATGGGTCAGTTCACAAAATTGGAATTTGGAAGTGAGAGTAGATCAAACCTTTCTATGAGTGGTAAATTTAATAATTTTTTTATTATACTACAGCCATGTAGTTCTTAGAAGAGGTTTTTAGAAAATATGCAATGGAATGTTTCACTGTACCAATCACTCTCAGAAAGCTTAGCAAACATACATATATACATATATGTCTATATTCACACCCAGATAATGGTATACAAATGATAAAGTAAGTGAGACAAAATGTTAGCATATGCATTTGGGGAAAGGCTCTGCTCCTAAAATTTTTTTCATGGGAGGAAGTGTTGTTGAAATATGAGCAGCGGGGCTGCGTACCCGGCACCCGGCCGCACGGCTAGGTTTACCCAAAATAATTACACGAAAACTGTATTCTTTTAAACACTGCTTGGCCCATTAGTTTTAACCTCTTATTGGCTAGCTCTTACATATTGATCTAACCCATTTCTAATCATCTGTGTAGCACCACAGGCTGGTGGCTTACCAGGGAGATTCTTAACCTGCATCTTGTCTGAAGTAGGAGAATCATGGTGACTCCCTGACTCTGCTTCTTTCTCCCAGCATTCTGTTCTGTCTACTCCGCATACCTAATTTTCTGTCCTATCAAAGGCCAGGCAGTTTCTTTATTATTTAACCAATGAAAGCAACAGATAGATACAAGACCCACTGAAGGCGAAGGCGTAAGTCACAAACAATTCCACACCAGTTTGGAATTATGATTAATAGAATGGTTATTTATTTAAAGGGGAAAAAACTTACAGATCACCGTCCCAGACAACAGCCCTCTGTGCAATCAGGAAGGGAGTCTAGTCCCTGGAAGCGGAGCAGGAAGTAAGAGAGAGTGAGGAGGGAAGTGGCCTCTTTTTTAAAGACAGAGGGACCACGCCCCAATGGGCTGGTATCTCAGCAGCTATTGGCTGGAGGAGTGGAAGGATCTCCAGCAACAACCCACCTCCATCAAAGTGTAAACATCTACCCCCTCTTCATAAGGTCCCAACAACAAACCAAATTTAGAGTGCAACAAAGTTTACTTAGAGGAACTAATGAGTTTATTGAACATGGGTGAGGTTACTGACAACAGCATGGGTGAACTCAAAGAGGGTACACTGGGAAGTCTTCACGGAGCATGAATGATGACTTCCCCACAGCCGCATAGATGGAGCCTTGTAGCACGAGTTCTAATTGGTCTTAATAGTATTAATAGTAAAAACCCAGAGTCAGATATCAGGGACTGGAAGCTGAAAGATCAGAGAAGCAGAGCAGCCAGCCACTAAAGCTCTTACTCTATGAAATCCTCAGACTGAAAAAAAGAGGCCGAGCTCCTGTTTCCTCCTGCCTTACATTCCTCTCTCTGCCCAGCCATATTATTTCCTGTCTGTCTGTACAGACCTCCAGACCTCTATGGTTAACTAATGGCTAGCTTTGCCCTCTGATCTTCAGGTGAGCTTTATTTGTTAGACTACAAACAAAATAGCACCAGAGAGCCTCCTTTTAGTCTTTCCTCGCCTGTATACTGTAGCCCTCCTTTAGGACATGTGCAATTAGAGAAAAATCACTTACAAATGGTTGAGAGGAGAGGTTGGATTCCCAGGTGAGAGTCCAATGAGTCCTCTTCAGCCCCTCCTTCCATGAAGGATTGTCAAGACCCAACAAGCCTGGTGGCCATAGTCTTTTGGAAACAGAAACAGGTGGCCTTATGAAAATGGTGGGTCTTTGATTTGGAGGCAAGTGCTGTGAAACAGGTTCTCTCTCTCTCTCTCTCTCTCTCTCTCTCTCTCTCTCTCTCTCTCTC
>NC_022026.1:10639311-10640155 GCF_000317375.1 Microtus ochrogaster | reverse complement strand
TGTGTGTGTGTGTTTCTTAGATTGGCAATTCTTGTAAAAGTTATTCTTTTCAAAGGAAAGGAAAAGCCATTTAGGGTTACCTCATCAACTTGTTTCAAATCCTTACTCATCTAGAGACAGTCACCAGGCCTTTTAAGGCAGATGCTTCAGGAAATGAGCAGGTGAATCACCTGTGATAAATCGACACAAGTATATTTCCTTCACAGTTCCTTCTGCTGGACCATGCTGATCAATTTCTGGAGCTTTAACATCTATAGTGCTTTTTTGGCGTGACAAAATAGCGTATAGAAACCACTTAAGGGATAGGAGGTTTATCTGGGCTCATGGCTTAGGGAATTTTGGTCCATTGTAGCATGGAAGGCCTGGAAGAATGGCTTCATCCATGGCGACAGAAGTCTGTGGCAGTGAAACAGGAAATTGAGAAGGAGGGAAGTAAAGCATTCAGAGATCTGAATCTGTGATGGGGCCAATCTTCTGCCATCTTGTCTCAGTTGGAGCTATTTTGGTTTAATCTGAAACTGTGAAACTGTCTCCCCCTTCCACCTCTACTGTGAAAAGTCCCATGGGAAAGTACCCACCCCTGTTCTAGAAACTCGAGGTTAAAATGCCCCAGCTGACTGAATGTTTCTGGCTTCTGTTAAACTGTTTTCCCATTTTACTTCTCTTAGCATCTGTCAACCAGAATGTAGTTTTTCCTGTTTTTTTTTTTTTTGCCTTTAAAATCTCCCTGTAAAATACATTCAAGGCTGCTCTGTGAAATATGTTTCTCTGCAGGCTTAATACAGACTATCTAGACTGTGATCATACTCAGAAACCACTCATGAGCCGGGCGGTGGTGGCGCAC
>NC_022026.1:10632744-10639176 GCF_000317375.1 Microtus ochrogaster | reverse complement strand
AAAAAAAAAAAGAAAAGAAACCACTCATGGTCTTTTAGTCTCTACCCTGCCACACCCCTCGGGACCTACTTCTACCAACAAGGCCCCATCTCTAAGTGCTAAACCTGAGCCTATGGGGAATATTCCAGGTTCAAACCACAATGGTATCTACTATAGAGTGGAATATTTCAGAGCAGTAAAAGGACAAGTATACTCTAATGCTACAACTGGCAAAATAAGGACAAATTCTACTGTCCTTAATAGAGCATCTTCAATAGCCAGTTGTTTAGTACATATTAATTCAAACTTCGCCCACGTTTCTTGGTATCTTTGATGCTGACTTGGCACTCTCCATCCCCTATGTACTGAGGCTTCCTTTTGACTACAGGTCTACGGTGAATGAGATATGGCACATGAAGAGAACTGGCTCGCTCTAGAACAGGCGCATCCTCAGGAAAGGAGGAGTGGTTTCGTCAGCTCAAGTGGAGGGTAAGGAGCTGCCTTCTGTGGCCATGGATATCTGTCATGATTAGGTAAGTTGGTTTCCACCAGCACACAGTTCCAGCTATGGTGCTAAGTTTGCCACAGGCCCACAGTGATGGGACCAGCTGACCATAGCCTGGCAACTCTGAAAGTCTGAGCCAAACCAAGTCTTTCCTCTCATAAATTGTCTGTCACATGTTTTGTGACAGAGACAAAAATCTAACTAGCACACTCCACTGAGGTAGACATTTTGGATCCAAACTACACACCTTTTGAAAAACATATTCCAAAATAGATTTTCTCCAGGGCGGCTAGAGCTTTCTTATGTAGCTTGGCCTGGCCTGGTAGTTATCTTCTCCTGCTTGAGCACCATTTTTCTCCATTTATTTGTATTTACTTGGAAAACTGTGTGCTACTGTATCCATTTTCTATTCATGTTTAATATCTATAAAGTTATGATCCCTGGCCATTAGCTTATGTTTCTATAGCTCTGATTTTAATTAAAATATGGAAAAAGAACTATCCTTCTTCCAAGCAGTTACGTTGGCATCAGTAAATTGGTCTATTTGTAGGTCCAGATGGTTTAATTTCTGGTCTTTATGTGGTTTCATTGACCTATTTCATATCTTTATACAAATATCACACTATCTTGATTATTATAATTTCCCAATCTTGAACAGATTGAAACCAGTCAGAATAGCCCCTAATCTTATCCTAATTTTCAAAATTGCTTCAACTATTCTAAGATATTTACATTTCTATATAAATTCTGAATGCAATTATAATTTCTCTTTTCAAAGCTTGTAAGAATTCTGACATGGATTATACTGAATCTATGATCCATTTGTGGAGAAAATGATCTTTTAACATTATTGAGTCTAGTTTTTTTAAGTTACAATTTTGTAAAATTTTGTCCCTCTGCTCTAACTGTACAAATTAGCTGGCCTGTTACCTCGTAAACTTTGGTTTAGTATTCTTGGTATCTGTAACACACATAATGATATATTGTTTTACACCCTTCATGCTGGCCATATGTACTTTTACTTTTCTTGATAGATCTCTTCAGAGACTTTAAAAATATGTTAGTTTAGGGGTTCATATAACAACAGTCACCAAAAGGCCCAGAATATGATATTATACATGCTTATTTTCTTTTAAAAATTCACTAAAAATAGAACAACTAAGTAAATGTAAGAGTTTTAAATATTTATAAAACTATTAAAATGCTGTAGGAATTCCTACAGCCAGTAGTCTTTAAGTTACCTGCCCACTTAGGCGTGGCCTCTTATACTATATATGCCAATGTAAAGCGCATGTCCAGCCTCTCTCTTCTGGAGGTGTGATTTGGTCCCTGTTCTCCATTTGTGCAGAGGTCTGTGAGTCTACCTCTAAATAAATAACCCTTTATTATCCTCAATTCTGAGCTAGTGTGGGATTTCTTTTTAGTGTCCTTCTTTATTAAAAAGGAAAGATAGGCATAAATCTTTAATACCTAGATTGTGAAATATGACACAAAATAGCAAATGTAAAAAATAGATAATTGGATTTCATCAAGAAAGTGATAAGATACTCATGGAATCAGAGAAAATAGTTGCAAATCACACATATAATGAGGATTTCATACATTAAATATGTAAGGTGGTCCAACAACACAACAAGACAGACCATTTAATTAGGGGGAAATGAACAAAAATCTGGCATATTCATTTCCCTGGAAATTTACATAAGCGTCCAGTAAGTTTACCAAGAGTTGTTCAATACCTTTAGTTATGAGGGAAGTAACCCCCCCCCCAGCATCACAATGTCATCCCTTTTCATATACCCTCGAATAACTATAATTATTATGATATGTGTATATACATGGAATAATAAAAGATACTAGCATAATGAGGAATTTTATTCATGTTGGGGGCAGCATAGAATGGTCATACCACTTTGATACAGTCTAGAAGCTCCTGAAATGGATAAACATTGAGCCATCATGTGATACACGAACTCCAGTCCTAGGTATATGTCCATAGCAAGTGAAAGGACCCACAAAGTCCGTGGACTCTAATGTTCACAGCAGCGTTACTCATAATATTCCCAAGGTGGAAACAGCTCAACTAGCCTTTCAACTGATAAACTAAATGCAATATATACATTAGACTGACATTAGTGAACCTTTACCTTAGGATTCATAAAAAAAAGGCGTATCAGGGCCTGATGAGATACCTCTGAGTGCTTTCTGTGCAAGTACGAGGACTCAAGTTCAGATCCCCAGTACCTACCTATTTAAGTGCTAAAGAGGTGTGGTGGTTTGCCGGCAATCTCAGCACTCAAGAGGCAGAGCCAGCGGATCCCTCGATTAGCTAAACCCCTGAGCACCTGGGTCCGTGAACGAGCCTGCCTCAGTGGGAAATGCAGAGTGATAAAGTAAGACACTCAGGGCACCTCTCCTTTATACTCCTGACATGCCAATGCATCTCTATATACATGTGTTCCCTTCACATGAACACACGTGTACACCACATGCATGCACAAAAGGCAGTCAGAAAGAATACAGAGTGCACGATTGCCTTTACATGTTATGTCTAGCATGAGAAAATCTGTTGAGGCAGACGGTGGGTAATGGTTTTCAGTGATGGGTAGGAAGAACGAACGAGGAGCAGCTGTCAAGACATGGAATTTCTTTGGGGGTGGAATATTCTGGCATTAGGTACTGAGTCTAGTTGTGCAGTTTTGTAAATAAACTTTAAAACGATGAATTTTTTGGTCTGTGAATCATATATCAGAAAAAATCTTATATCTAAAATGTTGCTTGTTATTTCCTTTTAAGCAAATATGAACAGCAGTTCTCACGACTCTACACAGTTTCTGAGCCAGTTAGGGCTGAGATGTGAACGCATGTCACTTCTTAGGTTACCAGTAGGAGGCAGAAAGAGGTTGTCTCTTAACAGTGTCCTCCCTGCAAACAGAACTCAACTCAGACAGTCCATGGAATGTTCCTTTAGCAGATGCTTAAATACTGTTTACAGATTTGTCATTCTTTTAAACGAGGAAGATGTAGAACTCTCTTCAAAACAATTTTGTGTGCTTCAGAAGTGTTTAAAAAGATCACATTTTTAAAATGGAAAAGTTACTTTTAACAGCTGGAATTGCTTAAAAATGACCAGTTTCCTGCCTATTTCAGTATTGTCATTGCGTGTTAAAGGTTGATTATTTGAGGGAAACTGAAAGCACAGAAATGAATAGTATAGAGAGGAAGGGCAGGAGCTTCCTCCATAGAATCATTGTTTCCCAGGCAACAGTTTTCTGAGTCTATAAGAACCATTGCAGAACCTTTGGCTGTTAGCGCAAAAGGAGAAAAATGTGGCTAAGAAACCTTAGCTGTCTTTTTTTTTTCCTTTGGTATTTTTGAGACAAGCTTTCACTGTATAATGGCTCTGGCTATCCTGGAACTAGCTCTGTAAACCAGGCTGGCCTCGAACTTACTGGGACCCCCCTGTCTCTGCCTCTTGTGTGCTGAGATCAGAGGTGTGTGCCACTGTTGTCCAGCTGCCATCTTTTTTCTCTTTGGGTTTATTTATATTTATGCATTGACGTGTGTGTGTGTGTGTGTGTGTGTGTGTGTGTCTGTGTGTGTCTGTGTGTGTCTGTGTGTGTCTGTGTGTGTCTGTGTCCATATCATCAGACTTTGGCTCCAAGTGCTTTACATCCCAAGTCATCTTGCGGACCCCCTTTTCCATTGACATTTGATCCCCATAGACAGTGAAATATGATGTGCTAGAAGTCACAGATGACAGTGGATGCTTCTTTGGTAAAAATGCCTCTGTAAACAGCTATAATACAGAAAAGCGGCTGCAAAGAAAATTTTGGAAGACTGCTTCTATGGGAACATCTAAATGAGGTCTCACTAAAGAGAAATCAGAAATACACACCCAGCACTTTAATCAGACGACTTGTTCTTGCTGAACCCTATTTGAATAAGCCACTACAGAGGCTCAACAGAAAACCTCCGAGTGCAGCCCCCTTTGAGACTACCGCTGCGAGGGAAGGTCAGAAAAGTGTTGAGAAATACAGGGACGGCTGTCAGAAGCTGCAAATGTTTTCCTCTTTAGACACCAAGCCTAGACACTTTTGCACAAAGACGTATTTCTTCACCTTAAGAAGGACAGGGTGTGATAACGAACATCCAGAGAAGAGCATTTTCAAAAATCAAGCCAAAAGATATTTCTGTTAAGAGGCTGTAATTCATGAATAATGCCATCTGCTTTTCCAGAGAGAAAACAAATGAAGGCTAATAAGTGCTATTGTGCAAGGGGACCACAGGCCTGTTTGTCACCATCTACTATTACTCCTGACTTTCTGTAGCTCTGTTGCAGCGTGTACTGCAGGATGTTCAGATGCTTCGGACCGGGAAAGCCAAGCCTTGCCCAGATGTGGCAGCCATTCTGCAAGCACACAGTCTATGTAGGAGCTGCCAGAGCAGTCTCTCTTACCCAAGCCAAGGACAAAGAAAATGAGCCCTAAATGTTGCATTACTTCAATTCCTGAGGTCTTCTCTTTCCTATATTTTTTCCCTTGTCTCCACATCTAGAATTCTGCCTCGCTCCCCTGGTTTGGCCCTCCTGTTTCTCAAGATACTATGAATCGACAATTGGGTGATTGGGGTTAATTTCCCAACTTGGCAGAATCTTAAATCACCTGGCAGACGAGCCTCCGGACAGGACTGTGGGGGGATTATTTAGATTACATTAACTGAGGTGAGAAGAGCCACCCACTGTGGGCAGCACAATCCCTGTTGGAGAATTAGTGTTCTTTCCTTTCTGGCTACAGACACAATGAGAGGAGCTGCTTCAAGCTCCGGAGAAACTTTAAATTCCTGTTACAGATAATCTTTTTTGTACACTGTGAAGATGTGTCCTTGCCAAGTTGCCTTCTTCTTGGTTTAATACAGAGCGGAATGGTCAATAGCTAGGCAGGAAGAAGTTAAGCGGGAATTTCTGGGCAGAGAGAGGAGATGGATCTTGGTATGGGACGGACACCAGAGGACATGGGAAGAAAACAGGAGGTGCAAGATGGAAGAGAAATAGCAAGTTCCTAGGGAAAACATAGATTAATATAAATGGGTTGATTTAAGTTAAGTGAGTTAACTTAAAGTTAACTTAAATTAAGAGCGAGTGGACCATTTCTAAGCTACAGGCTGAGCCTTTATAATTATTAATAAATCTCCATGTCATTTTTTGTGAACTGGCAATCCCAAGAAGCCCACTACAATAATGGACCACCTTGAACAGTGAGCTCAAATCAAGTTGTCTATCTTCAATTCACTTCTTACCGCTCACTGTCCAGACTCACCCAGTAGATAGATGGAGCTGATGGCAGCCTAGATCAAGACTCAAAATTAGTTTGACATTTGGGCTGATGATTTCAACTGTCAACCCACTTTCAGAGGGAATACTGGGTTCTTTAACCCAGTATTGGCAAGGAGGAAAACTGGTACTGCAGGCACGATGCTGCACACCTGCAGTCTCAGCATGCATAAAGCTGAAGCAGGAAGACTGTTTTAAGTTCAAGGCCAGTCTGGGTTACACAGTAAATTCAAAGCCTGCTTGGTTATATAGCAAAATCCTGTCTCAAAAAAAACAAAAAACAAAAAACAGATCCTGCAGGGTTTATACTGCCCCATACCTCCTCTCTCTTCCTATCCCATCCAGCTTACATCCAGAAACCCCCACCCCCTTTCTCCCTCCCTCCCCTCTTTGGCGGCATAGCACCTCCCAGCTCAGCCTGCTTGGGCGCTGGGACCAAACCTAATCGGGAGGGCAAAGGGGAGGGTGGTAGTTCCTTTGTCTCCATAGCCTGCCTGCAGCGAGCAGGGTGGGCCCTTTGTTTGCAAGCTACCCAAGAAGCACAGAGATCCGATCTGGACACCAGGAGAACCATCACTGGGGAGTGACATCACTGGGAAGGTACATCAGTGGGCAA
>NC_022026.1:10624702-10625354 GCF_000317375.1 Microtus ochrogaster | reverse complement strand
TTGAGAGGGAGGGGGATAGGAGTGGGGGGAGTGTGGGAGGAGTGGGAGGCTGGGAGGAGGCGGAAATTTTTTTTTCTCAATAAAAAAAATAAATATATATATATAAAGTAAGTAAGAAGGCTCAAAATAAGGAAAATATCTGCAATTCACTGATCTAATAAGGGTCCAGTATCCTGAATATATAAAGAATTTCTATAGCTCCATAACAAAAGACAGATAATTCCAATTAAACAATGGGCAAATAATAAGCTACACTGACCATTAAACACACGGGGGAACGTGTTCAACATGAATCACTGGGGACACGCAAATGCAAACTATGGTGAGATACCGCTTCACAGCAACAAGAATGGTTAGAAGAAGAAGAAACTAGAACTTGAAGCTTTCATACATTGCTTCTTCGAATATAAAATTGTGCAGTTTCTTTGGCATTTCTTTGAGAAGTTAAAGGTGAAGTTGCCATATGACCCAGTGATCCCAGTTCTAGAGACACTGAAAGTACTCTATTAAATTCAAAGTGTAGGTCTAGAGCTAGAGGGATGCTCCGTTGGTAAAATGCATATCACATAAGTGCAAGGACCTGAATTCAATTCCCAGTGCCCACATTAAAAACAAAATCCCTGAATTCAATTCCCAGTGCCCACATTAAAAA
>NC_022026.1:10610338-10623987 GCF_000317375.1 Microtus ochrogaster | reverse complement strand
AGAGATGGCTCAGTGGTTGAAAGCCCTGGCTGCTCTTCCTGAGCTCCTGAGTTCAATTCCCAGCAACCACATGGTGGCTCACAACCATCTGTAATGAGACCTGGTGCCTCCTTCTGATGTGCAGGCAGATGTGCTGGTGGAACACTGTATACATAATAATAAATAAATCTGAAAAGACCGTGCTTGGTGGCACATGCTTAGAATCCCAGTGCTGAAGAAGCATAGACAGGCAGGTCTCTTATCCTCACTGGCCAAGCGGCCTGGCCTACTCAGTGAATTCCAAGTCAATGAGAGACCCTATGTCAAGAAATAACCTGACCGGCTCCCAAGGTTGATCTCTGGCTTCCACACGCATACACTTCCACAAGTACGCGTGCATTTGCACACACTTGTGTGCACGGGCACACACACAACCAGCTGTATAAAAAAGCAGAAGTTCAGAAGAAAATGTGTACATGAACATTTGTAACAGGGTGTTTATAAAGCTAAAAAGCAAAAAGGGCACAAATGTCTGTGGACTGATTAACAAAGCATTATACATTTAGACAATGAAATATTATTTGGCCCTAAAAATAAAAAAAACCTTTTAAAAAATCTACTAAATAAAGGAATAGAGACAGAAAGTCTACATACTGATGTAAAATATTCAGAATACTCTCCACTGATGTAAAATATTCAGAATAGCCAAGTCCACAAGACAGGAAGAAGCATGCATCCCGGTCACAGTCAAGTTAGTTAGGGTGATGGCATTTATATGTGAATGTCTCCTGTAGGCTCAGGTGTTTGAACACTTAATCCCCCAGCTGGTGGCTCTTCCAGAAGGTTATAGAACATTTAGAGGAATGGGATTAAAGGCGTGCGTCACCACCGCCCGGCAGTGTTTTGTTTTGTAATTAGGAACTTGTAACGGTAACATAACCTTGTGGATAAAATGGAAAAAAAAAACCCACTAGATTCGAAATATACATCAGAATAAACACTTATACATGAATTTTCAAACTGGTTATTTATAATAATCAAAAGAGGTAAATAACACAAATGTCTATTACCTTATGAACAGATGAATCAGTCATGGTATATCTAGAGCAGTGGTTCTCTACCTTCCTAATGCTGCGACCCTTTAATACAGTTCCCCATATTGTGGTGACCCCCCCAACCATAAAATTATTTCCATTGCTACTTCATAACTGTAATTTTGCTACTGTTATGAATTGTAATGTAAATAGCTGTGTTTTCCAATGGCCTTAGGTGATCCCTGTTAGAAGGTCATGACCCACAGGTGGAGCACTATTCACCAGTCAAAAGAAATGAAGTCAGCTACATACTATAATATAGATGAACCTTGAAAATATTTTAGCGAAAGGAAAGCAGCCACAAAGACCACATCTTTTATGTATCCATATATATTAATTATCCAGAATAAGCCAATTTATAGGAATATAAAACACTTTGGTGGTTGCTAATGGCTAAAAATTAGAAAGAAGTAACTAGGAACTGACTGCCAATGGATCATGGTTATTTCTTCATTTAAGGGGTTTGAAACTGGCTTAAAAGTGGATGTTGGAAATGGTTTTACAGCCCTGTCAATGTATTAAAAATAATTCTTACTCTTTGAATAGGTAAAATGCGTAGCATATTAATTATATTTCAATTAAGCTGCTAAAACTGAAAAAGAAAACATTGAAGTATACTCTTCAAATAGGCGAGGCTTATGGCATGTGAAGTATATTTCAACTAGGCTGCTTAAGAAGGAAAAACAGTCCCAAATAAATGAAAATAGAGTCTGCGTTCAAGGGTTTGGAAATATTTACTAAGACATAAATACTATCCAATGTGATTTACCAACCCCAGTGACTTAAGTGTTCATAGACGGATGGAAAGATAAACAAATTGTTACATATCCATTTTTTGTGTGACAGACTTTTCCTGTGGAGAAGTCAACAAACCTCTCCTCACCCAGATAGGGAGCCCATGACAGACCAAAGTACAGAAACAACCAAAGTCCAACGTGCTGAACTTAGGTTTGGAGTGACTTACAGGGGCCACTTACTCAAAGGCGGCTGCAACATCAAAGTCCACACCAGCCTGGGTGACATCTCACAAAGCTGGGAACCTAGAACACACTGCACAGCCTGCAGGTGGCTCAATATGTTGGAGAGTGTCCTTTCCAGGTGACTCAGCTAGTCAGAGCCTTTCGAGGCAACTCAGTCTCTTCTTGGCATGCAGGTGGCTTGTCTTTGGCTTGTCTGTTTATTCTAGCAGATCTCTGCTGTTTTGGTTGGTTTCTGCTTCTTCTAGGCCACTTGGGTGGTCTATTGCTTCCTTTGAGGTGACTGGGGTTGTCTCAGAGTCTTTGTAGCTTGTATTATCTGAGAGCCTTCTGCCCACAGTCTTTGCTATTTATATAGTCTTGAACTCAGTGAATCTGGTCAATTTCAGGAACTTCCCGTAGCTATTTTGAATTGTCTACTTTTTTTTTTTTGCTTGGTTTCTCTGTGGCTTTGGAGCCTTACTTCCCCATCTTAATGAGTTTTTGAAGAAAGCTATTTGGTTATAAAAAGGGGTAGAAGGCTTAGATTAGTACCATGTACAGTAGCCTTCAAAACATAATAGTAAATGGAAAAGAACAGCTGTAAGATTAAAAAATACTATCTGAAGTAGTCTATTCATAGAGGCAGAAGGTAGTCTGGTGGTTGTGAGTAGCTAGGTGACAGGAGATGACTTGTTTAATGAGTATAGAGTTTCAGCGTTGTCAGAGGAAAATTTTTGGAATGTGAAGTTTGGTTGCACAATAGTACAAACATGAGTAACATTGATCAACTGTAAACTTAAGTCCAGGCTTCAGTTTTTATGTTTTTTTTTAAACCCATAGTTAATTTTTCTTGGAAAAAATAGAAAAAATGAAACTTCTCTTTTACATCCTAAACAGCAGAATCAGGGACATAATTAGTATCCTGGAGGTGGTCATTCCAAGCTGTAAGGAAATGTAAGCCTGGTATAAATATAATTATGAGTGTTAGCATTAAAGCAGATTTGGGGATGACAATTTGTGATGGCACCTGGGATCTTTCTAACGCTTGACACGGGGAGCCTCATCAGGCTGTCAAACAGCATTGCTACAGTACGCTGTCCATGGGAGAGAGACTGACGCCCCAGGACTAGTCTCGTGTGGCCACAAAGCTGCGAGTCCACAGTGCACTCCTTTCAGTACTCAGTTGTGTAATAGCGCCTCGGAAATGGAATTTGGGGGCTTTTCTTTTCTTTTTTAGATAAAGTGATTCTGCACAGAGCTGTGTAGAAACAACCAATATCTATATTTTAAAGTAAAAGAGCCCTTAATCATTATTTTATGGTTCTGTATTTTCATGGCAGATGTTGACATTTTACTATTGTTCCAGAATCAAATGTCAAGTTATTCCTGCTCAGAATTTTCCATTTCCATCTTCTAAGAAGTCCATCTGCAGCTGTATTTATAGCGAACTCTCTGCTTGCAAAGTCTCGGCGTCTTAAAGCAGGTTTGTAAATAGGTTTGAAGGAGAACATGTGCGCTGGGGAGACCTGCCTGGGTTAATTAATTCTCTTTTCAGGGATTAGAACTTACACAAATAGGCCAGCTGGAGGTGAATGTTGTCTTTGAAAGTGATAATTATATGCCTTACCAATTGTTTGCAGTCCCCCCTCTCCCTCACTCAGATTCCTCACAATCCATAAAGGAAGTATCAGGAGAGGTTTTTCTCCTCCCGAGAAAATGAGCATGTTGATGAGGTGAGATAATGATTGTGGATAATACAGATAGTTTGAAGGTCTGGATGATGCATACAGATAGCGCCGAAGAGGAGCCTGTGCTTTTGCTAAATATAGCCGAGAGTGCCTGCTATGGCATTGTGAACGCTTCTGTGCTTCGGTTCACATTTACTTTCTTTTGTTACTTCTAGCATGCTTTGGTTTCACACAGCCCATTTTTCTTCCAGAGAGTAATGTGATGAATAGCTCTGTGCACCATCCAGCACACTGAAAAGCAAGGAGGGGGATCCTCTTGATGCATCTCCTGCAGGTAGCATGTTGCCCTGGCACCCGCGGGGGGGGGGAGGCAGAGAAAGCAGGGCGATGCTGGGTGTCCGCTGCATACCATGCCTTTCTCAGACAGAGCTGTCCTCAGCCAGGAGTGACTTCCCAGCGCATCACTGCCAGAAACAGAAAGGCTTGCCATTCTCTCTCCCGTGTGAATTCCAAGATGCCTGGTCTCCCTCAGAGGACCTGGCCAGCTGTGCTCCCTGAAGCAGTGAGAGGCTGGGGAGGGAGACTGGACTGTGTCCCACAGTACAGAACCTAACAGGGAGGGCTCTGCAGGCTTCTCATCCTTGGGCAAGTGGGGGTCCATGGACAGCAAGTTGTAGAATGGACATCCCCACAATAGGATGAGATTGATGAAAAGGCAGGATGGAAAGAAGCTGCCAAGATCCCCTTAAGCCTGGCCCTTTTTTATTTGTTTATTGTCTATACAGTGTTCTGTTGGCATGTATGACAGCACACCAGAAAAAGACACCAGATCTCATTGTAGATGGTTGTAAGCCACCACGGGGTTGCTGGGAATTGAACTCAGGACCTCTGGAAAAGCAGTCAGTACTCTTAACCTCTGAGTCTTCTTTCCAGCCCTCATGTTGCACTTTTAAGGTACAATGAAGGGTCTGGCGGTGGTGGCGCACGCCTTTAATCCCAGTACTCGGGAGACAGAGGCACACGGATCTTTGTGAGTTCGAGATCAGCTTGGTCCACAAGAGCTACTTCCAGGATCAGGCACCAAAGCTACAGAGAAACTCTGCCTTGAAAAACCAAAAGAAAGGAAGAAAGGTACAATGAAGGATAGAGGATCTTATCACAAATCAGATGGCAAACACATTTGATATGCAAAAAGAGAACCCTGCTAAAGGACTCTAATACACATCACTACCATCTGACTAATTACTGATAGCAATAGTCTCAACTCACATGAAAGCAATGGTCAGAAAAACAAGAGCTTTGAACACAGAATGTCTCATCACAAACACCCACATACACACAACAAAGAAACGGCGACTGCCAGCAGAGTCCGTTTCCAAGTGGCTCACCTGCTAGTCATGCAAAGAGAGCTCCTTACCAACAGTAAGTTCATTAAATTGTATTTGATTGCAGTAGCTGAAGAAACGTGTCCAGAGAAAATTAACGTGGTTAAGACTATTAGCCTGTTGGCCCGAACAGTTGCCTGAAGAACTGAGACTGTTAGGAACGAATGCGTAGTGGGTTTAAAAACAAGACAAATAGTATGCAGTGGTTTTCCTTGACTCTTGATGAATTGGCAGATGTTACCAATACTGTTCAGTTATTGTTTGAAAAGTCAATGCCAACTTTTAAGCAACTGGAGAATGAGCTTGTATGAGTGGTGTGTGTGGAAAAAAAATCACAGAAGAAAATAGTTTAAAAGAAGCTTTGGAGACACTAATAGAACACATTATAAAGTGGAATCAATGAAGATGTGGTACAGCTGATGGCAGCTAAATAACTCTGGAGAAAATAATAAATTGGCCACATTCCGCTAACTTGTGAAAATCTGAGTTCTTTCGAGCTCACGGTTAGCGCTGCCTTATTTGACAGCTGTATTGAGGAAAATCTTTGAATCTCTCATGTTACTGACCCATTGGTATCAGCAATAATCTTCATTCATTCTCATGGGCTTAATCATCACCATTCATAAATCTGTTATCAGAAGTCAAAGCTGGACATCCTGACTTGCCTTTCCACGGAGCACTTGAAACAGTGGCTTAGCAGTGGTCACATTTTATTGCAATGCTTTGAGTTTAGATTCAAAATCTATTTAACTGTGTAGTCCCACAGCTTCTACCCAAACTTCAATTGGATATGATTAATCTGCAGTGTAATGACATGATACAAGGGAAATATCACAAGAAGGGTATAATTCTATAGTAGCTTTCCAAGTGAAGGATAGGCTCCATTAAAACCATATTTTTATACCTGTCACCAAGGACTGTGCAGTTCCATCTATATGAAATGTCCACAACAGGTAAATCGATGAGAGAGGAAGTAGGTTGTTGATTACTTAGGGATGGGGAAGTGAACTTGGGAAGAAGAATGATTGGCAATAAGTATGGGTTATTTTTCATGATATTACAAATGTTCTACAATTGGTCATGGTTGCACAATTCCATGAGTGTACCCAAAATGATTGACCTGCACAAAAAAGAAGATCACGTGGATCATGGAATGATAATCGGTATCCTTTTTAATATTTGTTACTTTTTTATTTGTTCATGTTTTTTTGCTTGTTAATGTTTGTCCATGTAAATGGGCATGTTCAAATCTAATTAAGTAGAGTCTGCCCTTAGGTCAGCAATGATGCAATTATCTGTGACCAAATTTTTTGATACAGAACACTTATTTTGAGCTTCAATTAAATAAAATATTGCTACCATATTACTTGCTAAAATTAGCATGCCTATATTAAAAGCATGTATTCAGAAAAAGAACGGATGTGAGGCGGTGGTGGTGCACACCTGTAATCTCAGCACTGGGGAAGCAGAGGGAGGTGGAGTTTTGTGAATCTAAGACCACCCTGGTCTGCAAAGCGACTTCCAGGACAGCTAGAGCTGTTATACAGAAAAACCCTTTCTGTAAAAAAAGAGAAATAAAAAAAAAGCTGCACTCAGTTATTACTGTATTCTGAATGAAAATTTGTGGAACTGTGTTTTCTCTCTTATATACATCCCTATGTACTTATATAATATCTATAAAATATTCTTAATTTTGTGTCTTGGCCCACATTTACAGTATTGCTGGGAAACTGTGGCCATGTCCTCTAAATTCTTCTTCTTATAGTCCTTTGTATTTACAGCCATCTCCTTTAGTCTTTTCTGTTTTATAGTTAAAACTTTTAATTGTATTTATTGCTGGGATTCACTGTAGCGTAGCACATATGTATGGCACACACTGATCAAATCAGAGTAATTAGACTATCTCTCTCCTTTCACCCTTCCTTTATGTTGGAAGCCTTCCATCTCCTCTCTTTTATATCCTCGTAAAATATGTAATAGTTTTTTTTGTGACCTATAGTCAATGTAACTCATTCTTTCTAATTGGATTTTGCTACTTGTTACCCAGACTTCACACATGCCTCACCCCCTTCCCAGCTGCTCCTAATCACTATTCAACATTCAAATAGACCTCTTTTAGTGCCCCTTTGAACAGTTGTGCTGGGCTCTTTCTAAGACTAGGGCAACATGCTCAGACAATGTTTTACTTTTTCTGCAGACAGAACACAGAAAGGAGACAGAGTATCTACTATAGACAACAGGGTACCATCTGTTGGTTTCTGAAAAGTCGTAAAAGCTTGGGATGATTCTTGAAATTCTGCTACTAGGGAGATCTATGAGAAGGACATTGAAGGGACCTAATCTGAGTAGCAAAGAAAAAAAAAGCAGATGATTGTAACATTATTCAAAGAAAATGTTTTTATATCAAAAATAATATGGAGAAGCAAAAAGGAAACCCACAGATTGGGGGCTGGAGAGATGGTGCAGAGGTTAAGAACACTGGCTGCCTGCTCTTCCAGAGGTCCTGAGTTCAATTCCCAGCAACCATATGGTAGCACACAAACATCTATAATAGGATAGGATGCCCTCTTCTGGTGATGAGCAGATATATGTGCAGAACACTTATGCAAGAAATGTAAATAAATAAGAGTAGAAAAGAAGAAATCTCACAGAAGCCAGGTGGCACACGCCTTTAATCCCAGCACTCAGGAGGCAGAAGCAGGCGGATCTTTGTGAGTTCAAGGCCACCCTGGTTCATAGAGTGAGCAGGGTAACAGAGAGGGACCTTATCTCAAAACAACAACAATAACAACAAACCCACAGTAGAAAATGCCTGCAAACTCTATACCTAATGGTTTAATATATAGAAAGCATAAAGAATACCTATAACTCAAAAACTACAAAGAAATCGTTTGATTACAATTGGACAAAGGTTTTGCACAGTCATTTCTCTAAAGAGATGCAAATAGCCCATGAGCATAGAGCACCGTTAGCCACAGATGTACATCAGATGTCCTGTAAAAACCACTTCATGTCCATTAGGATGCATACGATTAAAAAGAACAGGGATTCACAAATATTGGCAAGACTGGGGAAACTGTAATTTTCCTCTTGTGCTGGGAGGAACACAGAAATGATTTTATCACAGTGGGGAACAATCTGACATTTTTCTATAAAGCTAAATATAAATTAGCATATGACTCAGCAATTCTGGGTCTAGGTATCTGCCCTGGTGAGTTTTTTTGTCAACTTGACACAAGCTAGAATTATCTGGGAAGAGGAACCTAAATTGAGAAAGTGCCTCCATAGGGCTGTCTGTAGGCAAGTCTTTTGGGGGCATTTTCTTACTCGAATACTGATACAGAGGGCCCAGGCCAATGTGAGTAATACCATCCTTAGGCCGAGGGGCCTGGGCTGTGTAAGAGAACAGGCTTAGCAAACCCGGGTCAGGGGGGAATGAGCAAGCCAGTAAACTGCGTTCCTTTGTGGTCTGTTTCAGCTCTTGCCTCAAAGAGCCTGCCTTGGATTCCTAATTTGGCTTCTACTGATAATGGACAATGACTTGCTAGCCAAAAAAACCTTTTCCTCCCGAGTTGCTATTAGCCATGGTGTTTTATCACAGCGGTAGAGATCTAACGAAGATAGGGTCATAGTGTCTATCCGAAATAATTGAAAACAGGGACTCACACTGCCCTCACTGAAGCATTATTCATAGTAGCAAAGAAAAGGAAACAACCCAAGTGTCTACCAATAGGCAAATGCGTAGCGAAGTGTGTGCTGTCCATCCATCCAACAGAATTCTATTTAGCCACAAAGGGAACGAAGTTGCTATATGCTACAGTGTGGCTGATCCTTGCGAACATAATACTAAGTGAAATAATTCAGACACAAAAGGCGAGAGAGTCCATCTAAATGAAATATCTACAGCACATAAATCTGTCGAGGCAGAAACTACACTAGAGGCTTCTCCAGCACCATGTCTGCCCGCATGCTGCCTTGCTTCCCACCATGATGATAATGGACTAAACTTCTGAACTGTAAGTGAGCAAACGCGATTAAGTGTTTTCCTTTAGAAGAGTTGCCGTGCCCATGGTGTCTCTCCACAGCCAGTATGACAGCCCGAGTTAGGATCCCCAACATCTAGGTGACAAAGCTGGCTGAGGTGTTGTCCACCGGGAATCCCAGGGCTGGCAGGCCTTCAAAGTTTGCTGAGCAGTCAGCCTGGCCAGTCTAGCTAACTGGGGATACTGGGTTCAGTAAGATGTTGTCTTAAACAAGCACATAAATAAATAGTGATGGAGGATTCCCAAGATTGACTTCTGACCTCCATGCACACACATACAATGTGCCCTGCCATGTGCAAACACACACACACACACACACACACACACATACACACACACACACACGAGCTGGAGGAAGCTGGTCCTATTACCCTCTGTTAGATGGTGGAGCGATGAATGCTGGAGCTCCCTAGCCCATGGAATGAGGCCTCCCAGACTAAAGGAGGTCTTCCCACCACAATGAACTTAATTTTGATAATTTCTCACATACATGACCAAAGGCTGACCTAATCTATATATTTCCTCACAGATATATGGAGAGGCTTGTCTCCCACATGCTTCTGGAACCCGTCAAATTGGTGACATTAATCACTACATGGAATTGCCCTTTTGTTTGTTTTGGAGATGGGTCTTTTGTAACTCAGACGGTCCTTAAACTCACTGTGTATCTCAGGGTGAGTGTGAATTCTAGATCTTCCCTCTGTTAACTTCCAAATTCTGCGGTTACAAACACGCTCTCCTAGGCTTGGTTGCATGCGATTCTGGGGTGGAGGTTGAACCCCAGGTTTTGTGTATGCTACACAAGCACCCCATCAACTGAGCTACACACCCAGCTCTGTATCTGCCTTTTGGGACTGGATTAGGTCACTGAGCTTAATGGCTTCAAGTTTTGTATCTGCTGTAGCCTGGAGAATATCCTATTTCATGCATGTTTCACATTTGTTTTGCATTCGTCTGTGGATGGGTGTTTTCTTTGCTCCCACCTCTTAGCTGTTATAAATAATGCTGCTATTATATGGCTATGAAACTATTCTGTGGGCTTCTGCTTTCAATTCTTATGGATTTACACTCCGAAGTGGGATTACTGGATCATATGGTAATTTAGTGTTTAATTTTTTTTTCAGACTCTCCATTGAAGCAACACCATTTTGAATTCTCATTAACCTTGTTAGTGTTCCAATTTCTCCATATTTTTGTCAATAAATACTTTTAAATTGGGATTTTATTCTTGTGTGCATATGATCGTTTGTGTGAATGTGTGCGTGTGCACGCACGTGTGCACATGTGTGGAAGCCAGAGAACAACCTTGGATGTCATCTTCAGGAGGGGAATCTGATTGGCTAAATTGGCTGGCCCGTGAGCTCCAAAGAGCCTCCTGTCTCTGCCTCCCCAGCAGAGGGATTACAAATATGTGTCACTACACTTGGCATTTTTATATGGGTTCTGGGGATTGAACTCAGGTCTTTGTTGGACTGACTGATGTTGGCAGAGGTTTCTAGTCCCACAGCCGTTCAGTCCCAAAGAAACACACAGAGGTCTACTGGTGGGCCTATTAGCTCAGGTTTCTTATTAACCCTTATATCTTACATTAACCCATGATTCTTCTCTGTGTTAGCCATGTGGCTTGGTACCTTTTATCAGTGAGGCATTTTCAATTTGTGTCCTCTCCGTCTGGGTGATGACTGCAGACTGAGCTTTTCCTCTTCCTCGAATTCTTCTATTCTCATCGCCCCACCTCTACTTTCTGCCTGGCAACTGGCCAATCAGCGTTTTATTAATAAGTGGCAAATCTTTACAGGGTACAAGACCATTGTCCCCCAGCAGACTGAGCCATCTCTCATATATATATTTTTAAGGCAGCCATCTCAGTGGGTATGAGATAATAATTCACTGTGGTTTTGATTTGCATTCTCCTTCCTCTTGATTACAGGATTGCCATTTCTCCAAGAGGTGAATTCATTTAGCTGTTTTTCTGTCACACAGACACACTAACACTGATCAGAAACACCAGCCTCTATCCTGATACACAGAAGCATGCATACATGATGGTGATGCAGCTAGGCACGCTTTTGAGGGATATTCTCGAGTATATCATTTGAGGCAGGAAGACCATCCAAAGTTTGGGTTATCCCCTCTGGTGGCATTCCACATCAAAAGTCATGAACCAAGGAAGCTTTTGCTTTTTCTCTCTTGCCCTTACTCTTTCTAGCCAGTTCATCTGTCCTGTTGGTTGCTGAGATATTCCTTTGCTGGTATTAGAACCCACTTCTTCAGGATTCCAGTGTAGATTGAAGAAGACCAGCAGCTCTCTAGGACTTCCCTGGGACTCTGGCATCAGACTGGGGACTGCTGAGGCATCCAGTCTCCTGGACTGAACAACTACCAGATCCTTGGCCTTTCCATCAGGAGAAGTCATTGTTGAGTTATTCAGACCACAGCCTGGAAGCATATTAATAAATAGGCTTCTAATAAGTCTCCCTTTAATAGATATTAATTTAATACATGTTTTACATAATACAATTTAAGTTCTTATATAAAATAATATAATTTAAAATATATCCATTCTATCAATTCTATTCCTTTAGAGAGGCCAGACTAATACTAATACAGATGGGTATGGTGGCATGTGCCTATTATCCTAGCACAGGGGAGGAACGGAGCAGAGAATCCTATATTGGTGACCTCCAGGTTCAGTGAGAGACCCTGCCACAAAAATAAGGACATAATAGAGGAATACTTTAATCTCTGGTCTCCACGTATCTGTGCATTTCCGCACACATAATGCACACACAAGAACACATACATGCATACCCATACAAGAGGAGAGAGAGAGACAGAGAGAGAGTTTTGCCTCCCTTAGGGGAGTGTGGGGAGGCTCTGTGGTGGCAGTCTTGTTGTCGGGACACAGTGAAAACAGCCTTCTGCCCCGAGAAGCAGCAGAGACAAATGAATAGGCAGTTTTACTGTTGTGCTCACAGGAGCTCGGGTTTCACAGGTCAAAGCTGCTGTGTGCCTCTGGCGTGGTAGAATTCCTTTCTTGTTTCATCAGCACGGCAGTGTTCGCGCCTCTATTGATGCAGGGGGCTCAGGGTGCCCAATGTCTCTTGTCTGTTTTGCTTTCCAGGGCAAAGGATGTCGTGGTTCATAAAAGAAGAAGATCAAAGAATCCAGACTTGCTTGTTGAGAGGGAGGTTGGTCTAAAGGGCAAAAGAGTAGAGTGCCCTGCTGGGGACCTCTGGTGTCGGTCCACGGTGTGGCAGATGAGAAGTGAAAACCCAGCTGCCCTGCTTCACATTAACTCTTTCTTCACAGGATTTGGCCCCTCTGAGCCCCATTGTACAACTTGGTCGTGGGCTACCCTGTTTAGAGAGAAGAGTTCTGCCGGCTGCTTCGCACAACTCTTGACACCGTCTTTTCCGTTTCCGTCTCTTATTACATGCAAAAAAATCGGATAGCACGGGAATGGAGAGTGCCTGAAACTTGCCTGAATCAATAGGACGGGGACTTCACGGACAGAGACATTTTCCCCCTCTGTGCTTTTGTCACTCTACTTTGGTGTTTGTAGCATGTAGCCCCAGCTGTCCTCGAATTCTCTCTGCAGCTAGTCATGGCCTTGAACAACGGATCTACCTGCCTCTACTTCCCGAGTGTTTCAGTTACAGGCAGAAGCCGCCACGCCTGTCCACAGAAGAAGACATTTTGAGACAGTGCACGAGCACGCCTATCCCACTTGGCATGTGGCACATAGGAAATATGCTATAGAGCTTTCAATAACAATACCTTCTTTCCAGGATCCCCTCCATCCTTTGCTGTAAGGTTTGGTCTCCTTGGCTTCCCCTTTGAGAGGTAGAAAAAGCACAGCTGTATTAGTGTTTTTGCAGAGTTGGGGACTGGAAATCCTGTCAGATTTTCCATTTTTCTTACAGCATGATCTATTGCCAAAAGAAAGATTCTTACAACAACTGCAAGGGAGGTGGACCAAGAGTGATACATACCTTGCTTCCCGTGATGGAAGGTAGCCCCCGAGGAAAACTAAACAGAGGTAGTGGTAAAGGAATGTTGCTGCCCTCTGAAGTTCAGAACCTCTTTTTGAAGACTCAGATGCCCCGCACCTGTGGACTTTGAGAACATTTTCCTTTCTGGATTAGAAAAAAAAATATTAGAGGAGCCTTGGTGGTGAGGTTCTGTAATCCCTGCTACTCCGGAGTCTGAGGCAGGAGGATTGAAAGTTCAAGGGCTGACTGTATTGCTGAATAAGACCCTGTCACAAAAGAAAAAATGTCAGAAGAAGGCTAGGCATTAAAAAAAAAGAGTATGAAGTTCTGTTGTTTGCAGGAAAACGGCTACAACTGGAACTAATTATATTAAGCAAGTGAAGTCAGTCCCACAGGGACAAATGGTGCATACTTTTGCTCCTTTGTGGATCCTAGACTTTATACATACACAAAATCATATATTTACCAGTGACTTGAAAGTAGAAGCCAGACTGTAGGGAGCAAAG
>NC_022026.1:10608054-10610238 GCF_000317375.1 Microtus ochrogaster | reverse complement strand
CGTGCAACTCAATATAATAATAATAATAATAATAATAATAATAATAATAATAATAATAATAATAATAATAATAATAATAATAAACAGGGATGAGGGTGTAGTCGCTGAAAAAGTCCTTGTCTATCATGTGCCCTGGATTCAAACCCAGCAGTGGAATAAAACAAAGTACCAAACAATAAACATCAAATTAGTAAGTTTTTGTAATGAATAACTTAAAGATAGTTTTAGATATAGAAGTTGTGAGGATGACACAGAACATACTTGTATAGCCTCTATTGAGTATTCACTGATTTCCTCCCCTGGGTCTTCTTTCTCTTCGAGGATCCCATCTAGGCTCCCACCTGTGTTTATCTGCTGGTTGCTACAACAAGTGCCCTAGAGTGGAAGGCTTGAACAACAGAACTCTTATATTTTCCTACATTTCTGGTATGTATAAATCCGAGATCAAAGTATTGATGTTTTATTTCTTCTGAAGCATCCAAGACTGGTGAATGTGTGTCTCCTCTGTGTTCTCATAGGGGCTTTTTCCTGCATTTGGCAATTCTCTCTCTCTCTCTGTCTCTCTGTCTCTCTCTGTCTCTCTCTGTCTCTCTGTCTCTGTCTCTGTCTCTCTCTCTCTCTCTGTTTATCAAGACGAGAGTTTTTCTGTGTGGCCCTAGCTGCCTTGAACTCACTCCGTAGACCAGGCTGGCCTTGAACTCAAAGATCCTCCTGCCTCTGCCGTCCGAGTGCTGGGATGTCCTTATAGTAAGGACAATAGTCCTGTTAGAGTAATACACACTAATCTCATTTAAATTCAACGACCTCTTTTAATGATCCTTACATTAAGATTGCATTGGGGACAATAATTCTAAGCCCAGATTTTCATCTGAATATTGTGGAAATCAGATTTTAACACTTGAGTCAAACCTGAAGCAAAATTCTTCTCTAGCTAAGCACCCGAGAAGCCAGATAGACTTTACACTTAAAAGTTGCAGTGGTCGAATGAGCATAGGCTTGGCCTTCCAATTCAAAAGTGAGAAATTAGAAAGAAGAAAGCAATTGTCCAAAACAAATATTATGGGTTGTTGTGTGTGTGTGTGTGTGTGTGTGTGTGTGTGTGTGTGTGCGTGCGTGCATGTGGCATGGCTTGAGCATGGATGTCAGAGGAGGACAACCCGCAGAAGGGAACAGCTCTTTCCTTCCACCATGTAGATTGTGAGGCTCAAACTCAGCTTGTCAGGCTTGGCAGCGAGTGCCTTTACCTTATCTCACTGGCCCTCTTATTAATATTTGATGACCCTCCATTTCATTTGCATCATGGCTGAACTCATTTTCAGTTCCACCAATAATGTATTCTCACTTTACATGATCACTCGTATTAGTTATCATTGGTGCCTTGGATGACAATTATTCTAAGGTGGCGCCTCACCGTAGCATTTTAATTCACATTTCCCTAGTTATTAGTCATAATTGATTATTTCTCCAGATATCTAATTTAAATGTCTAGGGCTTTTTTTTTATTAGTAGGGCATATTAGTTACACAGAATTATGAGCTACAACATGACAGTTTCATACATGCACAAATCATGTGTTGATCATGTGCACCCCTCATTACTGTGTTGACTTCTCTTTCCTTCCTCGCTGGTTTCCTTTCTTCTAATAATTCTTCTTCTTGGCCCAAAGTGTCATTTTATTTGTTTTTTAAAATTTCATGTGCCGGGCGGTGGTGGCCCATGCCTTTAATTCCAGCACTCGGGAGGCAGAGGCGGCAGAATCTCTGTGAGTTCAAGGCCAGCCTGGTCTACAGAGTGAGTTCCAGGACAGTCAGGGCTACAGATAGAAGCCCCCTTTCAAAAAACCTAAATAAATAAATAAAATTCCATGTATGAGAGAAAATGTACATGGTTTGTCTCGCCAAGTTTTGTGTGTTCTTTCTCATCTGTGGATTCTGGATTCTAGCTTCTGAGTTTTATATGCATTCATTTATGTGTGACACAGTGTGCGTATAGGCCGTGAAACTAGAAAGGAGACCAGGAGAGTGGGGAGAGGTTTTAAGGAAGGCAGGTATGGAGAGTGATAAAGCACATGAAATAATCAAATACCAGGGGGCTAGAGAGATGGCTCAGTGGTTAAGAGCATTGCCTGCTCTTCCAGAGGTCCTGAGTTCAATTCCCAGCAACCACATGGTGGCTCACAACCAT
>NC_022026.1:10595561-10607954 GCF_000317375.1 Microtus ochrogaster | reverse complement strand
AAAAAAAATAATAATTAAATAGAAGGAGGACTGCTGGAGGCCAAAAGATACAAGTGGGGTTTAGCAGCGAGTTATGGGTAGGAGCCAGGAAGGAGGATCAACCAAAACAAAGTATATATGAAAATAGCACAAAGAAATTTATTACTTCGTATGCCGTCTTGGTCACTTTTTCCATGCTTTGATAAAATACTTGGACAAAAACAATGTAAGGGAAAGAGGGCTTATGTTGTCTTGTAGTTCGAAGTTACGGTCTGTCATGGCAGGAAATGTTACAGCAACAAGAACATGAGGCACTTGGGCACATTGCATCCACAGTCAAGAAGCAGCAAGAAGAGAGGACTTTTGCTTAGCTCCCTTTCTCGCTATCCCAGGGAATGATGCCTCCCACAGTGGGGGAGTTCTCCCACGTGAACTAACTTCATCTAGAGACTATCCCACAGGCCTGTCCAGCTGTTTCCTGGATGATTCTAGATCTCATTAACTGAGATTAATCCATCACATTAACTTAAATAAATAAATAAATACATAAATTAGATCGGGAAATGTTAATAACTATTAAAGCTGAATTAAACAACGGACTTTCTGCAAATGGGTTATTGTGTTTCATGTGATCGTCTCCAGTTTCATCCATTTTCCTGTAATGACGTAATTTTAGTCATTTTCATGGCTGACTAAATCTCCATTTTGGGTGTGATGTATCTGGTTCACTTGTTAATTTATTGACTGGATCACTGATTTTTCTGGTGATGCATCTTTTAGGGTGTGTGTGTGTGTGCGTGTGTGTGTGTACATGCATGTACGCACTGTGCTAATTCTGGACATCAATACTCTGTTAGCAGAATAACTGATAAAGATTTTCTTCCAGTTCTGGATGCTGTCTCTTTGCTTCATTAACTGCTTCCTTTGCTGTGCAGAAACCTTTGAATTCAATGCAATCCCGTTTACCAATTCTTGCTATTTTTTCCTAGGCTGTTGGAGTCCTTTGTTGAAAGTCTTAGCTCATACAGAGCAGGGCCTTTCTTATGTTTTCCTCTGGTAGTTTCAAAGTGTCAGGTTTTACATTTGAAGGTCTTTGATCCATTTTGAATTGATTTATTATTACATTTACTTATTTTCTGTGGGGAGGCATGCATGTGGAGGACAATTTTGGGAATTGGTTCTTTCCTTTTATCTTGTGGGTTCTACGGATAAAACTCAGATTTTTGGGCTTGGTGGCATCGCCTTTACCTCCTGAGCTATTTCACTAGCCCTTTGTTTTTGTACTAGGAGACAGTTTTATTCTGTGTGTGAAAATCCATCTTTCTAAACACCATTTGTTAAGTGGGTTTTGGCACCTTTTCAAAAATCACGTGACTGTAGTTGCATGGATTTGTTTCTAGATTCTCTGTTCTATTTGTGTGTGTGTGTGTGTGTGTGTGTGTGTGTGTGTAGGTCAGAACAATGTTATTTCACTACTATGTCTCTACGGTGTAGTTTCAAGTCTGAGATTTTGATACCCTGTATTGCTCCGTGTGATGGCAAATCTTGGTTGTAACTTGACCTACCTGGGAAGAGGGGACCTCCACTGAAGAGTTGCCTCTGTCAAATTGCTATGTGGGCATGTTTCTGGGACTGTCTTGATTGTTGATTGATGTGGGAGGGCCTAGCCCAATCGTGTTCAGTACTACCCCTGGGCACATGATCCTGGTTAGGGTAAGAAAACAAGTGTATCAAGCCATGGGAAGCAAGCCAGTAAGAAGCAACTCCTCCGTGGCATGATCTTTGTTTCAGTTCCTGATTCCACGGTCCAGCTTGAGTTCCTGTCCTGGCTTCCAATGATGATGAACTGTAACCTGTAAGACAAAACCCTTGCCTCTGCAAATGAATCAGTGTTTTATCACGGCAACAGAAAGCACACCAGGGCACTTTTGACTTTTATGGCATGAATCTTAGCAGGTTTTTCTTGTTCACTCAGCACAGTTTCTAAATCATCCACATTATTTATTTTATTTTATTTTATTTTTTTCATCCACATTATTGTATGTATGTTCTGTTCCCTTCTTACTACTGAGCTGTATTTCACTGAATGGTGCCATAGGTTTTTTTTTTTAAATCGAGTTTTCTGTTGCTTGACATTTAGCTATTCTGGTCATTATTAGAAATAAAGCTTTTATGAACATTAATATACAAGACTTTTGGGCATGTGTGCTGGCTAGTTTTTATGTTAACTTGACACGAGCTAGAGTCATCTGAGAGGAGGGAGCCTCGGCTGAGAAAATGCCTCCATCAGAACAGGTTATACACAAGCCTGTAGTGCGTTTTCGTAATATTGATTAATAGAGAAGGCCCAGCTCATTGTGGGCCATTCCACCACTGCAATGATGGTCCTGGCTTCTCTAAGAAAGCAGGCTGAGCAAGCCATGTGGAGCAAGCCTGAAAGCAGCACCCCTCCATGGCCTCTGCATCAGCTCCTGACTCCAGGATCCTGCCCTGCTTCCCTCGTTGCTTTTGATGATGAACTGTGATACAGAAGCGTGAATGAAAGGAAACCTTTCCTCCCTCCCCAGCTTGCTTTTGGTCATGGTGCTTCATCACAGCAATGCTAACGGATAAACCCTAAGATACAGAGTGGAAGGAAGGGCATCTGTTTGTAGATTTGCACTACAAGTCTAGAACCTTTAGCAAGCCTATGCTGAGCTAAGATCATGTGTGGGGAAAAATTATGTTCACAAAGCAGTGTCTGGGGCTAGCACTGAACTAGGATCTGGTACTGTTACAACCAAGGGGGAGCAAGGAGAAGGAGAGATGGTCAGAGGCTGGAATCCTGACCTTGCCTTGAGCTATGCTTATTCCACCATCCTTCTTTTCGTTTCTTTATGGGCACTGGACTTAGTGACCCATGAGTTTCAAGGCAAAAAGCAAACCACCAGTTACCTTTTCTACATCTAATATACATTTTTTTAAACCCAAGACCCTGGAAGCTTAAGACACATCTCATTCTAGTTTCCAAGTTCCGTAGATTAGTGATCCAATCATGGCCATGTATTTATAGAAGCGAAAAACAGTTGAAATTAAGCAACTGCTGGAGAGTCTGGTTGTCTCGGAACCACCTCTCAGACTTATCTAGCCAGGCTGGAGTAGACTCGGTAATCCCTACAGACCGTTTGCATGGCGAGCCTATGCGGCTGGCTGGGCTCCAGCTAATTGGCCGTGGCTAGCTAGCGCTTGCTTCAGACCGTGTTTACTTCATCCCCACGTCTCTGGATAGCATTCCTCTGACTTTGCTCCTGGATTTATTCCAAGCAGGTATCTCCTGTTCTTAATGAGTTCCAGGGAAGGAGCTTCATTCCACGGTCTCCTTTGACAGCTTATATTACGGTGCTTTATGATATTGTCAAGAAGTGCCTTTCTCTTTCTACCACACCTCATTTCCTCCTTTTCTGAATTAGTGAAAAGAGAGAAGAGGCAGCCACTGCCTTCTCCCATGGTAGCCCTTACGGCCTATGGAGGTAGTTTAGTTTGTTAGCTCTCAAACTTTTCTTTCAGAAAGATTAGAGAATATATTGCCCTGTGTTTCCTTCCTGGGACACCACTAAGGGTGAATGAATCAAGCCCCTTGACAGCTCAAATGACTCCGGGGTACTTGTCCCAGCTGGACTGTTACCATGCAGACATTTTATCTTTTCCTGGTTTGTATTCAATTAACACTTTTTTCACGAGACAGAGGGAGGCACCTAATATTTTTCCTTGATGACTGGGCAAAGCACATTATTCCAATCCTAACCAGGCTGGTCCTGCCTAATGTCCAGTTCTCTGGACAATGTGGGAGCCTTAATTCCGAAACCCTACCGCTACCGCCTGTTTGTAATATGGCCACCTCTGGTCTGTGGCTTACATTGATAATGGATTCTCATTCTTTTTGCGGGGGTCGGGGCAAAGGCATCTTTTAAATTATTAGATGAGAAGGAATTAGATACACCTCCAGGACTAGCCTATGTAAAAGTGATTAGCTGCGTGGTGGTGTGTTGGATCTTCACGTATGTGGGAGATATCATAGATTTAGTTATGAGTACCGCTAGGTATTTTCAGTTTGGAAGAACAGCTCAGAATAATGATTAAGGGCATTGTTACCAGCATTGGACACACCTGAGTTCGTGTGCCGGTACTGTATTGTGTATTTTTTCCATGATTTCAGAGGGATAAATTGACTTTTCTTCGTGCTTTCCTTTTTCTTATTTGTAAAACCAGTGTGGCCATAACATTACCTATCTGACTGAATAAACAAATTGTGGTAGATCCATACAGTGGAATACTACTCATCAATAAAAGAAGGAGACGAGAACAGCAAATTTCATGTTAAATATGGTTCACCATAATTTAAAACTATGGAAGAAACCAAAGTCATTGGCTCAAACATTTTAAATGAGAGGACTGAAAGTTCTGTGAATTATCTCTCAATGAAGCTGTTGTAAGAGCTGGGATGTTGATATATATAACTGCTTGGATGGATCCCAAACTAATTAGGTTGAGTGAAAGAAGCCAGGCAAAAGCGAGTATGTGCCATATGATTCCATTTATACAAAACTCTAGAAAATGCACACTAATCTATGGTGATGGAAAGCAGATCAGCAGTTGTTGGAGGAGGGGGGTGGGAGGGAAGGGAGGCTGGGAATGGTCAGGAAGGAGAGATTGCAGAGAAAGGCAAGGAAACTCTTAGAGATGATAGGCATGTTAATTATCTTGATTGTGGTAATAGTTTCATGGGTGCATACATATGTCAAAGCTCGTCAAATTTAAACTTTAAATATATGCAGTTTATTATATGTCAATTATATCTTTAAATGCTCATTTGAAAAATAGTCAGTTTTTATATGGCAGATAAGAGGTTGAAACGAGACACCGAAAGAAAATGATCTGGCACATGGTAAGTGCTCAATAAATTGTTCCATTAAAAAGCGGTCATCAGCTAGGAGGTAGGGTAGGGTGGGAACTCAGTAGGTGGAGTGCTGCTATAAGCAGGCACAAAGTCCTGTATTCGGTCCCCGGCATTGTATGAACTGGGCATGACGGCGCTCACCTGGAATTCTAGAACTGGGGAGGTAGAGGCAGGAATATCAAAGTCATTCTTTGCTATACACCAAGTTTGAATCCATCTGGAGATACGTGAAAACTATCTCAGAGAAAAAAAATCAGTGTGGGCAGAGTCATGAAGGAAATAGGATCATGTGAAAATCACTCACGCACTGAGCCTAGTTTGCTTGAGTGTTCACCTAATCTTAGTGGCCAACAGAATAATGAGCTTCTTCCTCTGTCAGGCAACACTGCAGATTTTCGCAGTTCTCACGGCAGCCAGCTTTCCTGGACCGGTACCGTAATCACCTGACATAGCAGGTTTAGATGGCCTCGTGCCAAGCAGTCTTTGCCTTCTCCCCAGACAAGGCCTAAAGGAGTCATCGAGAGGAAGTGACCTGCCAGCCTGCTTTGTGTTGCGGTAACAGAATACCTGAGATGCCTGGCTAATATATAAAGAACAGACACGTGTTCCTCACTGTCATGGAGATTGGGAAGTTCAGGACCAAGACTCTGGAGCTCTGGTGTCTGATGAAGAGTACTGCCAGGTCATCAAGATGGTGCTTTGAGTGCTGAATTCTCCAGAGGAAGAGAGAACACTGTTCCCTGTGCAACAGAACAGCAGAAGTGCCAAGCGACATAACCTGCTCTGGAGAACCATATTGAGACATTAAATCCACCATGAGGGAAGAGACCTAACCATTTCTTAATACTTTTTACAAAGGCAATTGAATAGCAAAGTGACTGTTGGGCAAACAGGTACTCAAACCATACCAGAGACCCACCACAGAAAATCAAGCCTAGACCAACTCAACAGAAGCCTGAATCTACCATCCTCATGCTAATTTTCCATAGTTCACACATGGATGAATATACCCATTCATTTCCTTATGGTTTCCATTGCTCAAAAGAGCAGGCCCAGGTTAGTTGTATTCCCTGCTTAGCCTCTCCCAAGGCTGGCACCATGGTGTTGGTTTGACCAAGGAAAGATCTGCTTCTAAGCTTCATTGTTAATAGAATTCATTTCTTTGTGCGTCATTTCTTAAGGACCCCATACTCAGGTGCCAACATACCATTTCCTTCTCTTTTTGTTTGTTTGATTTTTTGAGTCAGTATTTTTCTGTGTAGCTCTGGCTGTCCTGGAACTCACTCTGTAGACCAGGCTGAACTCAAACTCACACAGATCCACCTGCCTCTGCTTCCTGAGTGCTGGGCTTATGCTCGGCACCATTTGCTTCTTTAAGATCAGTAGCAAATATGTTCTTCACGTCAGGAAAAGCCTATGTTTTTTTTTTTCAGAGACTCTTGTCTAATTCAGTAACCCCACTCCCAAACTCCTTTAACTCCACGTCAACTCCTTTGGGGACTTGAATTACATCGCCATGTCTTTACAATCTAACCATTGGACAACACTGCATTGTTAGCACAAGCCCAGAGATACAGGGAAGCTTAGAGCATTTGTGTGAGGAGCAAGACAAAGAAGTGGTAATCTTTTTCTTTTTTACAGGATTGCTTTTTTTAAATTGAATTTTAATGAGCACTACATTTTTCTCTGCCCCACCCCCCTGCCTCTCCCCTTCCCTTCAACCCTCCCCCAAGGTCCCTATGCTCTCAATTTACTCAGGAGATCTTGTCTTTTTCTACTTCCCATGTAGATAAGATCTAAGGAAGTGGTAATCTTGAGGTGACCTTAGAATCTAGCCTTTGATGCTTTTCTGTGACACGGTGGTCATATTAGGAGCATGCATGCCCATCTCCTTGACTTACATGTTTTTTTTTTTCACAATAAAGACTTGAGAGTATAAACGAGTCTCTATGCATGTGTGCCTGCTAAACAGAGGCACCATGTTTTATGGCAAGTTGATACCTTGACCAATTAGGAGGCTCACAACTTTCTTTCTAGAAAGATGTCTATATGTACATTCGTGTGACTAAGAAGAATATTTACAATATTTTTTAACTCCATCTGCCTCATAGATAAGAGTAGCACTAAAACATGACAATATACATTAAAAAAATAGCTGGAGTGATCGCACTTGCCTTAGCATTTAGGCAGAGGTCAGCCTGGGCAACCTGGGGAGACCTTGTCTCAACAAAAGAAAAAGAGATTGTAGAAAAGGAATAAAGGAAGTGAAGAGGGAAAGAAAAGAAGAGAAGGCCAAGGGATACAGTTGAGAGTGTTGGAAGAATGCATACTGAGATTAGGGTAGTGCTAATCTCTCCACTTCTGATGTGCACTTGAACCAGGGGGCTGATCAGGCCTATGTCTGCCTCCCTTCTGAGTATACATCTCCCACATCTCCCACAGCCTTCCTACAGCAGTTCATCACTCCGGGTAGCCAGACAAGAGCTCTGGACCACTTTGTCCTCTCAAAACATATTAACAAAGCTTTGTGAAATGACTTCCAATGGCTCCCCAAATTGAAGCACCTCAATATCCACCAACTGGTGAATGACTAAATCAAATAGCCAAACAACAGAATATATTTAATCATAGGAAGGCATAAGATATCGATTTCTCACCATACATGAACCTTAAACGCATGCATGATGAGATGTGAAAGAAGCTAATCTCAAAAGATAGCGAGGAAGACATGCTAATCCCTGGAGGTGGGAAATAAAGACTGGTGGTTATCTAGAATAGGAGAGGCCATAGGGGATGGAAGGGGAGCAGTCCTGGGTACTGGTGATACACACTGTAAAATTAGAAAGGAGTCATGGTTTCACTGCTCTGTAAATATAGTAAAATCCCTGAATTACATACTTGAAAAGGGTGAATTTTATGGTATGTGGATTATATTTCAATAGGCCTATTATTTTAAAATATCAATCAACCAAGACATACTTATTAACTCCTCTGTGTTTGATAGAGGGCAGGAGTCCCTAAAGCTGTTATCTAATACGCAGCCGTGCGAGTAGAGGGAGCCAGTGCCCATCCAGAGGAAATGCCTTGAATTCTTGTTGATATTTTATGAGTGTGGATGAAAGAAGGAAGGACAAAAGTCATGTTGGGATAAAATTTCCTCCAGAATATAGAGTTTCTTGTAGCCTAAAAACTTTACTATTCAAACTGTAGCACGAGCACCTCCTGGGAACGTGTTGGCAATGCAGAATCACGAGTTCCTCCACGAAGCACGGAATCACAATCTACATTTTAACAAGATTCGCAGGTGTTTGGCATGCACATTACAGCATGAGAGGCACTAGCCTGAAGGTTAGCGAGATGACTTCATGACACTTTAATTTGCCCTTTAATCAGTCTGTAGGTAAGGTGGTAGCAGCATATTTAATATTGAATTATGCTGAATATTCTCTGTATAAAGTCACTGTAGACATAATCCCAGTCTTTAAAAGTGAAAGTGAGTCTATTTTAATCTAATTTCTGCTCGTGTTTTAATCGGCTACTTTTCCACAGCCTTTGATAAAATTCTGTCTAAAATTCTGTCGCACATTCTTTTCAGTGATAATGTTGTAGTGATAGTTTGTTGTTATTGTAACAATGTTTTTTCTTTTCACTTAAAGAAGATACACTATGTTTGGAATTTCAAAAGTGTGTACAAAGATAATCTTGAATTTTTGTTATTTTGTCTCCCCCACACCCTGAGGACCAATCCCAGGGCCTTGTGTTTGCTAGGCAATCCCTCTACCTCTGAGCTAAATCCCCAATCCCTAATCTTGAATTTTTAAGTTAAACTTAGTTGTAAAGAAACCTATTTAATGTATTGTTTATTTAGTATGTCAAATATGTAAATTACACTACTCAGTTAAAAACTGTATGCTTTTAGCCTAGTGGTGGTGGCACACCCCTTTAATCCCAGGCAGATACAGGCAGATCTCTGTAAGTTCAAAGCCAACCTGATCTACAAAGCAAGTTCCAAAACAGCCAGAGTTGTTGTTACACAGAGAAATCATGTCTTGAAAAACAACAACAACAAAAAAAACCCTGTAAGCTTTCAAAGCATTGTTGTGACCTTGTTAAATTGCATGAAATTGCTTTAATGGGATTTCTCATTCATTTATGTAAACATTAAGATAAAAAGACTGACCGGTTTCATAAAATAAAATGGCTGGGTACATTAATTTGAGCAATATTTGATAAGTCTGTTACATTTATTTGGGGAGCATATTACAAACCCTGAGAACATTTGGAGCTCTCACTAATGTATGCATTTTGCAAAATCCAGATAATTCTCTCCTTGCCTTCTCAAAGCAATATCACATCTTTTAAATACCCATTTGGATGATAAAATGGCTTCTCGAGTTTTCTCTATTGCCAGGGATTTTATTTTGCGGTGCAATTGCAGGCTCTCTCAAGTGTGAGCATCTGGCCATTAATAATTGCCAAGTAGGCCAGAACCTGTGCTCATTTCCTTCCCAAGTCACCGTGGCAGAAAGAGGATGTGGGTGATTTGTAGTATAGTCTAGGTACCCTTCATTAGCAAGGTTTGTGTGTTTCTACATAACTTTCATGGTCACTTCATTGATTGATCTCCGACTGTGGGAGCTCCCAGAGCCCAAGTCTGAAAAGCTTTTCTCTTAAGAGGCGGTCTGTGCCTCTACATCTGCAGATAGCCATGGGACATTGGTTTCTCAGGAAAACTCATCCCATTAGATGGCAGCTGAATGGAAGAGGTCCAGGTGTAAATGTTACTTCTTGTATTGGCCCAAGGCTTCAAATACACAAAGGAAAACTGCTTTGGCTGTCTACTGAATTTTTTGTTTGTTTGTTTTGGTTTTTAGAGACAGGGTTTCTCTGTAGCTTTGGAGCCTGTCCTGGAACTAGTTCTTGTGGATCAGGCTGGCCTCGAACTCACAGAGATCTACCTGCCTCCTGAGTGCTGGGATTAAAGGCATGGGCCACCACGGCCCGGCTCAGCTGTCTACGGTAAAGGAAATGCTCTTGCCTGGTTTCAGGGCTCAGGCCCTAGGTATGGCTTCTTATCTATTATCTTCTGGTTAACCAATGTTTGGGGTCTTATTTTTGACTGTCGTTTTTTGAAGCACTGCAGATTGAACGTAAGGAGTCATTGACTGACACATGCTACATAGGAGCTCTAACACTGAGCTACAGGACCCTCTATTTTGAGACAGGGCCTCACCGAATTACCCAAGCTGATCTTGAACTTACTCTGTAATGCAGGCATGCCTTGGAACTATGATGCCTTTGCTTCATCGGTAGCTGGCAGTACAGACTTGTGCCACCATGCCTGGATTTTCGTTTTTTCATATCTGTATGTTCTGTGTGCTTCTTTTTTCAAATATGTTTTGTCCTTCAAAACTTCCATTTTTTTTAATATATGAAAATATTTCAAGTATGTTTTCTTCCCTTTGTTTCTACATACCTTCGAAATCTATTACAATAGTCATCTACCTGTTGCTATACTCAGAGTATGATTTGTGGAAGATAAGGTGGCTGAGGTGATCAGATGTCAGAGGACGGATTGAGAATGGCCTCCGTAGGCTCATCTGTTTGAATACTTGGTCCTCAGTTGGTAAAACTGTTTGGAAAGAGTTGGGTGATGTGGCCTTGTTAGAAGAGAGATGTATCACTGGTCTTGGGCTTGGGGTTTCAGGAGTCTCACCCCATATTCCCGCTGTGATTCTCTGCCACCTACTTGTGGATTAAGCTGGTAGCTCTCCGCTGTCCCTGCTGCCAGGCCTTTGTTTCACCATTATGGTCTCTTACCTTCTGGAGCTGTAAGCCCAATTAAATCCTTTCTTTCATGAGTTACCTTGGCCATGGTATTTTGTCACAAAAATAGGTAAGTAATAAGACAAAGACCTTTAACAAGTTTCAAGAGGTTGCAAGTGGGGGCAGGTAGAAGCTATGGCAGTTGTGTTGTTTAGAACATTCGATCTGGGTACTATGACTTAGAGAAGTGTAGCTGCCTGTCTTTATAGTTAATAGAGACTTCAGCTCCTTAAGCGTCAGAATTTCATTGACTTATGTGTATTTCCTCATGTTTAATGTCTTTGAAATTGGGATGAGCCTTGATGATTACATGATGCGGTTGTCACTATGTATATATCTGTGAACTGAGGAAGACATTCACTTGGCTCTCTTGGGAGGATCAAGAACAAAGATTTGCAGAATAAGTAAAATGGTCTCAGAGTCACTGAAATTTTTTTGGTTTTTCGAGACAGGGTTTCTCTGTAACAGTCGTAGCTGTCCTAGAACTAGCTTGTGTAAACCAGGCTGGCCACAAACTCTGGGAGATTCTCTTACCTCTGCCTCCTGAGTGCTGGGATCAAAGTTGCGCACCACCACTGCCCGGCCCAGTCACTGAAACTTTGTATTTGGTATTCTTATAAAAGATCTCAGTGTATTTTTCCATTTAGCCCCTGCTCTTTCCATTTTCTATGAATACTAAAACATTACCTGTCTTTCCTTTTGTACTTTGTCTTCTTTTATTTTTATTGATTAAATTCGCCATTTGAAAATTTCACACATACCTACATATATACATATAGATATAAAATGCATTCTAATTATTCCTACACCCTCTCTCTTACCTCCTTCCCTCCTCCTCTCAACATATCCACTTCCCATATTCATGTATTTTTGTTTTATGATTCTTTGAGTTTAACCAGAGTCATTAGTGTGACCATTGGTTTCGAACTCTCCATTGGAGCCTGGTGGACTCGATGGTGCCCCCACCCCGGCATATCCATAGTACCTAGCTGGAAGGGGTAAGGTCCAGCTGAGACAGGGTCTCCTTAGGTACCATCACCCCTGGCCTTCTCCTATCATCCCTAAAAGTACTATCACCTCTTTGAGGAATGGGTCCTAGTAGCTCACTTTGAATTTCCATATGATTTAATTCCATGTATTCTGATTGTTGTTTTTGTAAATTTCTGTTCAGATAAGCCTTATTCCTTTATCTAAGCTATCATTTTTTAATATTTATTTATTTATTATGTATACAATGTTCTGTCTGTGTGTGCGCCTGACCCCATTACAGATGGTTGTGAGCCACCATGTGGTTGCTGGGAATTGAACTCAGGACTTTTGGAAGAGCAGGCAGTGCTCTTAACCGCTGAGCCATCTCTCCAGCCCCCTAGGCTATCATTTTTTATTCACACATATCTCTCATAATAAACTGCCTTTAGTAATTAAATACTGGGGACAGGTGGTGCTTCTGTTTCTGCCATGCCCGCTTCTCTCAATGGCATTGCACTAGATAAATTTGGTTTCTTTCTGAGAATAACATTTGGATAATAATAAACTCACAGCAGGTACCACAAGGTTCTTCTCTTCTGTTTCCAAAGTGGCGCTGGCTGTACCTTTACTGCCTCCAAGACTGAAACAGATTGAAAAAAATCTATTGTCATCTACTTATTCTT
>NC_022026.1:10563882-10593787 GCF_000317375.1 Microtus ochrogaster | reverse complement strand
CTCCCCTACTCCACTCTCCCCTACTCCACTCTCCCCTACACTACTCTCCCCTACTCCACTCTCCCCTACTCCACTCTCCCCTACTCCACTCGCCCCTACTCCACTCTCCCCTACTCCACTCTCCCCTACTCCACTCTCCCCTACTCCACTCTCCCCTACTCCACTCTCCCCTACTCCACTCGCCCCTACTCCACTCTCCCCTCTGTAAGCTCTCCTATGAAGCACTTAGTACAATGCTAGAGAGGAGAAAATACCCTTAATTGCCTTCCTCAATATGACTCTCTTTATCTTTCCATGTTCTAGTCTAAGATTAGTACTCACATTGGGCAATGGTGGTGCACACCTTCAATCCCAGCACTCAGGGGGCAAAGGCAGGTGGATCTCTTTAAGTTCGAGGCCAGCCTGGTCTATGAAGCGAGTTCCAGGACAGCCAGAACTGTTAAGCAAAGAAACCCTTTCTCAAAAATCAAAAGAAAACACCGCCAACAAAAAAGATTAGTACTCACAGAATTTTATATTCAGTTTATATTACATTTTACACTAAAATATAAAGTATAATGTATGTACCCTCATGCCATTATGTGTTCTTTGTGATTACCTTTCTTATTAGTTATATAACAATCCATAGAGTATTGATTTACATAGATAACATTTTTAAACTATTTGTACATTTAAGTGTGTATAGTATTCATTATTTTTAAAACGTATTTTATTTTATCTTATATGTATGGATATTTTTTGCCTGCTGTATGTAAGTGAACCATATGCATTCAGGACTCGCAGCGTCCAGGAAAGGGCACTGGATTCCATGAAAGAAGAGTGATAGATGATGGTGAGCCAATATGTGGTGACTGGGAACCAAATCCCAGTCCTCTGGAAGAGCAGCATGTGTTCTTAGCTGCTGAGCCATCTCTGCTGCCCTACAGTGAGTTGCAGGCATCTGCCTGTCCTTCAGCACTGGTACCACAGAAACATCCTGCCATACCTAGTTTTTTTTTTTACATGGATGCTGTAGATACAAACTTGAATTCTCATGCCTATACAGCAAACAGTTTACTAATTGAGAATATCTCCAGCCTCCTTTTTTTTTTTTTTTTTTTTTTTTGGATTTTCGAGACAGGGTTTCTCCATAGCTTTTGGTTCCTGTTCTGGAACTAACTCTTGTAGATCAGGCTGGCCTCGAACTCACAGAGATCCGCCTGCCTCTGCCTCCCGAGTGCTGGGATTAAAGGCGTGAGCCACCACCGCCTGGCCTCTCCAGCCTCCTTTTACTTCTGTTCACTTCCCTCCTCCAATTTTATAGTGCTGGGTGTGGAATCCAAGGCCTTGCACACGCACACACTAAGCAAACACTCTTTCATTGACCTTAAGCCCTAACCCTGTACAGTTGTTTCCTGTAGTGAACATCTCTTTGAAGTTGTCATTTGACATTTAAATGCCACATCCACTATAACTACTGTCCGCCAATCTAGACAGTCTATTCCTTTGCCAGGCTTAAGCTATTCAGCATGTGGTAATCAGAAAAGCCGACCTGGGGATGCTTCAGTTAGCTGGAGCCTGGGACTTCTTTTCCATGGTGATAGAAAGCAGCATGATCTTTTTCCCTAGGATGTACAAGAGGAAATAGATAGCCTTGTTGCTTTGGCAACCATTTTACAATAATGAGGGATGGCAGCCTGAAGATGAATGCAATATGAGCGGCAGACAGAGCTGAACATTTTACATAGAAGCAGAGCTGCAGCCTTCCTTAGACAGTGCTTTGAACCCTACTTACCCATGAAAGCTTATTTACATTCTTCAAAACAATCCCCTTTGTTTAAACCAGGCATGGTGGCCCACACCTTTAATCCCACCACCACTTGGGAGGCAGAGGCAGGTGAATCTCTATGGGTTTGAGGCCAACTTGTTCTACAGAGTGAGTTCCAAGACAGCCAGGTCTACACTGAGAAATCCTGTCTTGAAAAAGAAAAAAAAATCCCTTTTGCTTAACTCAATTTGAATTAGGCATTCTGTTATGAACAGAAGCATGCTATATTAGATTTTTCATCACAGTGAAGAAAATACCCCAGAAAACAACTTGAACGGATGAAAGATCTATGTTTGGTTCACATTTTCAGGGATTGCAGGATAGAGTCACTTGGTTCCATTGTTTCTGGGACCACGATGATGCAGATTATCAGTGGGGGGAGGCGGTCATGGAGAGATTTGCAACCTTGTCATGTTATCTGGTGGCTAATTTACAGAATGTAGTGCCATGAAAATGTGCTAGCCCTGCGCCTGGATTACCGCTGTCCCCATGCTCTTTATTTGGAGTGGGATGGACCTCTTTCTTCTAAATCCATTTAGGTTTTTTTTTTAGTTTATTTTTGTTTATTGTCAGAGTACGAGGAAGTGTATACAACAGCACACATGTAGGAGTCAGAAGACAACTTGTGGGAGTTGGTTCTCTCTTCCTGCCATGTGAACTCCAGGGACTGAACTCAGATTGTCAGGCTTGCCAGTAGTATTACCATCTCAGTGGTCCCTGGATGGGCCTCTTCTGTAGCCTTACAAGACAAGTTCTGTGATATTATGCTCACTGAGCCAGGCAATTTTTTTTTTGAAAAGTTCTATTTGGCTTATGGAATTTTTAAATTACCTTTAAGATTTATTAATTTTTTTATGTGTATGAAGGTTTTTCACGCAGGTATGCATGTGTGCCACAGGCACACCTAGTACCCACGGAAGTCAGAAGAAGGCATTAGATCTCTTGTGACTGGAATTGTAAATAGTTGTGAACTGCTGTGTGAGTGCTGGGAATTGAACCTGAGTTCTTTGTAAGAGCAGTCAGCTCTCTTCCCTATTGGGCTTTCTCTCCAGCCCCCAGCTTATGGAAATTTTTAAAGCAATCTTGGTAGGTGGTTTTTTTTTGTCTGATATTCTTTGCTGTTACTGTTGTTTTGGGAAAAGTTCTTGGAATATAGCCCTAAATGGTCTAGAGAGTACCATATGGACAAGACTCACTGTGAACTCACAGTGATTCTCCCGTCTCTGCCTACTGAGTACTGGGATTGCAGGCATGCACAAAGTAACCTGCAGACTAGATCTTTTACGGTGGTGGAGACTAAGTGCAGGTTGTTGTACATGGGAGGCCAGTGCTCTACCACCAGCCTCCACCCCTAGCCCTTGCACCGATAGCTTTGATTGGCTACAGTTGTCTGCTTAGGAACTTGGTGGAGAGTAGGGAAGGGAGCTGAAAACGAAGGGCAAAACAACTACTTAGAAGGCTGCTTTTGGTGGCACACTTCTTAATCCCAGCACTACAGAAACAGAGACAGACTTTGTGAGTTCGAATCTACCTTGGCTTATATGGCTAGTTGCACACCAGCCAGTGCTATAGATTAAGACCTTGTCTCAAAACAAAACAAAACCCAATCCAAAAAGCAAAATACAAACATTAAAAGGACGAGACTCAAAGACAGACCATTGGGATGTAGTGATGTTGTTATTAGGAAGTCTGGTCAACGATGGGCAAAGTACTACAAAGTAAGGTAAATGAAGATTCTATTATTTTTTTTTTACAAACATATGAGTCACTGATGAAGTTGGACTCAGCCAAAAAACTAATTAGGGCATAGTCAGTGATCTGAGAGAATTCCTGTTGGCGTGGCTCTGAGCTGAGCAGTTTGGATTTCTCGCAAACAACAGTTGTGGCAGAACAGCTGTTACTTCGCATCTGAGACTCTCTACAGAGCAAACCCTGCCTCCCAGCCCTGGCTATTTTTCATTAGCAAAGCTGGACTTCCTGGAAGAGCAAGCAATCACCAGTGCTGAGGTGGAGAAGGGTACTGAGCCGTGATGGGGGAGATGCTTTAAAGCAGCTTGCGAAAGGGCATTCTGTAGGGAGGGGGTGTTTGAAGAGGCTATAGGCAGAGTCAAAGAAGAAGGCAAGAGGGGAGGGCATCAGCAGCCCAACTGCCTGTGACAACAGGATAAGCAAACAGATCCATGCAGAAAAAGCCACTGCAGTATTGTGGTAGAGGAAGCTGAGCTCAATAACGTCAAATCCGGGCGGGTAGCATATCAGCCACCTCATTTAATTGCCACAGCAGGTGTGCGAGGCGACTCATTTTACAGATAAGTAAACTAAGGCACAGAACTAAAGTACTAAGATAGTGAATGGCAGAGCCAAAACTCAAGTGTAGAAGGTTTGAGGTTGCATGCACATTCTCAAGCACTATATTGCATGCATTATCTTTTCGAGCAGCATCTGGGAGAGTGTTTTTCCCCTTGTATGCATGTATGCATGCATGCATGTATGTATTTCGTTTTTAGTTTTTCGAGGCAGGGTTTCTCTGTGTAGCTCTGACTGTCCTGGAACTCGTTCTATGGTGCGGGAGAATTATCTGTATTCTATCAATCATGTATTTTAATAAAACGCTGATTGGGCAGGCAGGAAGTATAGGCGGAAAAACCAGACAGGAAGGAGAGGTGGAAAAAAGAGAACAGGAGTATTCTGGGAAGCAGGAAGCTCCCACTCCAACTCCAACTCCGGCCCAGACCACCGAGAGGCAACCTGTGACCTGCCTGGCTGAGAAAGGTACCAAACCATGTGGTTAGCATAAATAAGAACAATGGGTTAATATAAGCTGCAAGAGTTAACAAGAAGCCTGAGCTAATGGCCAATCAGTTTATAACCTATGTTGACCTGTGTGTGATTTTCTCTGGGACTAACCGCTTAGGGGACCAGGCAGGACAGAAACCCCAACAAGCCCGGTCCTCATGTTACAGTTCTATAGACCAGGCTGGCCTCAAACTCACAGAGATCCATCTGCCTCTGCCTCCTGAGTGCTAGGAGTAAAGACCTGGGCCACCACCACCTGACATTCAAGCAGACTTTGGACAAGAGCACAGAGCCCACAGTCCTTTCTTGTTATTACATTATTCTGTTCTTCTGTGTTTCACATACAAAAAGGTCTTTTGTGATATCCTTGGAATTCCTCCTTGACCTGAGTCTAATTTTGCTGTTTTTAAAAAGACTGTTCAGTAGAGAACAATTGTTATCTCTGTGTTCCTGAGCTCCTTTTCCAATCCAGCCCTGATTACTAGGCCAGTGCGTACTTTTGATGCTCTCTGTGTGGTGCTTGTCAGCACCTATTAACCTAGCAGGAGCCAGGAGAGCACAGGGGGAGATAACGTAGGATGATTTAATGAGCTTCTGCCTGTGAAGAAAGGGCTTCTTTGGTTTAAATACATCACCCATTCCATGGTCCCTTCTAAACTAGATGAGGTAAGATGGAAACATTGACTAAGAGTTTTCTAAAAACAGCAGCACAAAGGCAAATAAGTAAACACAGCACCAGATGAAACTAGAAGGTTTGGCTGATGCTTGCTTTTCAGAGGCCCAACTCATTGTCGGTTCCCACCTATTTCCACAGTGTACTATTATCTTCACAACCCACCCCTGCCGAAGACAAGAAGTTCTGAGTCCTTAGATGGCTGAGTTCCGGACAGTCAAACTTCAAGAATGACAATAATTTGTTTTCTTGCTCATTTAAAACCCACCTTCTTTGTTTTATTTACCTGACTTTATGAGCAAGTGGCTGGTAATCTGGACTCACTGCTGGTTTCCAAGGACATTCTAGTCATGCTTTACCCCATCATTGTGGCCTTTATCTGGAGCCAAAATTTGAGAATAATGTTAGAAAATAGCACAACATCATAATCGTGTAAAACACATACATGGTGAGAAAGAGGCTTTGGTGACATCTTTCAAGTAGCTTCTAGTTTCATTTCTTTTCATTTTTCATTTCCTTTTCTTTTTCCTTTGCGGTAAGACCTCATGTGTCCTAGGCTAGCCTTAGTTGTCACTAAGTAGTCAGGGATAACCTTGGGCTTCTGATCCTTCCACCTCTACTGCCCGAGCACTGGGCTTACAATTATGTGGCGCTGGGGATCAAACCCACGGCTTAGTGCATGCTAGGCAGGCACTCTGCCCCCTGAATTTGATCCAGAGCCCTGTCCTTTCTAGTAGACCTAGTGACTATGCCTTTCCTGGGAATAGCATCCCTAGTTAGAGACGGGCCAAAGCACTGATTGGACCTATACTTAGTACTATGCTGAAAGATTGCCTTTAGGCCAAAGCACTCTGTGTTCAGGATCTATCTATTTTATTGTGAAGTTTGTTCCTTGACTTCAGACTTTGTTAAATTGTATTGGCTAGTGTTTGTGCTAATTTTAATAATTACACATATGTGTGTGTGTGTGTGTGTGTGTGTGTGTGTGTGTGTGTGTAGAGGTACTTTTGGGGGTCAAAGGATACTTTCAGGAATCCTCTCTTTCTACAAATGGGATTTAGAGATTGAATTGAGGTCCTTAGGCAGGACATGTCTTTACCTGGTAACCCACTGGAGCTAAAATTTTGATGTATGAACTATCATGACTTGATTTTGTCCTTGGGTTTTCCTTTTTCCCTTTTCTTTTGTTTTGCCGCCATTGGGCCTTGAAGCTGTCACCATATCTGTCTCAAGTAGCGAACTAGGTAGATCCTACATTTTTCTCTGATTTCTTCTTTGAAGGTTTGAAATTAGTTATCCTTAGTTTTAGGGACCTTGTGTGACAAGTCCCTCAATTTATTTCTCAGTTATTAATTTATTCAGATTTTCTACTTGCAGCATGAATTTTATATTTTGTAAAATAAAGCATCCACTGCAGTGTATTTGAATAAATTTATTAGCATACAATTGTGGCTAGCATTTCCTTCCTATTAAAATTGTTTTTTATACTGGCTGCTACATCTTCTTTCCCAGTTCTAATTTTATGTGTGTGTTTTTTTACATAGGTTTTCTGGAGTTTAATCTATTTTATTAGCCCTTTCAAACAACCAGCTCTTGAATTTATTTATTAATTCTACTGTTTTTACATCCTCCGGTTTGTTTACTTTTGTTTTTATCTTTATTATTTCCTTTCTCCTACTTTCCTGTGCAATTTTTTTGCTCTTTTCGAAAAACCACTAAGTTCAATGTTGAGCTTGACTTGCCGGCCTTAAATTTTAATAAGGAGAGTAAAGAGTACCCCATTGTGAAAACCCCCCACCTTTTTCTGAGCTACTTGGATTTTAGAGAAAGTGGAAGGTAGTCCAAAAGCAGGCAGAGCATGGCCTAGAATGTTCCTCCACAATAAGCCCCTGGAGACAGCATTTTTCCGAGTGTTTCTCCACAGAGGGGCAGTAGGGAGTCAGAAGTGCTTGGAAACAGTGCGCGCCTTTTATGCTGGGCCTCCTCTCCGAAGCTGCTGCTGCAGCCATGGCCTGGAATTCTTACTCCCCTGTGTTTAGTTTTTCTGAGGCTTGCTTTCCTTCCTGTTCTCCATAGTTTAGCAAATCCAGCTACCTAGACTGTGATTTTAGCTGAGCTAAATTTGCCCGCGTCCTTCCAGGGCTGAAACAGAAGCCCGTGAATTTTCAACCCAAGCTCGGATGGCGGTGTTGTTGTCACTGCTGTTCCCTGTTCTCATCAGACTCACAGATTTGGGGATGTGAGGCTCCGATCGTCCCATGGCCCCAGGAGGAGTTGATGGAGCGGGCTTGCATGCTGAAACTGTTTCCGAGCTGTGTGGGGAGGAGGAGGAGGAGGGGAATGGTAAAATATGAGGGTCGGCTGCAAAGGAGAGGACTCCCAGGAGAAGAGAAAGCCTGGAAGACCCATGCTTCTCTCCCCCCAAAGCCCCGCTTCTGAGGATCCCCTATGGAAAATGGATTTCCCTCCGTACTGACTTTATCTCATAAATCAATAGGGGGCAGAAGTCCGGGTCCTCAGCGTCCCTACATTCGGTGAGGCCCTTTGTGCTCTGACAGGCTCTCAGACTATCCTTCACTTCCTGACAGAGCCTCCCCCCTTTGTACTCCCTAGCCCCCCTGCCTGGAACATAACTTCTTTTGACTTTTCTCATGGTTGGCCTTCGCATCATGAAGTTCTTGCTGTCTTTTCTACCACTTTGGTCTCTGAGCAAAGGAATTGCCCATTCTTTCAAGAAATCTTGCCTGATCATGTTTGCCTAGGAAAACACTGCTCCTCTGGACTCCAAGGTAATTTGCTGTTCTTTTTAGCATGTGTGTGCTGTGGGAATCAAAGCCAGGGTCTCATGCAGCTAAGTACACACTCTACTACTGATCCAAGGCCCCAACCCTGTGAACTAGTCTTGATTTTAGTTTCTTTTTTTAATATTAATTTTAAATTATTTTTTTCCTTTTTTTTAATTAAATTTGTGCATGTAATTGAGCGTGGTTAAACTTTCCCTTAATACCAGCACCTAGGAAGCAGAGGCAAGTGGATCTCTGTGAATTCGAGGCTGGCCTCATCTATAGATCCAGTTCCAGGACATCCAGGGCTACACAGAGAGACCTAGTCTCAAGACAGAACACACACACACCCACGCAAAGACAAAGGAAAAATTGAGCATGGTTAGTGGTGGTGGATGCCCGACAGCTCTTGTGGAGGTCAGGGACACGTCACCAGGCTTAAGGGCAAGTACCTTTACCCACTGAGCCATCTCACCAGCCCCCTGTGATCTGATCTCATTGTTTTTTCCTTTTTTTTTAACTTTTATTTTTTGCTCCCCCCCAATAGAAAATGTGTTTTACTTATATGTCTCCTTTACCTAGTTGTAAGCTATGCTATTTTAGGTTTTGTTTTATTGCCTTGATCGCTGCTTTATGCTCAAGTCCCTAAAACAGTGTTTAACACAGAGCGTATACTCAATAAAACTGTTGTGAAAGAATGATGAATCAATATGTCAATCACTGTGGTGGGTGCTTGTGGTCCAAACCCACTGGAAGCTCATAGTTCCGTAAGAGTGACAGGCAGATAAAGAATACAAGGCAGCACTGTGGATGTTGTCCTGATACTCCCACAGGACTGGTTTTAAACCCTATCTCTACCATTTACTAGTTACACGTGTTTGGGTGATTGCTCTGCTTCCCGGTGGCCCAGTTTCCCCGTTGTGAAAGGAGAATAATCTTAATCGGTAGTACTGCGCACAGGAGCATAGGGAACATCATGTGGGCCAGTATGTGGGCACCACGTCCAGGAAATGCTTCCTCTTCCTGAGTCCCTGCTGCTATCTGTGGAGTATGTTGCAACTCCAAACTATTTTGTTCCTGCCACTTGGCTTTTGCAGAGGCTGCTCTGAGGGAGAGCGGCTCATGCCTAGAAGCATCTGCAGCAAGATTTGTTAAAAGGAAGCCAATTCAGATAGATCAGTCAGGCCTGGCTGGTGGAGCCAGAAAGTGTTTTTCTAAGTAGGATGCCGCCTTTTACTTTTCTGTTCCAATTTACGGTTCAGGAAGGTTGAGGCAAATTAATTCAGGCCTTTAAAGGCTGATGAATGTAGAGGCACTCATTGCTAATATTTCAATCAAGTGTCAAGACAGAATTGATTAGCAGAGAATTCAGAAGCTTCTAGCTGATGGAAGCTGTTTTCCTCATTTCTTCTAATGTAAGACATCATTTTAATTTTTTGTTTATTTGACCCCAGCTAATGCCGTGCTGCTAATGCTTTAAGGGAAACAGTCCTGGTTTGCATGGTGCCATTTTGTGTTAATTTGAGAGAAATGTATTTTTAATGCATTTGTCATGGTCTCGGCTTGCCTTCATAATTGCGGGACTAATTAAACATATACTTGTAAGCAATCAGTGTCAGAACGGAAAGGGATTGTAGGGCTTATTCAGGTGAACCCTTCATTCCACAGAAAAGAAACAGACTTGGCGTTTTGCTTGAGGAGCTACGGCTTGAAGGGAGCAGTATTTACGAAGTTTTGAGGGTAACAGCAAAGCTGCCGGGCCTGCTCCCAATCAAGCCTGCACCTTCCTAGGCTCCTTTCCCTTTTCATTCCTTTCCTGTTCCCATTTCATTAATTCAAAAAATGAATTAAGTCCTGACTCACACACTTGCTTTGTTAGGTTTGTTAGAATTTGCTCCCTGCACACACACACGTCCACAGGTTTGTCATCTGGAAGTCTAGGAGAAAAACAGACCTTTTTTTTTTCCCACAGAGAAGTCATTCCGGCTATTGAGGGAGCACCTAGGAACTTGCTGACCCCAGAGTGGGTGGGGTGAAGCATGGGAGAGGGCTGTCATCAACAGCGTGTGAGAAGGAATCTTACTCTTCCATCAAAACTAGGGAGCTGAATCGCGAGTAGAAGAATGTCCTGCACGTGGGGGTGGAGGAAGCTGAGGACAGAAGAGAGACCGTGAATGTGATATGGTCACAGAAAGAAAGATACATGCCCCGCGTGGAAGAACTTTAAATACAGCTTGTAAGACCCAAAAGACCACAGAGTATGACTCCATTTATTTGAAAAGTCCACAAAAATGGAAAATAAAATCAGTGGCTACCTGGGGCAAGGGAGGCATGGAGCTTCTGGTGTACTAAACACCATTGGATTGTGTGCAGTTCAAAAGAATAAGGTATGGTGTACAAACTGTAAGCTAGAAGGGTCACTAAACCCAGTGTTTATAGAGCACTATTCTAACTAATATGAATATTGTGTCATTTTCTTTTTTTTAATATTTGTTTATTTATTATGTATACAATATTCTGTCTGTGTGTATGCCTGCAGGCCAGAAGAGGGCACCAGACCCCATTAAAGATGGTTGTGAGCCACCATGTGGTTGCTGGGAATTTGAACTCGGGAACCTTTGGAAGAGCAGCAGGCAATGCTCTTAACCTCTGAGCCATCTCTCCAGCCCCATGTCATTTTCAAAATGACCCTACAAAATAAATATTGTAAATATTGCATTTTACTGATTTAAAAAACCTAGGCACAAGGTAGTTCATTATCACTAACCAGGAAATCTAGGATTTAGAGGCCAGCCAGTTTCCTTTGACTCTTACCATTCCAGTCTAGTAGGAAAGCAAGATTTGATCTGAAGGCCTTTGGAGATCTTGTTAACGTTGTTTTTTTCCTTCTTGGCCACTTTTGAAGTGTTGCAAACGGAAGTGATGAGTCAAGATTTGCAGTGGAAAAGGTCAGTTATGGGATCCATATGAAAGACAGTAACTGTGCTAAGGAGCCGTCCTGTGGGCGTGACTGCAATGGGACACGAGGAGGAGGGAAGCTGGGATGTAGTCTTGGAGAGAGATGAGTCACAAGAAACTTGCTCTTTTACGTTTCTACACTGCTATCACTACCTGAGTTTTCTACTTGAGTTTCTCTCTGCCTACACAAGTCACTTTCTCGAGCCTTTTTCTCAGTTCTGGTTTAAGTGTTGGACAATACTGTGCAAAATACTGGTAGGACATCAGTGACTTTACCAACAACAGCAGCACACATGATCACTAATGAGTACCAGACAATAAGCAAATAGACAATAATATAGTGCAAAGTGGATAGTAGACTCCTTGGAAAACATGCGTGAAGCCCTGGGTTCAAACCTCAGGTTTGGTGGTATATGCCTGCAATCTCAGAACTTGGGAAGAGGAGACCGGAGGACCAGGAAATTGAGGTCAGCCTCAGCTTGAGGCCGGCTGCAGCTATATGAGAGCCTAGCCTATCTTTAAAGCAAGTAAGGTGGAGGAAGAAACTGAATAGCTAACCCCAGAAACAGATTTAAGAACAGGAAAAGAAATTCACGCTGTACAAAGCTGAAGGAGGAGCCTAGCCCAGAATTTCTCATCACTGCCTCTGTTTTTTTAAAATGTATTTTGTTAATGTGTGTGTGTGTGTCAGTGTGTGTGTCAATGTGTGTACGCCGTGTGTATAGTTGTCCTTGTAGACCAGTAGGGGACATCAAGATCCTCTAAAACTAGAGTTACAGGCTGTTGTGAGCCATCTGATATGCGTGCTGGAAACCAAACTCTTGTCCTCTGCAAGAGCTTCTCAGTAGCCCTACCAGCTTTTCAAAACAAAAGTATTACATGTCTTTATGTAGTGTGTATGTATGTGTTCATGTGCACACACAGGTTCATGTTAATGTGCAAATGGATTGCTCGTGTGACACAGAACATACGGAAAGGTCAGAGGACCACTTTTGAAAGTTGGCTCTCCCTTCTATCACGTGGAGCCCAGGGCTGAACTCAGGTCATCAGACTTAGTGGTAAGCACCTTTACTTGCTGACCCAACTCTCCAACCCATCGCCAGATCTTTTTATTTGCACTTAAAAGAATTTCTCACGGAAGTTTTGGAGTGCTGTTTCTCTGCATATTTATAAGACCTATCAGATTTCTTCTTCTATAGTCCCTGGGTGAGGATACCAGAAAAGGGACGAATATTCTGACGTGTATACGAGAGGTAGTTTTAGATCCTTCAAAATGACACATGTTGAAAAACAATATCGTGTCTAGCTTTGCGGATTTCAAAATGCAGTCTCATCTGTGGCTTGATTCATTGCCCCCCATTACATAGAAAAGGAAATTGAGGCTCCGAGACTGACTTGCTGAAGATTGCATCTCGGCTTAATGGTTGGGCTGGGATTTGAATTCGAATCTTTAGCCAGCAGAACATCTACACATTGCCACGTAATTACTGTGTTTTTGATTCTTATGCTCATGAACATGTCTGGATTATTCTTATGTGGGGACATGGGGTGGGGAGGAGAAGAGCGGGCAAGCGTAGGTTGGGGTAATGATTAACTCTTCATAGGGGAAAAATGGGCCCTGTTAATGTTTTTGGATTGAATGAAAGAGTTTTCAGGGCAAGGGCCAAGTAGTGATTAGATCTTTTTCCTTCCAAGTAATCCCCATTCAAGGCTGCTTACATTGGAATCCGGAGGGGGAGGGACTGGGAAGCAACAAACCCCGTGTCTCCCAACTAGTCAGATTCTTTGAATTAGAGAATGGGGATGGTACTCGTGAGGTTTGCATCTGCAACTTAAGTGTATGTAGTGATGGGGGTGGTGGAAAAAAGCGACCATAAAAGCAATGCATCCCAAAGGTCGCAGGACCATTCGGTCCTGTTTGCAACTCTCTTCCCTCCCCGTTTCTGGTCACTCTTTACTTAGACTTCATTTCAAGCAATCCTGAAATGCTTATTTCATGTCCTTCCTGCCTTTCTGTGACATTTCTTACCACCATGATACTGTGGACTGCTGTCCACTCCACTCAGAATGCCTTATTTGCACATATCCATCAGAATCTATGGAGCTCTTGCTTGGTATCTGAAGCTAAATTAAATATTTTAAATGCGGTACCTTGTTTAAGGCTTGATCCAAGGTTCTGAGGTAGCTACGGTTACCCTCATTTATACATTCATGAACTGGGGGTACAGGAAAGAGGACTTGGTATTTGAATCAAATGTTTCTGATTCGAGAGTGCAGCCTCTAATGTTTGTTTGGGTGCTCTGAGAAGAACTCAAGATGGGACTCCCTATAGGATCGCTGCTGGGTAGGAAAAAGGAGAGGAAGCCCGAGAGGGCGCTGGGATGGAAAGAAATCTGACCCTCAAGAAAGCAGAAAGCAAGAGAGTTTGGGTGAGACCCTGTTCGACTGTCATGTAGTCTCAGAAAAGTTTTGGAAGGCCAAGACTGTGGGCTAGAGTCCAAATCTCCGCACAGCAGGCCTGCCTTAGTTCCCCGCTGTGCTCAGTCCTTGGCTAGAAGCTGTACTCAGGCGGTGCAGTCTTGTGCAAACACAGGAAATGTGCTCCTGAAATCAGCGAGGAGAGGCCAAAAGATGCTGACAGACATCCTGCTATGCACACAGGACCGTCGCCGCATCACAGAAAAAAAATGGGGTTCCAAAACTCTAAACTGCTGAGGTACGGTACAGGCGCTCTGTTGGAGCTGGAGGCCTACAAGGTGCCTTCTCAGGGCTGTTTGAGTGTTTCCCTTGTTGTTGCCATCTGCCAGTAAGCCTCCGGTTTCCCGCTTTCCTCCCATACCCCTTCCATTAGAGGCCCCTCCCCTCCCGCTCACACAGTCCATTATAGCTGCATTACTAGTGCATGTGGACTTGCCCGGGTCCCCGGATTGATTTGGAGAAACTGGAAGATGGGAGCTGTGCCTGACTTTTTTGTAACACTTGCACCTATCTTAGGAACTGGCACCTAATGTTGATTAGACAAATGAAGGCAAGAGGAGGCTCATGATGAGATTTAGGAACTCGTGTAAGCGGATGACAGGCTGGGGCCTACTTCCTTTAGAATTATTTGCTCTATCTAGTGTTTTTTTCCATACCCCTATGCTTAACATCTACCCTCAGAGTGAATTCCTTCCTTGATATTTATACTTGAAACTCCTTAGTGGCTCTGATTCAACATGTCCATGTTAAAATGGATGTCTTCCCCAAATCTGATTTTCTTTTTGTGGTCCTGAGTCTGTGAAAGGTCTTCTAATTTATCGTAATTGTTGTGTTGAAACTAGAAAATCAGGTATCGTTCAAGGCCAGCTTGGTCTACAAGAGCTAGTTCTGGGACAGGCACCAAAGCTACAGAGAAACCCTGTCTCAAAAAACAAAAGCAAAAACAAACAAACAAAAAAAAACAAAAAAAAGAAAAGAAAGAAAAGAAAAAGAAAATCGGGCATCAAGTGCTTTCTTTCCCTCTAACATCTTTGAACCACTAACTCCAAAAGAGTGTACTTTTTCTAATAGCTTCCAAGCCTTCCTCCTTGGCCATGTCCCCATGGTCATAGTCCTGACACCAGCTCCCATCACTTCTAGGTAAGCACAGGCATCTCCCACATGAACACCCTGTTTCTAGCCTTGCCACGCAGGCCTTTCAGATTTCCACTCTGGCTGCTGCCACGGGGAAATTCCTAACATACATCTGAGGATATTGGCCTCTGACTTGAAATCCTTCAAGGATTTCTGGTGATCCTCTTGATAAAGTTCAAACTTCTTATCAATGCCCACATGACTTTCCTAACCTGGACCTTGCTTGCTTTTCCAAACTCACTTCCCTTCACGTACACATACCTTTGACTCTTAAGCATTTCTCAACTGGAATTGGTGCCCTGACCCCCCTGCCTCTGGAAAATGTCTGACAATGTCTCTCCCTAGACACTTCTGATTGCTACACCTCTGGAGAGGAAAGGCTACTGGCATTTGCTGAGTAGAATTCATGGGTACTGTGACAAAATACACTACGCTACAATACAGCCTCTGACAACAAATTATGATCCCGACTAACAGGCCAGCGGTATCTGTACCAACTGTCTAATCGTGCTCGAAAGCCTTATGTTAGTTTTACCTGTCTGTGCCTAAAATATGCTTGGAATGTCTGTCTCCCCCCACCCCCACCCCTTTTTTTCATCTGACAGGCTCCCACGTGCCCTGTACAACTAACTCTCTAGGATTCTGATCTCTTCTGTGAAGCCTTCCATGACACTCGGAAGGACATCTCAAGATGTCCCTGCGTGCCTTTCAAGACTTCTGATCTCCTATCACTTATCGGATAGCACTGCAATTATTTTGTTGTCTGTTTCTTGCAGAGCCTGGTTTCATTAACATCAGAGACATTGAATTTTGCGTTGTATTCCTTGTACTTAACGCATGGCACCTGTTTCGTAAATGTTCATTACATGTCCCACTCCTTAGACCCAAAGGGGAGTAGAAGTTGCTTCCCATTACTCTTACGTTGGATCTGTTTTTATAGAGGTTCCTCAACTATTTTTGTAATGTTGGACCACTCAATGAATTTGGAGTTGATCTACGATATTTTAGTTGGCTATCACTATGTTCCCGGCAGTAATCTGGATACCAGGAAATCAGCACTGAGTAAGCAGGCATAGTTTCTGCCTCAAAGAAGTTGGAAGAATAAGTAACAAGTTCTACTCACTGCACTGAAATTGAGTTAGTATAAGTAGCTCATCTTGGGATCTCAGTTAAGAGTCTGGAAAGAAAACCTATTAGAAAGTTAGATTGCTCCCTTGTCTGATTTGACTTGCTTGCAGTAAATTGACCAGCATGCAAATCCTTTGGTGTAAGAGGCATGTTCTCTCCCTGAACAATCCAAGGTGGCTCTATTTCTGGCCTTTACTCTCCAGCCATAAGAAAGACTCAAATTGCAAATTAGAAAGAAGGCTACTGATCTAAAAAGCAAGAAACCAAGTGACCACTGAGTTCCTTAATTAACTCCGTATAAATAAAACAAAAACAAGAGCTGGATGGTGGTGCACTCCTTTAATCCCAGCACTCGGGAGGCAGAGGCAGGTGGACCTCTGTGGGTTCAAGGCCAGCCTGGTCTACATAATGAGTTCCAGGACAGCCAGGGCTCTTACACAGGAAAACTAACTCTGTCTTTGGAAAAAAAACAACCAAAAAAAAAAAGCCAGATTCCCCCTTTCAAAGATTGCCCCACATCTCCAGAGCAGGGACAGCAGTTGAATGAAAAGCTCACTACTGCAGAGTCAACATTTACAGACACAGTTAACATTAACTATGTGTCAAGCAAAGGTTGGATCTGTTCTCTTCCCCTTCCCAAGACTCTCTGAAATTCCAAATGTAAATGGGTAAATCTCTGCATTTTCTAAAGGTGATCCTATATTATTTATACAGCTTACCCAAGGAGCTTTAGATTGAACTAATACCAGGGAAAGGCTTATTTTTGACATATTGGTAATAATGCCATAGGATGGATAAATTATTAAACTCTAATACAGGGAGATAATTGAGAGGGAGTGTTCTTCAGATGCCCAGAGAAATTTGCAGCCAAGATAGCCCTAGGAATTAAGGTAGACTCTTTCAGAAGTAGAGGCTTCCATTCAGTTCATCTGTTCATTTCATTGAGCACGTACTGTGTGTCAGTGACGTAGGTTCTGGAGATACAGCAGTGGAGCGGGTTCACTGAGGCATGGTCCCAATCTAACAGCAACATCCAATGGAGATGAGACACTCTTGGGTGAATACGTAAAGAACGAAGGGAAATGGCTTTCCGTGGGTGTGAAAGTGTCTACTGTGGTTGTAGTGTGCTCCCCAAGGAAGAACTAATGAATAGAGACGTGAGATTTCCTTCCAGATCCTGTAGCGTTGATGGGGCGGTGTAATAGATGGATACAGCAAATCATTGAAGAAACCATTCTGACCCTTAGGTGCTGTTTGAGTTTTACCCTAAATACCTAGTTTTGCCTTTCAGGATTTTAAGGCTATAAATAGAGTCACTCTGGCTCCTGGGGTCCATAATTAAGCTCCTCTGTTTGCATGTTCAGATCTTGAGGGTGCCCCTTGGGCATTTGGAGAGCATTTAGCCCACTCAGCAGCCTCTGTAACAGAAGCCAAAGTGGCAGCAGGAGTGCCTTCCATAAAAGCAGCTCTATTCCTAGAGCTCATAATTAGAATGTGTTAACTACATCCTCTTTGCATCTGGTACACAGCAATCCAAGGGGGACGGAGGAGAAATGGAAATGGGATCCATAAAAATGGTCTTCTCTCCGTAAAGGTGAGAAGTTGGTCTTGCTTCTCTTTTGCCCACTGGAAATCAAAATATTTTCTGCCTGGGTATTAGAGACACCTATGGGAACCGAGATACTCTCAGAGTGAGGCATTACTTGCAAAACATGTACCACAGTTCCTGGGGTAACCTGAAAGATCATGCAGGATAGCCACCATCATTATCCTCATGATCCTAATCATCTTCATAATCATCGTCATCATGGTGTTAGTAACGTTGTCTTGGAGTGTGAGTCCAGGGGTCAGGTATGTAATCTGCGTGTGTCACTAATTAGCTATCGGCTTTGTTAAAACTCGGATGATTCACAGAATAACAAACTTCGTCTTTAGTGCTATGGCTTAAGGAGAGGGGAGGAAGGAATCACGAGCGAAGCATATCGGAGCTAAGATGGGAAGAATTCTGCTGCACGGTGTTACTGGATATTCAGATCCGCTCTTCTCTGTGCGGTGACACCGGAGGCTGACCTTTATGGATTGTATTAATGAGCTCCCTTGCCTCCTGACTTCTGGTTGTGTTTGGCACCAACTGTAGATGGGAGGGTGGGAGGGGAGTCAAGCTCGCGTATTTATTTATTCCCCAGGCTGTCTAATGATAGGCTGAGTATTGGTAGCAGCTGTGCCCCTTGACTGAAGCCCACAGGTCTTATAAAGCTACACTCTTCATGCTGTTCCCCTCCCTTGCCCTTCAAGCCTTGGAACATAGTGTGACTCCCTGCATAACCATCGCCAAAGTGTTACCTTTCCTCTTGGGGTGTTCCTACTCGTTACCCACATTTAAATAAATGTCTCTGGTATGAAATCCTTCACAGGTTACTCAGCTTGAGTGTAGCACAGTGCCCGGCACATGGTCAGTACCAAGTACAAATTCATGGAGCGAATAAATTGTTGAGTTTAGATGAAGATAGCCAAGTGATCCAAATTACGTAGGTAAAGGGGTATAAGTTGGACCATCAGGAGTTCTGGTAGATAGGGGAGCAGGGTAGGATTTGGGGATAGCAGGCCCTGGTCTTCATTCAGGCAAGACTGAATGGAGATGGTAATTAAAACCCTGGCTAGCCAATGACTGGGTTTCAAGGTAGGCCCTGAGGAGACGTATGGAAGGCTGGACAAAAGGTTCAAAGGCTCAAGGTTCACCTTGGTCACTGGAATTCTAAGTTAGAAAGAGTATCTGCTAACCTGAGGTTTTGGAGCTACCGAACAGGGGTGAAGGACTTTAATTTTAATTGGCTAGCATAGTTTAATGATTTTGTTATGTTTTATTTATTTTTGCTTTATGTGCATTTGTATCTTGCCTGCATGTATGTTTGTGCTGGACACCCTGGAGGTAGAGTTACTGGCAGTTGTAAGCTTCCATGTGACTGCTGGGAATTGAGTCCTGGTCCTCTGGAAGAACAGCCAGTGCCCTTAACCACTGAGCCATCTCTTCAACCCCCTAGTTTAAGGATACTTAGGATTCATTTGTCGATTCTGATTTTGACAGTAATCAAACAATCTTTAGGACCTAACTTAGTTTCCCCATCTTCCATCTCTATGTGGAGAATAAAGTTCTTAAAAGCTATAATTTTCTGTTTTGTTTTTGTTTTTTATTTGTTAGGTTTTTTTCCCCCCAAGACAGAGTTTCTCTGTGTAGTCCTGACTATCCTGGAACTTGCTCTGTAGACCAGGCTGGCCTCGCACTAAGAATATCTGCCTGCCTCTGCCCCCTGAGTGCTGGGATTAAAGGTGTGCACCACCTCATCCTGGCAAGAGCTGCTATTTTCAACATAAAACAATGACTAAGTGATCACAGGGAGAGGCATTAAGAACAGGAACACTAGAATCCAATGGACTATTATGAAAGTCTTGACTTGAGCGGGTTGTGGTATTGGATACCTGTAATTCCAGCACATGGAAGAAAGAAGCAGGAAGACCAGGGAGTTCAAGGCCAGCCTTGTCTGTGTAGTCTTTTTGGACTTCATGATTAAAGAAAAGAAAACAGTAGAGTACTGGGAAGCAGTTCGGGTGGGGAAGTGCATCCCTAGTGTTCATAGAGTCCTGCATTTGGTCCCCAGCACCACACAAACTAGTTGTGATGGTATATACCTATGGTCCCAGAACCTGGGAGGTGGAAGCATGAGGATCAGAAGCTCAAAGTCATCCTTGACTATAAAGTGTGTTCAAGACCAGTCTTGGCAATGTGAGACCTTGTCTCAAAAAATAAACATCCAGCAAAACAAAAAACAAAACCAATCAAATAAACACACAAAAAAACAAAAACAGAACCATTCCTAGAAAGGAAGGAAGGAATGACGGAAGAAAGAGAGAAAGAATTCTAGATTTGACTAGTTTGGTCAAATCATAAACTTGCTTTTTAAAAACGAAAGTGGTTATAATACATTTCTCACCATGTCATTATGAGTGTGAAAATGAGATGACTCACATAAAGCATTTAGACCATTTCTTGCCATGTAGTGAATGCATAGTAAACATATTTTAGTTTACTGCATATATAGAGTACTTGTCTTTCAGATTCATCATGGCTCAATCCTCCTGGAGTGATTAGCCCTAGGGAAACATGTAAAAGAAGTTTCTAAATTGGCAAAATCGAGGAGATACACAAATAGCAACATCTGCGCGCCCCTACCACAGGCTTTACCTCCCTCATTTCTGAGCCGATCATTAGTGTTGCCAAGGGAGAACAGTTCCCTCTCCTCTGGGCTGCGCTAGCCTTTGGCCCATTCTTTTGCATCAGCGTGTGTCTATTTCTCCTCTGGATGATGCACCGCATAGAGCAGAGCACAAGAATAGAGAGCTCAGGAATGCTTGTTGACATTTTGTCTTTCAGTTTGCACATACCCTCCCAGGACCTCAGTGTCTTCTGAAGGATAAATTAGTCACTTCATTCAGGATGTCCGAGCACCTGTGTTTCTCTTCTGGTCCCAGTCCTTATTCCTTCCATTCCTGGACACCTGCCTCCTGCTCTGAACAAGTGTTCAAAAGCAAATATGGCAGAAATAAATACCATTCAAACAGTGCCTACCCTGCAGGGAGCCCATAAAAGGAGAAGGTCCTTCTAAATTGGAGATCTGTTTATTTTGCAATTAGCAAAAGGTCAGAAGGCCTGGCACAGAATCCGAGTGTGACTCTGCTGTGTTAGCAAGAATTGTGAGGTCTGAAAGTTATTGCTAGGGATTTGGAATCTTTATTATGAATTCCAGGAAGCCAAGTTTTCTGGACAATATGTGAATTGTGGCAAAGTATTCTGCCATCCTTTGACCCAAAGTGAGTTCCGTCGTAGTGATATAACAAGGTCAATAGGTCATGGGAGTTCCACTGGGTTACCTTGAAATGACCCCCTTTGAGGATGTAACAGATTATTAATCAGGAGCCATATCAAGGAGCTATGGCTAGGGAGGAGCGAGCTTTCAACCTGTGATTTAGGAGCTGGGAATTTACAGTTCTCTTTCTTCTGCAGGGCTCTAAATTGGCTTGACATTTGTTTAGCTGTTGCTCTTTTGGCCCCAGAGAATTATGGGATATCATCTATTCAAAGGAGGGAAAAGGCGTTATTGAGTACTTAACTGTGTGCAGGTTCTGAGCAAGGGGAACGAAGACACAACAATGAGTAAAGAGTGCCCTGCTCCCAAGGCCCCTACAAGCCAGCGGCGGGTGCTGACCTGAGGACGGAGAAATGCAGCTAGCTGTTTTGGGGGACACAGACAATATGCAGAGGGCACAGAGAAACCTTGGAGGGAGGAGTTACCCACAGCGGCCAGGGGGAAAGATTTCATAATTAAGATGACATGTTTCAATTGTAGAAATCAAAGAATTTGCTTGAGTGGGGGAAGTTTTCTCAGATTCACTCACACTTACGTTGGCACAGAACCATGGCACCTTTATTTCCTGTAAACTTCTCCTACTTGTATGGCCTTGTACTTTGGACTTCTGTTTTGTGGACTTCATGGAAGGGTCAGATCTAAGAGTTTCCTGACTGATTATTTAAGGTCGTTGAAGTATAGGATCAAATTGTTCATTGTGACATGAGTTACAGCAGCCAAGTTCTGGAAACAGTCTAGGCGTCCACTGTGGGGTGAATGGGGGAAAACGCAATGAGATTATGGCCTTTACAGGAAAAGGGACAGAACTGGGAATCATCTTGTTAGGTAAAACAAGGAAAACTCAGAAAGACAAATATCACTTTTTATTCATATGAGGAGTTTTAAATGTTTCTTAAAAGACATGGAAAGTAGAAAATAGGAAACGTAGGAAACGTCATCACGAAACCCATCACTTCACAATTAATATGTGCTAGTTAAAAATAGGAGCGTTCATTGCAAATTCACTGAATTTGTCCGGCAGCTGAAGGGTTTCTGCTTATCTCTCCCTCAGTTAGTACGTATATATGTTTGGCTGCTTGGCCAATGAAACTTATCTGTTACTTATGACATGTGTCTCATCTCAGTATGGAAACTTCTAACTAGGCTTTCCTTTTTTTACCTTTTCCAGTGCTGGGAGCAGATCCCAGCATTTGTACATGCCATACAAGTGCTCTATAACTCAGTGGCGTCTTCAGCCCTCTCACGGGCTTGTAAAGCTTACTCCACGAGGCACATGCTACTGGGCAAGAAAGCATTTGTCTCCAAAACTCAGTTCAGAACAGTTTCCTCTCGGCATCACTTCAGGAGACTCCTTTTCTATCTTTCCTTTGTTGTGATCCAGGTAAACCCCTGTAACCATAGCCTTGACGCACCTCTATTGATGAGAAACAGAAGCCCAGCAGCACGTCTGTTCTGTCGTTTATTTCAGAGACTCTCGGGATCCTTCTCGATAGCAAGAGACGATTCCTCTAATGAGGAAAGGAAGAACACCTATCACTTGGTGTGACGACTATGCATTTGTACATATGTGTATCAATCTATGTACATGAAGCTAGAGACTCCCTCGTGGCCTCTACAGCTGCCATCCAGAACACTTTAACTGCTCCATATACTCTAGAATCCCCGGATGATGGCCTTCCATGGAGCTTTATAGCTGGTGTGCTCTTTACTTAATTAGAAAAATTTACTGTCATTTAAATGTTCTCCTTCTACATGTCGCTCAAATAGCATGTCATTTGCTTTTATTTGAGCATGTGGGAAATAGTTTGATGATCTTGGAAAGAAATACTGAAAAGTTTCACATCAACTAAAGAATGAAATATGAACTGGAATCATCGTGTTGCACATTGCATTCCACAAATTATTCATGTCATATCTGAGCATTTTTATTCTTTGATCGTTATCTATTTTTTCTCCCTCTTGGCTCCCAGTAATTTTGGTTCTACTCTCTGCTTCTTGGAGTTAGACTACGTTAGGTCACATACGTAAGCAAGACTATACAATATTTATCTTTTTATTTCCCTTAGTACACTCTTTTCCAGGTGTATTTATGCTATTGCAAATGGGAAGACTTTTGTTCTTTTTTATAGCTGGATAATATTCCATCGGCTTTATAGACGTCACATTTTCTTACCTCTTCACCCACTGAGAGCCACTTAGTCATTTTCATATCTTGACCGTTATGAGTAATGCAGCGGTGAACACAGGGGAGCAGATCCCTTTTGATAGACTGATTTATTTACAAGGTACTTCTGAATTATCCCATTCACGAGTATTTATGCTGCGGGGCCAACAAATCAATGAAAGCAAATTAAATTTAACATTAGCTTAATAATGACTTTCATGAAACTAAAAGAGTTCGTCTAACAAAAAATAGTAAAGCTGCTTGACACTAAACCAGAAAGTCATTGTACGTTCTCTCAATGCAACTTCATAGTGAGGGCCAAGGTAAACTGTAAGCCCAGAGAAATTGTCACCTATTTATCCTCACAGTAAAAGATGTCAGAGAAAGGGGAGGGAAGGAAGAAGGGATCCCCTTTTGTCTTCACCATTTGCTAACTTCAAAATCGACACCAGCAAACTCCCATCAGCTTGGACTAATGGAGGATGGGGGCAGGCAGCCCACTCTGAATTAGTGACAGGTTGGAATTCTGGAATGTTTTAAAACATGCCCTTTTATTAGTTGAAGTCTATGTGTACCATAACTCACACTAACTGCTCACAGTGGTTCCCAAGAGAGAGCCTCAGAGACTTGCTTTCATGAATAGATAAGGCCCATTTGTTATTAGCAGTATCCATTGACTCATAAACAATGTGCTAAAATCCTTAGAAATGGTTTGCTCTGTTAAGACAGAAATGCATCAGTGATGTGGTTTAAAGAATTCTGCCCAGGAAAACTCCTCATGGCGAGTATAAAGAGATTTCTCTCCGGAATCTCACACAGTAGGTGGCACCCCCCAGGACTGAAGTGTCACAGCACAGGTAAGGCGAAGCAAAAGGAGTTCACCCAGCTGTCTGCTGAGAAATGCATAAATGGCTAGGCGGTGGTGGTGCACGCCTTTCATTCCAGCACTCGGGAGGCAGAGGCAAGCAGATCTCTATGGCAGTTCGAGGCCAGCCTGGTCTACAGAGTGAGTTCCAGGACAGCCAGGGCTGCACAGAGAAACCCTGTCTTAGAAAATAAAGCAAAAACAAAAGAAGAGAGAAAAAGAAAATAAATGCATAAATGTGGAAATAGAAGAAATACTTCTGCTCTCACTCAGCCTCCGTACTTGTAGCCAGAAGCCAGTTAGTGCTAATGCAGACAATGCTTTTCCTTGACTGTATTACTTCACGGATGGACCACTCCTCTAGCATCTAAGTGTGGGTTTACCCATCAATATCCTCTGACTCAAAAGCTGGGCTTTGGAGCTCAGGTCTGTTGTCCCAGCACTAGAGAGGTAGTTACACCACGAGGTAAGTTCAAGACCCATTTGGTCTATATAGGAAGCTCCAGGCTAACTAGGACACACGATGAGACTCTGTCTTAAAAGATATATGCTTGTGTGTATGGTGTGTGTGTATGTGTGCACCGCTCTAATCTCTTTTACTTGGGTATGGATGCAGGAAGTTTATGCCTGTCTTCTCTCCTCCTCCATTGCTTTTTCTCTCATCTTGGAGCCTGTAACGAAAAAAAGGAAAGTTAGCTAGAGAAGGCTCTTGCCCCTTTAGTATCAATTGTCTGTTTCTACAGAAATGGGAAGGATCCTACTCCTTGGGCCTGGAGAGTTGGCTCACTGGTAAAGAGCACTTGTTGCTCTTGCAAAAGACCTGGCTTTGGTTCCCAGCACCCACATGGTGGCCCAAAACCATCTATAACTCCAGTTTTAGGGAACCTGATTCCCTTTTCTTGAACTTCCTGGGCATCAGACATGCATTCACTACACAGGCACACATGTAGGCAAAGATACACTCATGAACAAATAAATCTGATTTAAAAACAGTCACATATCCTAAAGCAAAAAAAAAAAGTCCTAGTCCTTCAAGGCACACAAAAAAATGTTGGGACATGTGGCTTCCAGTCGTACCCACTGTCCTCTCCCTCCACCCCAAAACACATTGACCTTTGCTCTGTTAAGGAATGTCAATAACCCGCCGACTCTCCAGATCTAGGTGGAATGTTTGTGTTGTCTTGCCTTTATGGCCTTGACATGCCTGGCCACATCATGAGGGTCTGTAGCACAATGTAAACTCCAGCAAATGCTTTCTGTTTGCTCATCTTTGTGCAATTCTCACAAGAGAGTTTTAATGGACATTGAAAATTTTAACAGTAGCAAAATACAGCGAAAGAGTTGCAAATTCATCCTAACCACTTGGGAAGGTACACCACTGTGCATTTGTGTTAAGTGCTGCTTTGGTGGGATGGCAGTGAGCACAGCCGCCTTTCAAGTACAGGCATCTGAGTTTCACAACCAATAGTTTAATCTTGCAGAAATGAAGCCCTCTATTAGATTGCAACCCCTATTCTTTCTTCTTTTCAGTCACTAGTAACCTCCATTTTACTCTCTCTTTCTCTCTCTGAATTTGACTACTCTAGGTTCATCAGGGAAATGGAATCCTGCAGTGTTTGCTTTTTGTGTGACTGGTTTATTTCATCCAGCATAATGTCCTCCAGGTCCATTGATGCTATAGCATCAGAATCTTCCTCCAAATCTATTTATTTGTGTGTGTGTGTATGTGTGCACGTGTGTGTGTGTGTGTGCATGTGTGTGCATATGTGTGTGCTCCTCATGCCTGTGGGCACCTTGGTAGATGAGTGAAGGTTCTAAGTCCCACCTCCGATCATTAGGCTTGGTCACAAGCACCTTTCCCTACGCAACCGCTTTGCTAGCCCCCAAATTTTCTTCATTTTAAAAACTGAGTAAATATTGCATGGTACGTATTTTGGATTGCTTTTCTACTTATCTGCCAATAGACTATTGAGTTTCTTATATGTTGTGACCTTTTTGAACAGTCGCCTTTAAATACCTGGTCCACTTTCTGTTTTTAGTTCTCTTGACCATATGTACAGAGTGCAATTGCTGACATTTTAATTCTGCTTTTAATGATTGAATGTTTTCACAAAGAAGACCGGGACTGAGAGAGAGACTAGATGTGTTACTGGTTGTGGGAAAAACTCCCATGTCCCCAACTATCTAATGAGTGACTACCGGGTGCTTAGTTCTTCTATCTGATAGGACTTCAGCCCCTGAGTGTCCTGTTTTCTTCTCACTAGAATGTGACATCTGCTGAGATGGAGACTTTGTCTGTTACTTTGTCTTTGCTCTGGGATTCCCAGAAGCTCCTAGAAGACTGTCTGGCATTCATTCATTCCCTTGTTTAGCAAACCATTATCGAGGACCTACTGAGAAGCAGGTCTAAACTGATCCTGAAAGGATCCAGGAAGTCAGTTAAGAAACTGCTGTTTTCTGTCTGTTTGACTCACAGACCAAGTTGACAAAAGGAAGCAATAAGGTCTTTCTCAATCATTGTGTGTCTTATCAGCTAAACATTCGTGGCCCCTTTGCTTGTTAAGGGCACAGGGGTAAATTTCGGCCTGGGAGAGATCAGTAAAGGCAGACATTTGCTCTGCGGGATCTTGGATAAAAAACTGCTCGGTAACACTGCAGTCCTTTTCAGTTAGGACAGTGGAAAGCGCTGCCTGATTAGTGAAATCTACTGCTTAACAGGCTGCAATCAAATTTTGCCTGAAAACTTTTTTTTAAAAAAATATTTTGCTTTTTCACTTTTTTTTTTATTTGCCTGAAATCTCAGTGAGAAGGCAGGACAGGACGCTATTCCCAAGCAGTGCCTGCAGATGAGAGGCCGTAAGAAACTAACTTAAGTATTTTCCAGACCCAGTTGATCTCCATTCAGCAAGGCAGCCTTATATTTACAGAATAGTCTCAGAGCTCTCTGCGCTTCCCAAACCTGCACACCCATTTAACAACACTCACTATTGAAGAAATTTAGCAGGCTAAGGCGCTGGCAGGGAACTCTCTAGGGTGCCTTCTAGTTAAACCCTCAAAGGCAATTTGCAGTCCCTTGCTGGTTCCCAATATGCCATGCTGCTTCTGCCTTTTGTGAGCCCAGAGATTTGCTTGTCTTTCAAACCATCACTGCTTCCTCCACTTCTCAGGGCTCCTTCCACCTTGAGCCCAGCCTAGGCAGCTTCTCTTGCTGTCACCCCAAACAACGCTGAGACCACAAAGGGATAAAGTCACAAAGGTGGAGAACAGCTATACACTTCACAAGGTTCTTGTAATCAATGTCCTTGCTTTTCCTTGAAGGTCCCCAGAAGCCCCCGAGCTTTCCTGTTCTCTTTTATCTGTGAGGGTGGCACTCCTTGCTTATAGGATAAGGCTACACTAATTAGCCTAGCATTCAAGGCCCTCTATAAGCAGACTAAGGTCTACTGCTCCATTATTATCTCCCACTCGTTTGCCAGTCTACACAAACTGTCTGCTCCCGTCAAATGGTCTACTAATTGTTCCTCCCCCCACCCCAAAACTATTTTCGTTCCTGTTTCCTGGTCTTTGTTCACATTAATTCCCCCAGGCTCCCTACCCTTTCTTTGGGGCTTGGAGTCTTACCTTTTGTGACCACCCCAGGCTCTTGGAGCAGAATTGCTCCCTTCCTCGGAATTCCAATAATCCTTCTAGTCTGCAGCCACTTCTCTGGATTTAAGACATAAAGGTACATGTGTGTGCATGTGGGCCTAAAGGCAGACAATTCTTTACATCTCTGAGCCTTATGCCGTGTCATGCACTCAGTAGGTACTCAGCAAACATTTAGTTTTAATGATGTCACGTTCTTGAAGCCTGTTATTTCTTTCTCTAGGTAATATTTACTGATGTGAATGAAGTGTTGCTGAGACTTGCTCATGTTTTTTAAAAAGATGGGGATGAGATGACTCAGTGGCAAGATCTCTTAGCATCTCGAAAATACTTGCACTATCCTAGCAACACATGTGTAACAAGGGTGAAGGAGCCAGACCCGGCTTAAGATGAAAGAAGGGAAGATTTGTAGGACCTTAAGCAAGTCTCTCCTGTCTCTCCTGTCTCTCTCTCTCTCTCTCTCTCTCTCTCTCTCTCTCTCTCTCTCTCTCTCTCTCTCTCTCCTTCCCTGTCTCTTTCTCTCCCTCCCTCTTTCTCTCTGTTTCTTTCCCTCTCCCTCTCTCCCCTCCCCGTCCTATCTGTAGCCCACCCCTCCCCCCTTCCCTCTTCTGTCAAGGTGATTAAACACCGGAATCTGCTACAGGGGGAGATTATTGAGAAAATTTGGAGAGGTAGACAATTTATTCATTCATTCAAAGGAAAACTGAGAAAGTGGGGGGAGGGAAAGTTTAAGTATGAGCGATTTGGCATTGATCCATAGAAAACAGAGGGAAGTGGATAAATACGTGTTTCTCTCTCTTTCTCTCCCTGCACTTTTTGGTTTCTCCACTCTCCCCTACCAGGACAACCACCAGCCTTGTGGTGGGTGGGGCTCTTTCAGTGTGTTGTAGAGCCATCAAGGAGGCCAGTACAACATTTTCAAAAGGGTGCAGATGTTTTTCCTTGTGAAGAAAGGATTGGAGCAGTTACTGAGTGACTGGTTTTCTGTTAATGTGAATGTATCTTCAGCAGCAAGAAGACTCAAACAGGCCGATGGGCTTAGCTCAGATGTACTTCACCCGAAGGGACGCACCGGTGAGGGGTGGGAAAGGACCCACTAGCTCATTGGTAGTAGAGAAAAAATAGACTCACAAGTGGAAGGACAGGGTGTAAAAGAACAAAAAGAAGTAGTATAAAAAATCACCAGAGGGAAAACAAGCGTTAGGGACACAGCAACTGTGCAGGGAGCAAGTATAAAAATTTTGTTATTTTTCTTGGAGAAAACTGTAGAAAATATGGCATAAAACACTTCAGTTCCAAGATGGATGGTGGTGGCACACATCTTTAATCTCAGCACTGGGGCAGAGGCAAGTAGAACTCTGAGTTCGAGGCCAGTTTGATCTAAAATGTGAGTTCCCGGACAGTCAAGCGCTGTTTCATAGAGGAACCCTATCTCACCCCCCCACACACAAATAAAGGCCAAAAAAACCCCTCAGTTGCAGAACCACTTAATATCACACTGCTCATTTATAAAATAATTTTAGGAGCTAGGCTTGGTGTCATATACCTGGAGCCCTGACTCCTCAGGAATTTGAGAACTAGAGGAGCTTAAATGCAGGAATTCCAGGCCAGCCTGGGCTGCACAGTGAATCTCTGTTTTTTTTTTTAATTCAATTAAAAACTATTTTCAAAAGCTTTGTATACATCTACTAGGAGGACTCTGTACTTTCAACAAGTGCCTCTGGGGAGTCTTCCAATCAAGCAGGCTCAGAAAGTGCTTTCCTGTAACGAGGATGACTTTTGCTTTTGGTACTAGAAACAGCACAAAATGATTTTGCTTGCAAGACAATTCCTACAGAAGAAAGAAGGGAGGAGTAGAAATACTGAAAATTGGAATTTAAGAATGAATGAATGAATGAATGAATGAAATTTCACTTCCCAAATCATTTAAGATACTGTAGTTGCAGTATCTTAAATCTCAAATGCATGGTGTGTTTTCTGTCTGCTTGGAAATGAAGAAGCACCCATGCATGCATATGCATGTTGACGCTTTTAACACAATGATCACATGGTGGGGGGAGCTACTGTTGTTGCCTCTGCTTTCCAGATGATGGAATTGATGGTCACATTAGTTAAGCTAGGAAAAGCTAGATCTGAAATCCAAGTATCAACCTGGCTGCATTTTCCCCTAACTACTCACAAACACCGAACTAAAACAATAAACAAAGAAACAATGACAAAACACAAAAGTGTCACTAAAGGAAGACATTTTCAGAATGGGGCAGCAGAGACAGCAAATGCTAAGCTGGACCGAAGTCCCATTCCTTGTTTTCAAGTGGGCCCCAGTGCTCGCTTCTGCGGCAGACACTCTTAAACTGGAATGATGATGAGATTAGCCCCTGTGCGAGAAGGACATGCAAATTCGTGAAGCCATCTGTAATTTTCTTTTCTGTTCAAACAAATCTGTGAGAAAATGTATGTGGAGTGCAGGCTGGGGAACATAACAAGCGCAAGGCTGAGGCTCTGCATTCTGTCCCCAGCACACACACACACACACACACACACACACACAC
>NC_022026.1:10537089-10563722 GCF_000317375.1 Microtus ochrogaster | reverse complement strand
ACACACACAGACACACACAGATACACACAGAGAGACACACAGACACACAGAGACACACATAGATACATACACATACACAGACACACACACAGACACATACAGATACACACACACAGTTTAAGAAAGGAGTCACAAATTTGTCTCGGCTTTCCACAGCAAAAGCAAAAAAGATAATATGTTGGATTCAGGGAACCATATGATAAAAGCAAAACCTCTTTTTAGGCAAAGCAATAATTTCTGGTAGAATTTGTTTAGACAGATGTCTTTTGTGGATCATTAAAATCGAAAGTTTTTTCTTTTTTCCAAAGGACTTCACTGTTTACTATTTTGTTTTAAAAATGAGAAAGCAAATGTTTTAAAAAGAAAATCCCTTAAACGTGGATTATAATATTATCCCCTTGGACATATGTTTTGTAGTTTGCACTTTTAAAACAGCCATTTTCTTTTTTTAAAAAAAAAAAGCCCTAGATTTTAGAGTTTCTGTCTTTTGAGATTTTACAGAAAAGAATGGCTATCCCTGTGGCTTGGATGCCTGTAGGCAAGAACTGGCTTAAGGCGGCCCCTTCCAACTCTGCAGCTCTGACTATACTTCTGAGCTGTGCAAACACTTCTACCTGGGGCAGCTTAACAAGTCTTAAACCCAAAGACTTAGCCACAGCAAGGCCGGGAAAGCTTCCATTGTAGGGATCCTTTCTGATAAAATAAATGTTTGAGAAACACACACATGCACAATAAAATTAAAGGTCCACAACATTTGGGATTAAGACACACCCGAGAAAGACATTCCTGGAAACAAAAGTGGCTCTTAGGAAATGCTTGTCACTTGGGATGGAGCTCCATCACTTAGGCTCCGCTCATTTGAACTAGGAGCCTGCGCTGAAGTCCTTTGTGCCTCAGCTGTCAAAGAAATCTTTTTTTTTCCTTTCTATTTTCTTTTTCTTTTCAGAGCTGAGGACCGAACTCAGGGCCCTGCACTTGCTAGGCAAGAGCTCTACCACTGAGCTAAATCCCCAACTCCACAAAGAAATCTTTTCTAGGGGAGCCTTCAGCACTACCTCAGGGGCGATCTTAAGTCTAATGTGAAAAATGTAGGTGGTTGACACAGTCTAATACGCTTTAGACAAAGCATTGGAGGTACAATTAAAATTCTCCTGGGGAGGAGGACCCCTCAGCAAGTTTTCCCCCTTAAATCATTCCTTAGTAAGGTACCCAAGGAAAGAACACTTTCGTTTTGGAAGTAGGGATGAGAAGAATAAACTGAGGAAGGTATTCCTGTGCTCCAACTCATCCAAAGGGACTTACTGCACTGTTTGCCTTTAGGACATGGGAGGTGGAGATCGGGCACCATTTTTTTTAACCTGTTGTATTCTGAATCGTTGGTTTTTGGGTTGGTGTGGCATGTCCAAAAACAAGGCGCACTAGAGGTTTCTTTAAGGAAGGGCTGACTGGGTTGCTTGTCTGTACAAAAAGAGGCATGACGATTCCCCTCAAAGACTTCATCCTTATGGTGGAAGGTGTCACTCTCTGGAGAGCTGCTCTAACAGGTTTTCCCCCTTTATAAACACAGTCCAGCCGCTTTGGCCTTATCTGCTTGATTCGAAAATAGCTCATCAATTTAATAGCATTCAGGTTGTTTATGCACACACAAAGGCCTTTGAAAAGAACCCTTTTCATGTCGCCAAACAGGCATTTTGAAATCAACTAATTGGATGGTTGTCTGAATTCAACTCGTTGTTTTAAAAATAACCAGTTGTTCCACTGAATTACATTTTTTTACCCCCAAGCCAATTGGTGTGTGTAGACAGAGTTTGAGTCAATCCAGATGGCTGGCTGCATTTTTGACTTGAACTGACTGGATGTTTTGTGGTCAGATATATACAGCTCTTGATAGCCACTGGGGAAATGGGGTAGAAGGGAAGGAAGGTGTAGGAAAGTTAGGAGAAATTATATCAACAAAAGTTTCCATCTTGAGTGCTGTGGATTGCAGACATTTTCTGCAATCAATCGTCTCTCCCCCTCCAAACACATGCATGCTTGCGCGCGCACACACACAAAGCACACACGCACGCATACACACACACATACACACACACACGCATGCATGTACACACACATAGTTAAGAAAACAGAAATAAAGTAATAACATCCCTCCCAGCTGGCTCTGCTCACGGCTGTGGGTCTTTTCTTTCTTTCTTTCTTTCTTTCTTTCTTTCTTTCTTTCTTTCTTTCTTTCTTTCTTTCTTTCTTTCCATGAATTTCTTCACTGCTTGGGTGGCCTACGGAGGGATCTGGCAACTGGGCTACATCGCTTTAGCTCCCTCTCGGGCTGACTTTTCCTTCCTGTGGGGAGTGCTCCTTTGAGGGGCTCAGGCAGGAAGAAGAGGGCTGCAGTCAAACCTGTACCCCTTAATTCCAAGCATGAGGCTGGACTCTGACCCATAGAATTCCTTTTCTAGGCACAGCCGGGGATTTCCTTAAGGGACATGACTGGCTCTCCCTACCCATACATGACAGCTAGGTTTTGAGAAATTTCAAGGTTTGTAGCATTAGGAGTCCCCCTAATTAGCTGCCACATTCTGATGGCTAGATGCTTTCAAAGGCTATTTCTTGTGGACTTCTCGTTCAGTTTTCTTCATTTTACTTTACAGGATGAAAATCAGGAGGAAGACAGAACAGAGACGACCTCCTCCCTTAAACCACCTACACTTAAGTTTTTTCCTAACAAGGAAGAAAGAATTCTGTAAATGCTAGAATTGAAACTGTGAGGAGGGCAACTTCCAAAATGTCTGCCACTTTTTTTGTCCTCAACAAATTCTGACTGAAGTGTCTGACCCAAACTCTGTGCAAAGGTCATTGTTTTGGGTGAAGCAAACAGCACAAGAAATATTATTTTACTGCCCCCAACTTTTCTCTCTCACCTAGTAAATCTCAAATTGGCATGTTTTTCATGTCATTTGTCCTGCCTGCCTCTTTAAGGTGAGTATTGATTCCCTTAAGCTTTCCAAAGACATCTGGATAACATTCAAATGCTTTTGCCTATGACATTTAAGTTTTAAAGCACCGCCACATGGGCTGGTTGGGGTTCTTTCTTTCTCTCCCTTCTGTTTTAGACTTAAGGGATAGTTCAGTCGTCACCGCTGACCCGTTAAGTCACCTTGGGACCATTGCTTTATTTATCTGAATTACACAGGCTTTTTCATCAATATTATTGGGCAATAATCCATGCCTATCTGGTCTGTCTCAGTGGGCTGTTGGAAAGGGCACTGTGAATAAACTCTAAGAGAGCGCTTTGTTAGGAGTGTGGAGTCCTAAGTAGGAGACGGTTTAACTGGCATCGTGAGGTAGTTCTGAAAACATGGCCCTTCCTTCAGATCGGAGTTTCATGTTAGGCGCTCAAATCACACACTATGAATGAATATATTGTTTTTTTCTTTGCTGCCGTGGGAATCTAATCCATGGCTCCATGCACAGTAGGTGAGTTCTCTATTGCTGAGTCTCTATCACTGAGTTACATTCCCTGCCCCTGCGTTAGTTTTGAGAAGAAAAAAAAAAGAGGTGCCACATTATTAGTATAAAGAAAAGAAGTCCTGACAGGGTTGATTTTTTTAAATCCCTATGATATGGTGAATGTGTTAAAGTGTAACAGTCAGTTTTTTTATTCTGAGGTGAGCAATGGAGATCCTTTCTCTAGGCTTCTGAATCGTGGCCAGGCTTCAGGTAGAAGAACTATTGTGTTCACAGAAAGATACGCTGCTGATCTTTCACCTTGGGGTCAAGAACTGCACATTTCTGTGAAAATCCACCAAAGGACAATAGGCAATTCCATCATTCATTCTTTGATCTTTCTCTTCAACGGGCTCAGCGTTTTCCATCCTTGAGTGATATAGGGCATTTGATAAGCCCCATATGGCTTACAAGCACACCGAGTCCTGCTTTGCATTATCATCTTGTCTGGCTGCTTGCATGTGATTAAATGACCTTTTTTTTTGCCATAGGAGGAGCAGTTACACTGAGGAAAGGTGAACTTTTCCATCCATATGTGGAATAAATGCTATCCCTCCACACATAGAATATTAACTGAAATCCTGGCATTGTTTCCAGTTGTCAAAAACCATCACTGGCCTTTTTCCTCTGCAGAAGAGTCACTGCACTGCCTAGCCTTAAGCAGAAGAAAAGGAAAGTAAACATGACACGATATTTCCATAAAGCAGTAAATTAGAAATGCTACGAGAACATGCGAATACGACCGTGAAGTTTAAAACTGACCTAAATCTGGCTGCGAGCTCAAGATTGAAGCTTTCGTTCCCCCAGAAGTGAATTTGAGCTCCTGTAGTTACATCCAGGAAACATGAGCCATTACTAAGGCTGGGAATTGAGACTAAGGCCAAAATACGGGCTGGAAATGTAATTGGAATTGGGGAGGCCAAACAACAGAAGTTCAACCCTGGGAACTGGAAAGGAACTGGATCAGTGTCTGAGAATCCCTGCGTGTGCGGCTGCTGAACCCAGTTTAGCCCGCTCTCATGCCCTCTGCAGAGCTGTTTGGAAAGGGAAACTGGACAGTTGGAGGAGACCCTCTGGTGAGAATGTACTTCTTCAAACTGATACATCTGAAAACCCTTCCCGATTTGATGCTCCCTGAAACTGCCACCGAGGCAAACCTGGCCGTGAACGCTCAAGGAAAAATGCAATTCTCAGTTATGCATTATTACCCTGGTGGCTAAAAGCACATACGGCTGAGAAACATGAGGACATGAATTTGGCCAGCATCTCTGTACCACCAAGGCTTTACTACATGATAACTGCTCAAGAACTCTGGGTCAGAAATGAGTAATGAAAATAATAAGAATAGTAAGAATATGAAAATAAACCGAGCTTGGATGCTTTTCAAAGTTCTAGCCTTAAACCTTAACGTGAAGAACGAAAAACGTGTTATACACGTTAACCTGCTTATCTTCAGTCTTAGACAAACTAGGTTCATTCCTGTTTTTTGATTAAACCTCTGGGATTAACAAGAGGACATTGGATCCTGTGGAATTGGAATTAGAAGAGGTTGTGAACCACCCAGTGTGAGTGCTGTGAATTGAACTCTGGTCCTTGCTAGAGCAGTAGGTGCTGTTCTTAACTGCTGAGCCATCTCTCCAGACCCTTAAAAGAAATTCTCCTCTCAAGCCCGGACAAACAACTATATGCAACTAGCAATGCTGAGAGTGGGAGAAATGTTCCTCCCCAGGGAAGAGCACGCCAATTGGTTGTCCAGCGCCAAATGGTCAGCCTTGCAAATGTACACATCCAAGTAATAGTATAGAAACAAAACTGAGTAGGTTGTATTTACGTATCTAGCAGAGTGTGGTGTGTGTGTGTAACAACAATTAAAGAAAAAGATGCCATGAATTTGAAAAAGAAAAAGGGTGATACATGGGAAAGTTTGGGGGTGATGGGGAGGGGAAATGATGTAATTATGTTGCAATCTCAGAAAATATAAAATTATTAAAAATTAATTTTTAGGGTGAGCAATAAGGAATGGATTCCAAGGTGGCATAGTCATAATATGTGTTATTATTCTTTGTTCTTATTCATTCCCCCTTCTCCCTGCCCTTCACTCGTCACACCTAGTGAAGCTCTTGAAAGGTTATGTTGTATACTTTAGAAAGAAGCTGGAAAGATTTTAGAGCAGACACAAGTACAGCTGCCACCTATATTCCCCTTTGTGCTGCCCTGGGTCCGAGCTTTCACATGAATGTGTGTGTCTTCCATTCAGTGAGCAAGGTTCAGTTTTCTTTATTGTGGCAAGCACTGCTCTCTTAACAGAATTGTAAGTGGACAATACACCAGTGCTAAATATACGTCCAATGTTGTATTACAGAGCTCCAGAGTTTGTTTATCTTGGTTCACTAAAACTACCCCGTTTCCTTTTCTTCTTAGCCCTTGGCAACTATAGTTCTACTCGGAGAATCTATGCATATTGGACTATTTTAGATGTCTTATGCAAGTGCAATCATGTGATATTTCTCCTGTATTAGTCTTTATTTCATGCAGCACAATGTCCTTAAGGTTCATCTCTGTTGTCACAGGCAACACTGTTTCTTTTTTCCTTTATCATGTATATATTATTCTTCATACATTCATCAGTAGATGTTACTCTATGTTGTTTCCATAACTTTTCCCCTAAGAAAAATGATGAAATAAACATGGGAGTGCCTATACAGCTTTAAAATCCAGCTTTTCTGAAAAATAAAATGTGTACTGTGTGTATATGTACATGTCAGTGTGTGTGTGTGTGTGTGTGCGCGTGCGTGCGTGCGTGCATGTGTGTGTGTGTGTGTGTGTGTGTGTAACTGCAGCTCGGATGGAATCCTCTGTCTTCAGGCTCCAGGTACTGGGATTCAAAGTGCATGCCGCAGGCCTGGAGAATTCTTTCGGATAAACAAGCACACATGGGTGAGGGCTCTAGCTCTATTTTTAGTTGCTCCAAGAACTTCCATACTGTTTTTCAGAGCTGCTGCACCAACAGCAGGGTACAAGTTTCCAACTTCTAACTCCTGCTATCTTTAGAAAGTCAGGTTTTTAAATCCTTATTTTGTAAAGTCAAGGCTTGACCAGATAACGTCCTTTGACCAAGGTCACCGAGCTAGTGAATAACAGAGCTGGAATTTGGACCCAGGACTCTGCTTCTGAAACTTAGTCCCATTCCATAACATTGTGATGCCTCTTTTGATCAATGTGTTGCACCATAAGTGAAAGCCACTCAACTGGAGGGTGAGTTGAAATTAACTAGGAGGTTGAAGTTGAAAGGAAAGGACAACAGAGGAAGAACTACATTAGTCTTTGATTCCAGAGTTGCAATCTGTAAAAGTAAACACACAGCAGGAAGTGAATCTGTGCATTACACATTAAAGAAGAAGAGAAATAGCAGTACGTAAGATTTATTTTTGAAAAAAGAAGTCCAGTTTTATGACGGGTGGCAGGCTCAGTATAGCTCCAGCTCAATGTCCCCTCAATGCTATGTATTTACAACATCATTCAAAGACTGAATATGATATAACAGAGCATCAAGGACAGGTTATATTAGTTTCCGTATACTGTGTTTACAGAAGCACAGAAACACGCAATTCATTCATGAAATATTTCCATAGAAGGGATTGACATCGGTTTCTCAATAAGGAAAACTAATAATGAACCTTCCAAAGAGTTTGCTATCTTCATTTCCAAATACTTTAATAATCAGACCTCACACAGTGAGCTTTAGATAAACATGATCTCTTACCTTTAGTGCTTGACAATCTTAAAGAGCAAATAGCAAAGCCTCAGTTGTTTAAACACCTTAATAAGTTAATTTAGAAATCTCTGATTTGGGCCAGGAGGCATGATAGTGCATGCCTAGAAGTCTAGCACTTGGTAGGTAGAGGCAGGAGGATACCTAGCTCCAGGCTACCCTGGGCTTTGTAATGAGTTTGAAACCAGCTGGAGCTACATAGTGAGGCTATATCTAAAAATAAAAATCTCCTATTTAAATTTCTGGTACGAAAAAATAGAATGGAAGTGTGTCTGTTCATAACCCCATTCTTTCAACACTGTTTACAACAAACCTCTTCTCCTGCTCATTAGGAAATTATTGAGATTTTAATGTTGTTATGTAGTCCTTCAATTAAGAAAAACCCTGATCCACTGACAAATATTTCCTGAGGATTCCCTGTGAAGTCATTGCTGAGCTTGCGTTATGAGGGATACATTCAGTCGTACCGTCAACAATATGTACTGAGATCCTACTGCACTCTAGACACTGTTTCATATGCTGGATACAGATATGTAATATTCTCTCCCTGAAGGCGTTCCCAGTTATGGGAACACAGATGGTTAGAGGTAGGAAGAACCCTAGAGAGTATGTAGCCTCCAACCTTCAATTTTCAGTTAAGGAAGATGCAGTTCCCGATTCCAGGTTATCATGTTTAGGGGGACAGAACATGGACTAGAAATAAATTCTTTTCACTTCTGCTCTTTTGATTCCTCCAGTCTATTTGGGAAAACAGGCTGTGTTCTTATTAACCTATTTCAAACCAATAGCAGACAGAGAGCTGCGGACAAACCATCTGGTCTTAAGCGCCAGTTTACCAGGAGTTAGAGAAGGGCTAGAGACATCCGATGGAGTGTAAATCTTCTGAGTAATGACATTCAATTGATTTATGGAAGGAGACTTGCTATGCTTCTGACAAGTAGTGAGGATGAATGAGATGAAGGCATTCCAGGGAAGCAGCCCTTCCCTCTGGATCTTATCATCTGGCTTTAAGGAGTTACTTTTTGGTACACAGGCTAGCATCTATCTCATTTATAAAGAGAAAGTGTTATATAAATTATGGGAGAAATAATTGATAAAAATAAAATGTGAAGGCAAGGGAGGTTCATAATTTACAGCAAGTTCTTATGAAAAGCAAGAACTCATGCAATCCATATTTCCCTTCTTCCTAGAATTTCTTGAAGTGAGCCAGAGGGCATTATACTTATGTGATAATTTAGAAGAAAGATCTTTTAGAAATGTATCTCCAAGTAGACTACCTATTATAGGGAAAGATTTCTGTGTTGTGGTGTCAACAGGAGTACTCATAAGAAGGGATGTGGTCTTCTTTTTTTTAAATGAAAATACCACAGGGCTTTATTGAAAAATAGTTATGAGCCGGGCAGTGGTGGCACACTCCTTTAATCCCAGCACTGGGGAGGCAGAGGCAGGCAGATCTCTGTGAGTTTGAGGCTAGTCTAGTCTATAGACAAAGTTTCAGGACAGGTTCCAAAGCTACCAAGAAACCCTGTCTCAAAAAAAAAGAGAAGAAAAGAAAAAAGAAAAAGAAAAAAAAAGAAAATAATGATCGTGTGCCAAAGTATTGTGCATACTGGGGCAATATACAGTACTTTGAACTCCTTATACAGAGGAATCACTTTATTATCATTGCTCTTGTACCTGAAGTGAACAAGTAGCTTGGGAAAGTAAAATAAAAAGTAATCCAAAACATACGGGCATTTCAAACAATTATTCGACTCATCAGTAAGGCTGACTTGTGTGCTTGTAAGTGGCCGCCGTATCAACATACTATCAAAATTTCTCATCGTTGATCTAGGTGTGGAGGTACCCAGCTGTAGTACCAAAACTTGGGAGGCTGAGGCGACTCGGGATGTGGGATGGGAAAGGTTATCAAAAGTATTCGTTGTTGTCTATGATGTTAGCTATTGGTGTCTTTCTATATATGGCAGGAACTAAGAACGGACATGGGAGGGAACAAACATGGTAAGAGGTTAAACTTTCAAATGCTAGGGGGCTTTTTGAAGAACCAGATCTCAGAGCCAGAGACCCAGAAAAAATATACTGAAATTACTTAAAAATTCTACGAAACAAGCATTAAGATTCATATATTACATGCCTGAACCATTGTAAAGTTTGGTCCACAGTAATTTAAAGCAAAATAAAGCATGTAGGAATTGCCAAGGAGCATATAAAGTTATGCCTTTGGCAGGACTCGTATTTGAACTTAAAGCTACCATGCTTTCAATTGCTAAACTGCAAACCACTCAAATATTCACAAACACACACACACACACACACACACACACACACACACACGCAGACACACACACTCCTATGTAGAAGCAACAAAATACTAGAAGTTCATATAATATATCTGTCTAATTAAAAGTCAATAGACTAAAGGCATGAAGAGATATGTTAGAAATCAAGATCAATAGTCCTTTATGCAAACAAAGACAGAACAGAATCATTTTAGTTGTAGTAATCAACGTGACGCCACAAATCAAAATTTCAGCAGTTTTATTTTCAAGACTTAGATGCTAAATTCGAAGAAGCTCAGTATATTTTATGGACTTAGTGAGGACAGAGAGAACAGTCCCCAGACTGAGGCGAGGCTCTCCATCCACAACTTACAATGTAAGGATCTTAGTCACATGTATTAATTTTCCGTACACATGGAGCCCGATTCTGCCTGAGATTATTATGCAATTTTCAGAATGACTTTAAGTCTTTCAACTTACAAAGTTACCATTTACATTGCACTGGCCTGCTGGCTGGGATGGATGAATGAACACTCTTTCCCAAAGGACTATAATTCATCCTCTGATCATAGCTTATACATTAGGGAGAATTGGGATCAGTGTGCCTGGCGCCTCCCCTTCCCTCTGCCCCACAAAGGACTCATACACTGCAGGAGAAGAGGAGACAAAGTGGCTGTGTGCCATCGAGCTCAGAGGTGTGGCTCAGGAGGTGTTGACTGTGTGCAGCAACCAGCCTAACATATAAGCAACTGTCTACATGATGTGATTTCAGGTGCACCAAAAAAGGCCTCATTGCCCCTCAGTTTAAACACTCCCTTCCCACTGGCGGATGCCTGGAATTCCAGAGTTTTTAGAGCTCTGTTCCTTTGGTTTAAAGCTTTGATCCCTGTTGAAACACTTGTACCCCTGGGTGGGCAGCCCCATTATATCCTATCACCCAGATACACTGAGATCCGACGAGCTTTAAAGTTTTCTTCTCTGACAGCAAGTTTGAGAGGGAGGTTAAGAGCAGATGACAGACACTGTGTACCTGAGAGGGACGGGGGACCATCACCTGGGGGGGTGGGAAGGGGGCAGAGGAACTGGGCCCAAGACAAATAATGTGTGTGTGTGGCCATATGCACGGCTGTGCATGTGCTCCTCCCATGGCGGCAGCTGCTGAACACCCTTTCTTAACCCTCTCCCAGAAAACTTGATTTATGCTGCTTTTGGAGCCATGGAACCAGACTCTCCTCCCTGCTAGAGCAAGATAATAGCTGCTGGCTACAGCTGGGAATTCTCGAATTCTTTCAAACTGGAGTCCAGGAGCAAAAGGTGAAGAAGAGTTCTGGGCCTGCTGTGCTAGATAGCCTTCCCCCAGGGTCCATCGGGGGGGAAAGGGGGTTCAGCCATGCTATCTAAACACTTTCAACTGGGCCTGAGAGCACAGAGCCGTTATTGTCCAAAGGGAACACTGTCTCAACTGGCATGTCCTTTTGTATCTCCACCCTGATTATCTCTCTGCTTCTCTCAAGGAAGAGTTACGAGGAATCCCCCCCTGACAAAGACTGACAAGGAGAAGGGAGCTTGTCTTGCATGAGGTACGACATTTGCCAGTGTAAAAGAGAAAATAGGGTTTTTGTCACCCCCCCCCCCGGCACCATGTACATGAGTTTTCTGTTTCTCGTTTTTGAGACAAGGTCTCCCTGTGTTTCCCTGGCTGGGCCTGAACACCTGGCCTCAATCCGTACTTCCACCTCAGCCTGTGGAGTGGCTGCGACGATAAACACACACGTGCTGCCTTTCCTTGCTTTGGAAGCTTGACCTTAATAATCACCTATCTCTGTAGCATGTAACATAATAAATAAAATAATGTAAGAGAGTCTACACATTTGTACACGAATGTCCTTCTTTATTTTTTTCTTTCTTTCTTGTTTTTCAAAGCAAGCCCTTGTGCAAGCTAGGCCAGGGCTTTACCACCACGCACATCCCCCAGCCCCTGGCTAAAGATTATCCGGAGTAAACTTTTTCAACCCTGACTAAGCAGTGGGGACGGCCGCCCATGACATTTCTGGAAGTGTTTCTGACAAAGAAGCCTATCCCACAACATCCATTTCATTGCCTGAAATTCCACTGTGAGAGGCATCACTCAGGGGACTAGAAGGTTAGAAGCTTCGAGAGGCACTTAGAAAATGGACGCTCTCCTTCGTCCAGACAAGGTTTTTTTTTGTATTTTTTTTTAAAACTCTGCTCTTAGCTTGGTTAAAAGCTCTGAAGTAGGTGCTTGGAGTGGGAGCAGAAACTTCCAGGCTAAAGAAATAGTTCTTTAGCCTCAGGGGCAGTCTGTCCCCTGCCTTAGCCCTCAAATCCTAGTCACCTACATGTAGACCTACTCAGTTTGCCGTTTTCATATTTCCAACACTATTTAATGTTTTCTTCAAACTCGTTCATATTTTCCTGAACTGGGCACCTAGCTTTGTCTCAACAAAATTCATGAGATGAACACACTGATTGTATGTATCATTCGTCACCCACTGAAATAAAGCATTTGACAACAAACCCAAGTTCATGCGTCCACTGCCTTGACTCCGGGGATCCGTACTTCCCTCGGGAAGCAGTGCTTTAGTTCCGACAAAGCGCGCTATGTAGAAAAAGCACATATTAAAACGGAGGCATGGTCACTTTTTTTCCAGGTACTCAGTACCCAGTAGTTGAAAACAACTGTTGCCTTTGTAGTTGGTTGCATGAGCTCTGGAAGATCATGAATTTATGGGAGGTCATGTCTTCCTCTGCGAGGTCATGAAATTCAATCAATGCTTGCCTTCCAATCTGCCCTTTGGTCACAGGGCTCCACAGGTGGAACATATCAAACTCACCAGCCAAATTAGGACTCTTAATTGGTGTTTCTTTTAAAGTGGATATGTCATTTGTCAAATGTTCAATGCAGGCGCAGGCCTAGCCCCAGGCTAAATTATGAAGGAGGAGAAGAATGCCAGATACATAGGCACCACTCAGTGTTTGTTGAAAAAAAGGGGGGTGGGGGTGGTGAATAAGCCCTCCGTCCTTGACGCCTTTCTCCCCAACCCCCACAGGTACTAGATCAGCGTGCACTTTTAATTCTATCTCCTAAATGTCTCTAGGACATTTTCCCCTTCCAAAACTTCTCTGTCACAGGCCTTGATCATTTCTTGCTGGTATTGGTTTCACGGCCTCTTAACTGGTGTCCTTGCTTCCAGGCTTTCCCCCCTTTCAAATCATACTCTGAAACAGTGCTGCGGAGATCTTTTAATAAGACAAATACGATCGTGTCACCCCTATGCTTACAATTTCCTTAAGTGGTTCCCCAGACTCCTGTGCAGCCCTCCCCGTCTGCACAATCTGGCCCTTGCTGGTCTCTCCCTCCTGCCTTAACTCTTTTAACTCCTCAGCCTGAAATCATTACTCGCACCTCCCACTCTCCAAATGGGCCATGCCAGGGCCTCTCCTCTTTGTTCACCCTGCTTCCTTGCCTGGGCACCCTTCCCCCAATCTTTTCTCACCTCAGCTCCTACTGGGCTTTCAAGTCCGAGTTTAGGCCATCAGCTCTTCTGGGACACTTTCTCTGATCCATCCGCTCAGCCCTTAGAACTCTGTCTTCCCACTTAACACATAATGTGTTAACCTTTTGCTTCCTTGGCTCCCCATAAGGTTTGTAACTCTTTGAGGTCAGGTACTACAGGATAATTTTGTGTCTCCGTTTTCTGCTTGTGTCCCATGGAGTCTGGTGCATAGTAGGAATTCAGATATTTGTTGCTGAATGAACAAATGAAGACCTGAATGGATGAATTCCTCAGTGACCTTCGTATTGCTTTGTCTTCTCAGTCAACATATTCAAGACAGACTCTTCCCCCCCATGCCTATTCATCGTTCTGTTTCTCCAAGCATACGTCTGACTAGTAAAAAAGAAATACAATCAGACAACAAGGTAGCTTGCACTGAGATATTAAAATCTTTTCATGATGGAAATACCGAGTTCCCGCTATGTACAAGACACTGGGCTAAGGTTGTTCTCTGTGTGTGCACACTACTGGAGTCACAAAGAGAATCAATCCAATGCAATGGTCCCTTCTTCGTTGCACAGAGGTAGTGATTAGATGCGTTTCCTTCTCCAAGAGGTGTTTGATTCTCAAAGAAATGTATTTCTAATGGTGAAAATTAAGTAAGAGAATTGGGGATTGGCATCCAGGAAACCTTCCAAATAGGGTTCCACTCCAGGTATGAAACGGACTGTGGCTTAATGAATTTAATCTTTAAAATGATTTCCTAATGAGTTACTCTCACCAGCTGTACTTTGTTTTCTGAGGGTTGCCCACGGACTATCCTGCAGACATTATGATTTACCTGGGGATTACGATCAAGTGGCTTAAAAAATATATATACACATATATTTTACTTTGTGTGGGTCTACTGAATCAGACCCAGCAAGCTACAAGGGCTTCCGTACCTTTTAGGTACAAAGATGAGCCAGGCTGTGAAATCCAGAGGTCCCCAGCTGCCTATTTGTGGGCTGGCTTTGAGAGCTTGGCCAGAGCTGCTTGGGAAAAGGGTTCCCAGGAAGCCTTCTGAGAACAGAAAGCAGAACAAGGACACGGATTTTGTGCTTAGGAAGCTTTGTGTAGGCTCTGGTTACCAGAAGGAGTAGGATCTGGGTGGGAGAAGGCCCAGCGTCGAAGCGGGTGTGTGTATGTGTACCTAAACCGCGGACCTCCACCCACTCCAAGGAAGGATGGAGAGCTTGCAAAAAGCCGAAAAGGAAAAGCCCTCCCGGCTGTAGGCCGATGGGAGGCAGGAAGGAGGAGTGAGGCTGGGGAACTTCTCCCAGAGCCAGTCAGAGGGGATGGCTGCTGAGAAGCCAATCAGCGTGCCCGAGCCTGCAGCCCCTCTGCAGTAGTTATGCCAGAGCGCCCAGTGTAGAGCGGCGGCGAGCGAGTGGCAGGGCAGGGCTGCCGGGAGCTACCGCACACGATCCACACTCTTCTCCCGCGCCTCTCCCGCCAGGTTTGCCCGCTGTGGTAAACCCAGTCTCCCAGCTCCGCTTCCCGCCACGCCCCGCATCCCGCAGGCCAGCAGCCACACGACCCCGCTGCCATCCCCCAGGCGGCGCGGCTCGCCTCGCCCCGCCCCGTTCCTCCTCGCCACGCCCACAAGGCTCCGCCCCGAGTCGCCCTGCGCCGCCAAGCGGTTCCCGCCCTCACCCAGCGCCCAGGTAGCTGCGAGGAAACTTTTGCAGCGGTTGGGTAGCGGCTTGTTTCTTGCTCTGCAAGACCACTGCCAGACTTACTAAGTCCCGGCACCGCTCCATCTCTTACTGCTACTCTCTCGTGCTCTCCTCGCTCCCCCGAGAAGCAGGATGGCCGGGACCGTGCGCACCGCGTGCTTGCTGGTGGCGATGCTGATCGGCTTGGACTGCCTGGGACAGGCGCAGCCCCCGCCGCCTCCAGACGCCACCTGTCACCAGGTCCGCTCTTTCTTCCAGAGACTGCAGCCCGGACTCAAATGGGTCCCGGAAACCCCTGTGCCAGGTGAGTAAGGGGTCCCTTGAGCGTCCCCCCGCGCACAGTGGGAAGCCAAGGCGCGCGCGGTGGCTCTTTCCAGAGCGCGCTATGCTAGCCGAGAGGCGCCGCGGCCGTGCTCTCTGCTGCTGCTGGGTACCTGGGAATGGTCGCTGTGCCTGGGGCCTGGCCCCGTCTACTGAGGGAGGGAAGCAGAGTGCGTGTGGACTCTCTCCACATGTTCCGGGCTCACGCTGCTGTCAGGGAGTGTGCAAGCCAGAGCAAGGGACGGCGGAGATGTCTTTCTAAGCGCCCATTTTTGGGGAGGGCGGGAAGGTGGGAGCTGGCTCCCCTACGGTTCTAGCAAACCAGCTTCACAACGTGGTGACGATGATTCGGGAATTTATTACCCTAACTCACATGTTCTGCCTTAGCTGGACCCACAGCTCTGGCCATACTTTCTCTACCGTGTGTTCCCCATGCCTTCCTTTCCCTAGTCTGGGTTCCCGAGGCTGGCCGGGCCCAAGTGCAGGCAAAGTTAAGCACAAATCTTTGAATCCACAGGGGCTGTAAAGACCCACTGAAGGAAACTTTTGAGTAAGAGGGACCCCCCAAATGTGGAAGACTGAGCCTTTTCCTTCGAACAGCTTCCCTTATCTAGGTTGGCAAAATCTCTTTAAAAATCGGCGGTGCTGGCCTGCGGAACGCGAGTCCAAAGATGATTTAACTCCTCCCCTCCCAAATTCATTTGCCTTGACAGGCTGGACCCTGAAGAGGAGAAGATTTTAGGCAGAGGAAAGTTTCTGGGCGCCTGCCTTTTGTTCTGCACAATCAGATGGTTCTGTAAGGGCATATTTTAACCTTAGCTGAGGGCTGCCGCTGTCAACAGATGAATATTAATGGCCTTGTGTGATTGTCTGTCCTGAGGTTGGGGTCTTAATGCTGGCGTTAGAATCCAATCAGGACAAGTTGCTACACTAACGATATGGGCAGGAAAAATAGGTTTCAAAAAGATTAATTTTTCAGAGGTGCGCTCAGAAGAAACCGGCCAACCGTACTCGAACACCGTGAGACGTTTGTGGCCTCCAGGGTCTCTTTCCAAGGACTCGTGCGTCCAGCCAAACGCGCGTCCCGCGCTTGGGAGAGATTGGGAGCAAGCCTAGCCACAACTTGGCTGGTGGCTCTCAACAAGTCAGGCAGGCGGGCCGGATGGTTGGACCAAGTTGTGAATGCGGATGCGCGCCTTGTGGGCGCTGCCAGGGAGCGTTCACTGGCAGGAGGTTACCTAGGCAGCCAGCGCGCCCTCAGCCTTTTCTTTAGGTTGATGAAAAGAGCCTAGCGAGCCTGCTGTTTAGTTGCAAAGGTAATTGGTCACCCTTTTTGGTGACTGAAGTGCACTTGCGCATATGTTAAACACTGCCTTGCAGGATATCGCTCTAAGGGAGGGTAGAACTACCTCTTCCACTGTTAAGTCTTAATAACGTACCACGTGGGCGTGTGCAAGAGCTGTAAGGGGCAACCTATGAATCAGTTCTACAGAGCTGAAACAACAGGCCGATCTCTCTCCCCTGGAAGTGCCATGGTAATTAGATTGCTAAGGCCAGAGAACATGCTTTTGTTGATAATGTAAAAATTGGTCCTTACAGACTGAGCCCCCACAAGATGAACTAGTCCTGGTTGGGTAGCATTTGGCTGATGCGAAGTGGGGAAGTAAAACATGGTGCTTAAAGAAGGCGGCGGGGGGGGGGGAGCCAGAGAAAAGTCCATCCAGATACTCATTAGCAATCCCCTTAAGCACATGCACACGCACACGTGTACGCGCGCGCGCGTGTACACACACACACACACACACACACACACACACACACACGGCGAGAGAGGCTTGAGGCGCACATACAGAGGCGCGCGTGCCTGCCTTTCTCCCTCCTTCCCCCAGCTCTCTGGCTGCCTGCCTCCTTGCTCCATCTGTATAAAAAGTATTGGGAGGGCCCACACACTGTGTCTATGAGAGTTGGCCAGGGCTTGCTTCCTGCCTTTCGTGCGTCCAGCCTAAGGATGGTCATACTTACAGAGACTTATTTGTAATAGAAATTTTTTTCCTCTATTATTTCCCAAACTCTAGGAGAAAGCACTTTTTTCAGGGTTCCCCCCCCCACGTAAAACCAACACAACTTACCTCAGTCATTGGACAAAATTAAATGGTGGCCAGAACCTTCTACACAGCAGGCGTAAAAAAAAGCCCAAATTTCAAATATGGCTATTTCCATGCAACTACCCTGTATCCGTGGGCTTTTTTTTTTAAAAAAAAAAAAAAAAAAACTATGGCAATACAACGTTCAGATTCTCAGACCTGGTACAAAACCATTTGTCCTGAATTACAGTTGGGCAAATATGGATGATGTAGATGGAGAAACTATGGCGTAAATTCTAATGTTCATATGTGGAAAGAGCTCATCATTATTTCAGAGAAGAGATGATAATGGCAGACTGAATACAATGGCAAGTGCGTAATTTCAGAGCGAATAAATGTGTAATTTGCTGCTGTCGTTCACTGGTTAGAAATTGAAAGAGAGCTGCAAATTATTTGATAGTTATGAACCATCACGGTGACCACTCAACTCACCCCCCCATCTATAGTCTAAGCCATGTTCAGTTTATCTGCTGCACTGTCTTAACTGCATTAAAGCTTTCTTTGTCCCAGATAAAATGAGATTCTGTCCCAGTAAAGAGAAATCCTCCAGAATGTCCTGCTTCATGGAAGGGGCACATTTGGGATTGACTGCTAACTTTGGCCATTAGTCGAACTGGGTTAGAGTGGATAAGGTACATTTCTTATGCTAATATGGATGAGACTAAATGGCATTTGAAATCACCCAGCCTCAAAAATAAATCACTGGTGCTGAAGAACCACCCCAGACTTCTACAAAGCTGGTCTAAACCCTTCCAATCTCATGTTCCCATTGCTTTTAGAGTGTTCAAAGGCACTGGATAGCCCTTCTAAATAGCATGTTCCTCAAATCCATGAATCTCTTCAGACCCCACTTTTTTTTTCAAGGATTTGTAACTTGGAAAGCACTGCAGATGGAAACCAGGCCCACAGAGTTAGCGCTTGGCAGGGAAATCCATATAACTGCCTTTCAGTGCGGCTCTTTTGCCCTTATTTAATTTAGAAAAATTCAGAAAAGAAGCCAATGAGCTCATAAGTCTAGATGTTTATTTTGTTTTGCTTAACCTACCCACAGGCGCAATCAAGAATGGATCCAATTTTAGGCAGGGGAAGGGAGCTAGTAATCAGACAATGATGTTTCCAATTGTCTCAAGGGAATGTTACAGAAGTCTGAAAAAAAATCCTCTAAACAAAAATCAAGTGTAATTCACTTTATGAATGCCATATACCACTTTTGTGGGGGGTTGGGAGTTGCAGGGGGCAAATGGGAATGAGAAAATCAAACAAACCATGGTAGTGTTGTAACTCCCCCAAGATGGAGCGATCTTGCCTTGGAGAAGGCCTTGGAAAGTGCTAGAACTGATCCAGAAGGCCAACTGCACCTATGGGTAAAATGCAGCCTCTGGAAGCCAAGATCGGCTTGGAGTTTCTTGAAACTGGTGAAACAGAAAAATACAAAGTAAAATTATTGAAACAGAGTTTGTTTTTCAATGTGTGTGTGCACACATGTGTGTTTACTATGAGAACTAGCAACCATATCGGTGTTGCCAGCTGTGGTTCCCCAATTATTTTGAAACAATTAGCAGTCCTAATGTTTGGGCACAAGAATGAGAATTGAGGCGGGGGAGGGTTTTCTCTCCACTGAGATTACACTAGACGTGTGGGTGAGCAGATGATTTGTCAAAACTTTTCCAAAGTTGTACTGCTGTGTGCTTACTTAACGGAGTTTAGAGAATTCTTTTAGATGAGCTCTGAATATACATATACATATATACATTTATGTATATGTATATATATGTATATATATATATATATTGCATAAACTGACTGAGAAGTGCTTCGAAAGAGCCATGGATCTGATGGAGACGGCTGCTGATTGGTGGGGCACCTTAGCAGGCTGAGTGTTAGGTGCTGGGGGTGCAGTGAGGAGTAAGATGCAAGCCCTTTTGTCAAAGGGTTTGCAGGGTAGTGGGGGAGCATGCAAGTAAACAGGCTTCCCAGGAAACTTGTAGGATTAAATAGGGTGAAAGGGGCTAGAAAATACCTCCAGGAAATTGGCTGAAATGGTCACAATAGGCAGCCTGGGCAAGGGAAAAGAACTGAAGAGATGAAGTGGGAGACAGGGAGAAGTCTCTTAATAGAGGCTCCATCTTAAAAAGAGACAGAAGACAGTTTTTGATGGATGCTAGATCACACAGATGGTGTCAGTTTTGCAATGTGTTTTTTTTCTTATGAGCTGGTAGATTGTATCCAATATTTTGATGCAATATTTTTGAGCATTCTGTTGCTTCCATCTTTAGAGTTGCAATGTTTGCTGTTCACTATAGCCTCGGAAAAGGCTGCTTATTACCAACCTGGGAGAAAAGAGTCCCGGATTTGTCTCCTATGAGACAAGACAGAAAATATGTTTTCTCTTTAAATGGCAGCTATCAATGACCATGCCAACTTTAGTGTTTGATGCATATACAAAAGCATGGGTCTTAAGAGGGATCTTATTACTCATTTCTAAGAAAATTGAAGATAATCACTTATAACTTGTGCACATGATACATCATTTGGAAAGAATTTCACTGGGGATCATGTTGCTCAACTAAAAAGTTCTGGCGTGCTGAATTTGTACATTTTTGTGAATGCTTCCTTTTACTCTGATCTCTAGCTTTTTTTCTGCATATGGCTATTTGTATGTTTTAGATTATAAGCTTCTTAAAGGGAAAGCTCTTGATTTGAGCAGTGTTGAGCACAATGCTAAGCACCATACAGAATTTGGTTGATAATTAACAAAAATGGAATCTCTAGATCAGTAAGTATTTTATATGAGCTCTCGCATACTTTCTCAGGCTTATTTTAAAAGCTTAAGCCCAGTGTTGTAGTACATTATTAGGGCGTGTAGATAAACTTTTTAGTCTTTATGTATTTTGGCTGTAGACCGATCCAGGCTTATTTCAGCTATCTGCTGACTGTTAATAACTGGTAGGGCTTATTAATGTTGAATCTCCAAAGAACAAATTGAAGTCAGCAGCACTGTTATGCCTGGATTAGTATAGTTAAAGATCAACAATTATTATAGCACATAAATCGTAGGACCTCTCTTAAATCAAGTCCTCTTTGATTTAATGTCAACGAGACCTTCTTGTTAATGTTGGTATTACCATATTTGGAAGTTCAGCTAGGAGACATGCACAGACCTGTCGAAACACCTCATGGGTTTCTGTAACCTGGGATCAGAATTTGTGTGCAGGCGCAACTCAAGAGACTGTTCCAAGAGCCAACATTTGTTGAGCCCTAGCCGAACCTGTAAATGGGTTTGATGTCTGGTAATCTAGGGTCTAATAGGAAGTATGGGCAGAAAAATTCTCTAGTCATTTGCCCATATTTAGCAGTGTGTCTGGCTTGAAACAGGATCTCTCTAGCACTCCATTAAGAAATGAACATCAGAAAATAGAATCCAAGTCATGGTTCCCCAGACTAGCTCTAGACAGCATTAAGTAACAGGAATTTACCTCCTGAACTATAATGGCAGAGAGAACATGCTTCAGAAAGCAGGGTGATGATGGGCATATGAGCAGAGAAAGTGAATTTTGAAATTCTGTGTGTGAGTGGCGAGGCACCCACTGGAACACCATGGGCCCACAGGAAGATCCTTTTGAACATGCCAAGTAAAGAAGCTTTACTTCTTTGCTGCAAATTAAGCCAACTAAATATCACATATCCAAATGATAATTATCAGAAATTCTTGTCATTTTTAAAACTAACAACAATAACAATAAATCCAAAGTGATTATCAAGAAAGACATTTTTTCACTTTGGCTTCTTTTTGTTTGGAGATGTACAAAGCTGAATTCGAGAATTTGTGTTTTTCCTCATGAATAACAAGGGAGTTAATGCATTGCTACTGTTCCGAACAGTTAATTACTTCTAGAAGCTGAAATTATATTTATATGCCAGATTAGCAAATCTACTAAGCTCTTTGAAGTGTACTTAATAGGCTTATATTGATAAATAATTGATAGAAAGGCAGATAAAATATAAGTGAAAGTGGTGATAAGAAGGGACAGGGAAACCATTATAAAGAAACTTCTGCCCATTGGATCCATTCACACACTGCCAGATGAAAGTTGTTCATTTCTCTAAAAAGGTTATAGTGATTAAAATACTATCTTTCAAATTTTCTCCAATGAAATGTGTGTCTGTTATAAATTGAGAAGATGGACAGTTTGAGGGTCAAACTTACCATGACCCGTTAGAATCTTCCTTTTGAAAATAACTAGAAACACTGGTTACAGCAACCTTTAGGTACAGTTTCCCAGGTATTCCTATTACGAACCCATAATCTCCTTTAGCTTAGGAATTATATGGTATTCATCTTTGTATCTGCACTTATTGTAAACAGTAGGGACTATTACATAGTTGTTGGCCCAATGAATGCAGTTAGAATGTGTTAGAAAAAAATAATATTTCAATAAAGTCAATGTTTAAGTATTGATTTAATTTTACCAAGTTTTCTAAAAAGGAACCACCTTTTCAGGTTAAAAAAAATCCATCTGTTGCCTAGGTAAGTAAAAAGGATGTTGGTTTAATTCAGTTGCTTGCACTTTAATTCCCTGGAAGAAGCAGACTAGCCAGCTCTTACAAGAGGTAAGTATTTCTTTCTTGTTTCCAAGGCAATTCTATGTAATTTAAAGATACAGTTGTACACGTATATAAATTCATGTCTTTCTCTTTACTATCTAGATGTGTTGAATTTTGGTTTGTGAAACTATTACCACAAGGTGTCAGTTAAAGAAGTGCACGCTGGTGGGCAGTAGTACTCTAGTTCCTGTTCCACCCATTGCCTTTTTTCCAGCATACCCAATAGGCTGTCCTAAGACAAACTGATTGCAACAAAGTTTGTTGTCCCCAGTGGTTACCATTTCTTGCCAATGCCATGAAGATTGATGAAGTTATGTCTAAAAGGACATTTTCCAAAATGAAATTTTTTTTTCAGGATGAGAAATTTTATCGGGTAGAATAAAATAATTTGCATAGTCCCTTCCTTAATTCCAGTTCTGTCCCCTGTCTCTCCAAGCACTGCATGTTTGCTATTGATGCAGTGCATCGTGACATCCCGAGACTCTCCATTGCTCTTTATCAACCTCTGCTTTGCATAATTGAAGCTGAGGGGCAAGCGGTGAAGAGAGGAAGAGTTACAATGACAGACATAGTGAGGAGATTAAAAGCTCACATTCTGGTACATATCAGAATATTAACTAGCATATGACAAGCAGAAAGAACTGGAAAACATTTGAACGTAGAATTGCATGTATTCGGGGATAATACAGAGAGAGACGCCACAAGTGCATAGATAGCCTAGAGTATTTTACTTCTTATTTTACATCCATGATTTTGAACTGTAGCTAATTCATGACCTCATCGATGTCTAATGTTCACTGAATGCATGTTTGAATCAAGATATCCTCTAGACTGGCGAGTAGAATGCCTCGTGCAGAATTATTATTCTAGTTAATTACATAGTTAACCAACAGGAATGAATATAAGAATACACATTTGAAGACAGAGTCCTGACTTGACTACTGTCCAGTGGAAGTGTAGTATGGCATGTAGCGATAGATTCCCTGAGTGCATGTTTGTCTAAACTGCTTTGCAGCAGAGAATGAAGAAAGCACGGTGGTGTTGCAACACACACCTATTCTCTCTGACCCTAGGAATCCCGTTGGCCCAAGAAGATTGAAGAGGATGTGACACAGATTTTCTAGCTGTGTTGTTATCTAAATGTGGTATTTGAATCTGTACACACACACACACACACACATATGTTCTTAGGTTATACATATATACATTGCTATTTTGATAGCCATAGTTAATTGCACGTATTGTTTCAGGAGAACTTTGTTGTTACTCGTAGGAGTAGGTAGCCTTTCACAGTCATAGCTTCCACTTAGGTTTTGAAAGCTGTGCTCTACTCTAGCTCACGTCTGCACAACACAAGTACTCCTGAAGTGCCTGTGAGTTCTCAGTTCTGGGGATTGGCCTGGTTCCAGCATGCATGTATGTGCACGTGTTCCATTTGTATTTCGCATACACACAGATGATATAGCTCCGACTCAATCAGGGTGTGTCCAACTTGGAGCTTGGGGGTCACACGCCCCTGTGCCCTACTTTGGCTATGAATGCAGCTCAACACAAACTTATCAAATGACTCAAAACATTATGAGATTTTTTTTCGATAACTTGATCATGAGTCTTGAGCATGAACTTTATAGATGATGACATCTTGTCAGAATGTCAAAAGGTTGGACATGTCTGATGGAAGATAAGCCTAAGCCTCGGTGGGAAGAACTAAGGAAGATTAGCTTTCCACAGATCAAATCAAATGATTTCTACTTGGATTGGCCCCAAATTGTTGCTGTACCCATTCCCACTGATACCACAAACCTACTGCTTGTTTATCCAGTTTCATCATTTTTCCAAGTGTAGAGATGTGATCCTCATTAAGTAGGTGCCGTGAATGCATACTACGAAGCGGGTCCGTTCTGGAGGACCACTTCTAGCATTGGTAGTATTGGATGGGAGTGTGCCCCCAAAGGCGTTTTCCCTGCTGGATATCTGAGATTGTTTGCACTGGAGAAGATGCCTATCTGCTTTCGAAAACAGACGGGACCTCACAGAAAAGAGACTTACTAATAATGAGCTTTCTATGCTAGCTCTATATTAATATTTAATTGTGTTCATTCAGGCATTGTTTCAACCCACAGTTATTGAGCACAGATTTTTGTGCCAGGATGTAAGAGTTGATAAAATAATTGCTAACAAGGAGTTCCCTACCTAGTGAGAGTCAGGCAGGGAGAACTTTGATTATCAAGACAGCCCAATGAAGGCTACTCTAATAAAGTATGGCTCTGGGAGATGGGGAGGCATGTTTAGTTGCCTTAAGAGTACTGTTGGCAATCAGGGTTCCCTGTCCTGTGGGAAGCCCAAGGACCGCCCACCTCCATCCAGGTCTAGTAAGGTGAGCATCCAAACTGCCTAGGCTCCCACAAAGCCAGTACGTGCAGTAGGATCAAAAACCCTGTGCTATTGTTCTTGAGTTCTCAGTAGTCCTCATTGTCCGCTATGTTCAGCAAGTCCGGTTTTATCCCATGCTTTTTCAGACCCAGGCCAGCTGGCCTTGGTGAGTTCCCGATAGAACATCCCCATTGTCTCAGGGTGTGGGTGTACCCCTCGCGGTCCTGAGTTCCTTGCTCGTGCTCCCTCTCCTTCTGCTCCTGATTTGGACCTTGAGATTTCTGTCCGGTGCTCCAATGTGGGTCTCTGTCTCTGTCTCATTTCATCACCTGATGAAGGTTAATATTCAGGAGGATGACTATATGTTTGTTTTTAGATTTACCTTCTTATTTAGCTTCTCTAGGAACGTGAATTATTAGCTCAATGTCCTTTATTTATGGCTAGAAACCAAATATGAGTGAGTACATCCCATGTTCCTCTTTTTGGTTCTGGCTTACCTCACTCAGGATAGTGTTTTCTATTTCCATCCATTTGTATGCAAAATTCAACCCTGATTGCTCTTGGAGCTGATGAGGGAGGTGGACTTGATCCGGGGAGGGGGAGGGAAATGGGAGGCGGTGGCAGGGAGGAGGCAGAAATCCTTAAATAAATAAATAAATTTTAAAAAAAAGATGTTGAGATTTTGGGAAGTAAAAAGCAAAAGGAGGGGCTAGAGAGATGGCTCAGTGGTTAAGAGCACTGGCTGCTGTTGCAGATGATTCCCAGTACCCACATGGTAGTGCACAACTGTCTACAAATGCAGTGTCAGGAGATCTGATGGATGCCTTCTTCGGGCCTCTGAGTATGCCAGGCATTCAAATGGTGCATAGACATATGTGCAGGCAAACACTCATACACCTAAAATAAAAATATATCATTTTTTTTTTAAAAAGAGTACTGTTGGCAATCAGGCGGTGGTGGCGCACGCCTTTAATCCCAGCACTGGGAGGCAGAGGCAGGCAGATCTCGGTGAGTTTGAGGCCAGCCTGATCTATAGAGTGAGTTTCAGGATAGCCAGGGCAGAGAGAAACCCTGTCTCAACAAACAGACAAACAACAAAAGAAAGAGTGCTATTGTCAGGGACTAGAAAGATGGTTCAGTGGTTAGACGCACTGGCTGCTGTTGGCAGGGGACCTGGGTTTGCTTCCTAACACCCACATGGCAGCTCATAAGCATCTGTAACCCCAGTTTCTGCTGATTTGACACCCTCCAAAGGCACAGGGCATGCATTCAATACTTATTTATGCATGCAGGTGAACATACACATAAAATGAAAAAAAAAACCAAATCTTAAAAAATAGTGTTGTGTGAAGCATGTGAAAAGTAGAGAGTTATGACAAAGTGAAGGGCTGGAGAGAGAGCTTGGTGGGCAAAGTGCTTGCCCTGCAAGTATGAGGACCTGAGTTCGAATCCTTAGGATCCCTGTAAAGCCAGTATGATAGTATGCAATGCAATACCAGTGCTCCTATGGCAAGATGGGAGGTGGAGACAGGAGATTCCCTGGTAGCTAGCCTGAGGGCCAGCTAGCCTGGTATATGCATTGCGAACAACAAAAACCCTGTCACAAACCAGCGTGGAAGAAAAAGAGTGGGCTGTCCATTCACACTTCCCAGGCATGCCTGGTGGCCTGAGTTCAGTCCCTGAAAACCTATAAATAGATGGGACAGAACCCACTGCACAAAGCGTGTCCTCACGATAGGGGCCATGTCACAAGGACACACGTAATAACGAGGTGGGATAGGCTACAGCTATTTTTCCCCAGTGGACTCGGAACTCTGGGCTCACATTATTCTTGTGTCTCAGGCTCTCCGAGGAGCTGGGAGTGCCGATGTAGCACCATGCCTAGTTTAGAAAAGTATATTTTTAAAGATGGAATAAAGGAGTTTGTTGAACAGATTGAGTTTGTGGAACACTTGTATCACGGAGGTAGAAAATGTCTGCTAGGCAGTTGAAGTTGTGAGTTGAATCACAGAATAGAGAGAAATTGGGGCTGGGGAAACATGTTTAGGAATTATCACTATTGAGATGTACTTAAAGTCCTGGGATTAGATGAGATCACCAGGGAAGTGTGGCGTTCAGATGAAGCACAGTTGGGACTTATCAGTATATAGACTCAAGGAGAAGGCATGGGTGTGGATGATATTTTTCAGTCTTTTTCATGGGACATGTCTTAAAATGTATTTTGCCAACATCTGGTGATTTAAAAAAAATATGCCAAATCTTTTAAGAACTTTCTTGATTAAGAGAAAGTATGATTCTATGTTATCATAGTCCAAGACTTTGCAGCTTGGACTGCAAAGTACCAAACACCCAATTGTACACACACACACACACACACACACACACACACACACACACAC
>NC_022026.1:10535188-10536989 GCF_000317375.1 Microtus ochrogaster | reverse complement strand
GGAGAAGGAGGGGGAAGAGGGGGAGGGAACAAACTCTGGAAAATGCATTTGAGTCAAAGTGTTAGATTTCTATTTATTTTTCATGGCAATAACTATGAATGATATTTCATGTGGAGGTTGTTAGTTCCTTTTAGCAGTGGGTGGTCTTTGACAGCCATACCTTGCCATTTTGCATTTTTGAGCCTTGCTTTCATGCATCGCCCGTGCACACAGAGCAAGCACTCATAAAGGGTCTGCAGTTGGTGCCTTGTTCCAGGAAGGTGACATTCTGCTCCTCCCCCACGGGGGAACTCTCCCACCCTGTAGAATGAACGCTGTGACACTAGTTTTGGGAGAGCGCACTATATTTCATGCTGGCTAGACTCTGAGACACGCGGTTCCAAGCGAAGGCTGGGAATACTTGTACAACTGGGGTGATCTTTCTTATAAGCCTTTAGAATGGCAATTCTTTTGTTTCTGAGTTAGGAGAAAGTTGTAAAATAAATCTAGTGTCTTTAAATTCTCTATTGTTTAAGAGATTGCCTTCATCAGGGTTTCTACTTTTATTTTTTTTTAATTTATTTATTATGTATATAGTGTTCTGGGCACCAGATCTCGATGGCTGTGAGCCACCATGTGGTTGCTGGGAATTGAACTCAGGACCTCCGGAACAGCAGTTAGTGCTCTTAACCTCTGAGCCATCTCTCCAGCCCTCTACTTTTATTTTTAAAGATTTATGTTTTTTTTTTTATTTGTCCAAGTGTATGTCTGTGTTATTGTGTGCACCTGCCCTCACAGGCCACAAGAGGGCATCTAGATCCCCTGGAGCAGAAGTTACAGGTAGTCAAGAACCACCTGATATGAGTGCTGGGAATTGAACTCTAGTTCCTGGCAAAACCACTAAGTTCTCTTGACTATGCTAAGCTATAGGGCCTCTACTTTCTTTCAACACACACCCAAGACTCCTTTGTTTCTAGTAGATTTTATTTGTGATCATTTTTAGGTTGGTTGGATAGTTTCCCACATTAGAAGATCATGCAAATAACATCTGCCCATTCTTACTACATGCCACTTGCTATCTGTGTAATTTATCACATTTATGAAGCAAACTTGAAAAAGAGGTGGTGCATGCCCATTTTCTAGTTGGAAAAACTGAGACCCAGAAAGGTTAACTTTCCTGTTTGTGTAAATGGTGGAGCCAGGATTTAAATGTAGATTTGTCTTGCTGCTCTCCAATGGTATTTCCACTGTGCTCTCTGTAGTGTGAGAGGAAGTAATACAGTGTGCATCTAAAGTTTTGACCTGAATTGTCATATTACTTTGCCTTCTGAGATATTATACACTTGGGGACCTTCTATTTTATTTTGTCTTTGCTTGTCTCATCTGTTCCTTTTTTTTCTTTCTTTTCTTTTCTTTTTTAAAAAGATTTATTTATTTATTATTATGTATATAACATTCTGCCTCCATGTGTGCCTGCATGCCAGAAGAGGGCAACAGAGCTCATTACAAATGGTTGTGAGCCACCATGTGGTTGCTGGGAATTGAACTCAGGACCTTTGAAAGAGCAGGCAATGCTCTTAACCGCTGAGCCATCTCTCCAGCCCTTCTTTTCTTTTTCTTCCTTTCTTTTTTTTTTTAAAATCTGAGCCCTGAGCTCTCCAAGTGGCCATTTTTTAAAGATTTATTTATTAATTATGTATACAGGGCTCTTCCTACACATATCCCTGCAGGCCAGAAGAGGGCACCAGATCTCATTACGGATGGTTGTGAGCCATCTGGAAGAACAGTCAGTGCTCTTAACCTCTGGGCCATCTCTTCATCT
>NC_022026.1:10534404-10535003 GCF_000317375.1 Microtus ochrogaster | reverse complement strand
GGCCTCAGACTCATAAAGATCCACCTGCCTCTACCTCCCGAGTGCTGGCATTAAAGGCGTGTGCCACCACCGCCTGGCTTAGTCTGTTCTATTTAACGTTTATTAGATGTAGGTGTTAGGTATTATGTGTCTGCCCTCCCCCGTCTTAGCTTACTCACACGCATTTCCATAACTTTATTATCATATTTGAATGATTTCCATATCTCCTTTCAGTCTGACCTCTCCCTTGCTGTCCAACTCAGAATCTCACAGTTGCCTGCTGAACATCTCCACCAGAACGTCCTTAGTGTTTCACCTTCAACAGAAGCAAACATTACGCACACCATCATTTTCTTTGCCCGTCTTCACTAGCCGCTTTCCAAGCGTCTACATTTCTGGGGGTGGCTTCCCTTCCTGATACAGACACTTGAAACCTTGACATCATCTTTGATTTCTCATGCCTATATTAATTATCCAAGTCCTGCAAATCTGCAAAATGTTTCTTGCTCTCCTCCCTTTGCCATAAGTGCTTTCTATTTGGAGACAACAGGATTCTGAACCATTCCCGAAAGGATGCTGCGGTTGTCTCTTGGTTAAATCTTTTTTTTTCTTGGTTTTTC
>NC_022026.1:10531392-10531898 GCF_000317375.1 Microtus ochrogaster | reverse complement strand
TCTTGGTTAAATCTTAAGGCTCACCCGCCTGTCTGCCCATCATCCCCACATAATGTAGTCTCACCTAGCCGTCAGAGTCTCAGTGCAGTGCCATCTTTTTCATGAACCCCCCTAACCCCGATTCCTCACGATGAGATGGGATTGTTCCTTGTTTGAACCCTGCTTTCCCATCCAGGCCCACTGGGCCTGAATCTGCATTTCCAGCAAAGGCTCCCAGTGATTTGTGCATGTGTTCAAGTTTGAGAAAAGCTTCCAAGTGAAAGTCAGATGAGGGTAAGCACTGGGCTGTACTTGGTGGAACATCTTGACCATAAATTAACATCCTTGTCAGTTTCCACATCTGTGCTTTGCCCATTCATCCACTGAAGTGCCCTTAGGGACCGATATACAAGAAATGTATGAGAAGGAGGGAAACAAAGGGGAGGAGGAAGGAGAGAGGGAGGAGAATGACGGATTGGAGGAGAGGGAATGAAGGAAGGAGACAGGGAGGGAGAAAGGCTGGGGGG
>NC_022026.1:10526206-10531292 GCF_000317375.1 Microtus ochrogaster | reverse complement strand
GAGAGAGAGAGAGAGAGAGAGAGAGAGAGAGAGAGAGAGAGAGAGAGAGAGAGAAAGTTTGTAGGCTCACTCAAGATCTCTGTTAAGAACTTTGTGACTAGTTTGGGAACCGGCTGCTTTGTGCATAGGTAAAAGCTACACTCTAGGCCTCAGAAGTCAGTGCTGTAGCCAAGGCGGAATAGCTCCTCTCTTCATTTTGCTGCTCCTCTAGGGGATGAATTGTTGAATGGCTTCCTGCTTTTTCTTTTGCTGGCATTCTGGGGCCTCGCTTCTCTGGTTGTTCCCAGAAGTCACTGTACACCTTTAAAGGTCTCAGAGAGCCATGCAAGCACTGTTGCTAGTGTTTCCAACTTCTATTTTCAGAAGCAGATTTTATGCTTTGTTTTCAAACTTCAAAGTTTATTTCTGAAATAAAGGTTTATTTTCCCCATGGTATTCTGAAGGTTTCCTAGAAATGGTAATTTATCAAACCTAAGTCATTTCTTGCCTTTGAAATTTCAGTGCTGTTGGTCAATTTCATAATGTTGCGTAGAGGGTTTTCTGGGGAGTGGGGCTTCAAAAGCCATCCGCTTGGTGTTTCTTTGTTCTTTGAGGAAGTAACTTTGCCTCGTTCACAAAACCTGAAGGTGATGTTGGAATCCAGTCATTCAGAGACCTCTCAACATCATCCAATTCTATTTTCAAATTTGGTCCTAATAGCAGTGACTACCAGCTGTCACTCAGGGGTAAAATTCCTGCGAAGCTCATCAACACTTCATAGACCAGCGCTAATGAGCAGCCCCGGTTACTTAGCTCACACCCCATAGCTAAGGGAATCAAGGGGCATTTTTCCCCACTCTCCTGGCTTTATGCACCTCCAGATGACAAGGGCCCTCCTTCATGTCTCCTTCCCTCTGTTTCCCTTCCCACTTCACATACTCCCTCAACTGGTTGTAATTGAAAACAGAAGGTGTTTTATGGTTTGTTATATTTCTTGAATGGTTTTGTGTTTCTTGTTCTCCTAAAAAAATAGATGAGTGTAATGTTTTATACTTTCCTCAGCATTTTGGTTATAAATTGTGCTTCCTTTTCCTGTAGCTCCTGATTTTCCTCCCTCCTTGCTCCCTTTCCTCCACATCTGCCTGCACCCAGTGATTCTGGGAGAGAAAAACAGGTTCCCTTTTCTGCCACATGTTTGGTTTGGGTACCTGGTTACTTCTCTTGGGAGGTTATAAAGTTCTGTTCCTTATTTAGTTTGGAAGTGAAGAGCTCTAAAAATGTCCTCTTTCTAAGGTGCGTGAGAATTTAAAATGCTTTTTTGTGTAGACAGAACATGGTTAAGTATATTTGACTTGAATATCTCCGATGAATTTTTGTGTAGTTGGCACCCCTTCTTTATCTTAATTTTCAGTGAAGGCAGTTTGCATCTTTGTCCCTAGAAATCTTTCTTTCAGGGCTGGAGAGGTGGCTCACTGTTTAAGAAATCCCCCCCCCATCTCCCTTCCTCTGTCTTGGTCTGTCTCTTTCTCTCCCCCCTCCACTGAATGCTTTTGCTTTTTATCTAAGGACGAGGGAGCCCCTTTGAAATCCTGCTAACATGTGTTAGAACTGACACATACCTTGTAGGTTAACCAAATTACAGTCTGCTTCTCCCTGATGACATTATCACATTTCAGGGACCGTGTCTCACTTGTGGGCTTTTATTGTTCCATTCTCAAGCTTGACTTTAGGTTGGAGATTGCGTTCCAATCGTACTGATATGTGATACTGTTCCTTTGTCTTTATACTTGTGTGGATCTTTTGTGTGTCTTGTATCTGTTATCTCTTCCAAGCTTGGCCAAGGTTATGAGGTTATGCACTTACGTATAAATATTTAATAAGGAAAGTTAGACAAAATGTGCTTGAAAGACGGTTCAGTCTTTCTCCTACTCTCCTCTCTCTCTCTCTCTCTCTCTCTCTCTCTCTCTCTCTCTCTCTCTCTGTGTGTGTGTGTGTGTAGGTTTGGAAGACATTGCTTTATACTTTTCTTGATGGACACAATGGAATGGAAGCTGTTGAGTCAGTCAGGACTCCCAAAATGGTGGCTCTGTGTCACAGACAACATTAGTCTCTTGTCCTATTTTTTTTCTCACTGGTTCCCTAAATTCCCCTAAGCCAGAAGGTTTGAGGTATGAGATTGTGTGTTTTTTAAGAAAATATTATGGATACAGACTAATGTTCTCAAGTCAGGAAGAACAATTAGTGCCATTCATTAGTTGGGGAGCTTGTTTTGACTCCGGGTCCCGGCTAGGGAATATAAGCTGTGAAAGTCACACATATATATGAACCTCAGGCAAATTTATGACTTGTCAGCCTTTTGAGGTTAAATTCTTAACCCCAAATCAGGGCTGGCTTTATATATGGACATTCCTCTGGGCCACTGAGCACGCCCCTCCCCAGCCCTTTGCTTAACAGCAGCTAACGGCCTAATGAGCAAGAAGGATTTCTGCCTCTTATCAGCTGCGTAAAGAGCAGCAGCAAGGCTGATATACAGAGTTTAGGTCAAAACTCGAGTTCTACAACTGGAAAACTACAAGGTCAGTTTAAAAACTCCAGAGATGCGGTCTCTCTCTCGTTATCAATACCTGTCAAGTGAAGGAGGTAGACACTTGAGTTCAAGCAAATAGGAATCGTTGCCAAAACCATGGGCAGTCTAATTTTGCTAATACTTCTTTCCTTCTTTGTTTAGTTCTTTTATAAATAGCCTTCATATGTTCTTTAATGAGCTTTCCGTGTGTGCCTGGAGGTCGTTACGGTCACATGGGAGTGTTTGACTGTCAAATGGTGACGATGATGAAGGTAGGGATATTTATATTTTTGGCTCAGATTTTTGGAAGGGGCTCCCAGATGAAGGCAAGTAGACATTTCTTACTTTCTGCCTTTATTTCCTTCTCAACTGGAATTTTTGACTGGCTGTGAAGTCAACTTGCCACGAAATCAGAGAAGTCTTTGTGCCTCTTCATATTGTACTGACTCTTGAAAAACGGAGAGAAAGTGTCTGATTCTGAGCTCTCCTTGGAATCCAGGCTGAGACTCACACAGAATAAATATTTTAGGATAGTCCCTACCCATTATAGTGAAAGCCCCCAGCTTTCATGTTCTGTGTTTGCAGTTTTTTTTCAGAGACAATGAAGAAAACATTTTTTAAAGATTCCGTTGTGTTATTGAAAATCCTATTTACATAAACAGACATTCATTCTTTAGTTCCTTGTATATCTTTGCTAAGGGTTGTCTAAATAGAAGTAATGGTGCTTTAGTCTAAGCAGCTTTTCTCATTGAGGTAAGCAGGGTAGTTTGAAATCTCAGTTTACTAGGTAATTGAGTCTTGCAGGCATGCAGGTTGCTCTCTTTATAGTAAAGACCCTAAAATTCTAGTAATCTCCTCAGGCATCCATTGGGTAATAAAATCCTGTGCATTTTCAGGGGTTAATTTTCATTACAATTGCATGTTGTCTCCCTACCCCCACGCTTGAGGAAATTCGGCTGTTAGGGTCCGATTTCCTCCCAGTGCAGAAGCACACTCTGGAAGCCATCTAAGAAGCCTGCTGGAAACACTAGGTCTAGAGAAAGTTTAAATGGACTCAGATTCATGCTCATTACACAATTTACATTTTATTGCCATATTTCCCAGAAAATCATATACCTGATTTTGCCAGACTGGACTTTGAATGAGGGCAAAAAAAAAATGAATGTTAACTAAAGTAAAACTTACTTTTCTCACTATCCTTATTTTATTCTTTAAACACACATAAAAAATAAAAATAAACACACACACACTAAAAATAAATAAATAAAATATAACAAAATCCAAACTTCCCCCAACCAGCCACCCAACCAAAAACCCTCTGAAGTCATCTGGTGCATAGCTAGGTGGGAAAAAACTGAAGAAAAACAAAGATAGAAAAGAAAAGGCTCAGGTCCCCTTCATCTGCTAGTCATTTCAGTTGGTGTGACTTCCATCCAGCAAGTTTTTATTGAGCACCTGTGATGGGGGTGGTGCTAATAATCGTTAACATTTATTGAACGAGGCACCGGGCTAAGACTTTTATGAGCGCCATCTTACTTAATCTTCACAACAGCACTGCCGAGTGGGAATCTGTTCCCCCCATTTCACAGACAAGGAAACTGAGGCTTTCGGAGATTTAGGAACTTGACTGTGGTCAAGTAGGCACACAGTGAAGTCAGTTCCTTTCCTTCCAGAATCCCATCCTTTATTTTCATGATAGACGGAGCATTTCTAGGAAACTACTTTTGAAAATTGGCTATGGATGAGATGCTAAGGAGCCAACGTCACACACGCTAGTATCCTTGCTCTTGGAGGGGAAAGGAGATGCATAGAAAGACAAAACTCCTTCCACCTGTTGACAAGAAGGAGGCGTTCGTAGAACGACCAATGACTTGAAGTGGTTGAAAACAATCTAGAAGCTCGTGGTCATGAGTATCTCTATCTTGCTTAGTGAAAGTCAATCTTCACATCAAACCCTCTGGCTACTCGTGCCAAATTTCCATCAGTGCCTCAGCCTCATGGTAGCATTAGCGATCGTGAAACCAGCACTTCTCAGATAACACGCGCTCAGGAGGGCTTGCCATAATTAGACCCATATTTCCCGTGCCGCTATTTCTCCTTTATTTCAATTCCTTCGCAAGAAAGGCTCAAATTAAAGAGGCAGATATTCCTGAACCAGATCATTGTCTCAAGAGCTGGAGGCAAGTCCAAAGTGGCCATCCAGAGGGACATTGTGGATCCGGACAGTGCATTCAGCTGGATCTGGACCCCTCCTGGTGTTGTCTCTCAGAACTGGCTGTGTGCTCTAGAGAGCTCTGTCTGACACCCTCAGTCTGATGAGAGGATCCACTTCCTATTAGGAGTTTTTTAGTAAAATCATGGCGTTGGAAAGGAAATCTCCAAATCACCTGTTTGGATAATTTCTTTTGTTTCATATAGTTTCTAAAGGAAGCAATGAAGGAAAAAGTAACTACCGAACATGAAAAGACGCTTCCATTTTTCTCAAATTAAAAAAAAAAACATCTGGTTCAGGGAAAAATGAATTCAGCATTTGTGTGTGTG
>NC_022026.1:10495608-10525665 GCF_000317375.1 Microtus ochrogaster | reverse complement strand
ACCGCCCGGCTGGATTCCAAAATTCTAACACGACATCTTCTATGTTGAAGACGGGTGGCATCACTGGAGCATTTCCACAGCGATTCCCCAAGATGGCATAAATGCCACAGCACTGGAGCACGTCCATGTGGACAGATAAGCTGTGGAAGGAGAAGAAAGGGAATGCTTGGTAGCAGCTCTTCGCAATTGGGGCTAGCGAGGGAGGGTTTTGGTTTCCTTTCGGTTGCATTTTGCTTAGGTGCATTGTGTGTGCTTTACTAACAAGGCGACTGAGTCCCTTCACCACAAATTTCTATCCTAGGGAAAGAGGAGATTTCTAATAGAGGGTGCAGATTATTTACAGTGGCTGAGAATGTAATTACAAGGTGCAATGGCTTGAAACTGAAATGTAGGTTAGCCATTAGAGCTGGGAGAAGCATCGTCACAGTAAGGACAATTGGGCATCGGAAAGATTTGCCTTAGAGCTGGGGAAATAGCATCTCCAGAGATGCTAAGGAGTAGGGCAGGGGTAATGTGAAGAAAACCCAAACTCTGTGTTTGTTGGGCTCAGGTCCAGACTCATGGGCAGCTTTCATTACTGCCCGGCTTCCTTCCTGATTATTTAATTGCTAATCTCTTGAAAGAGATTTTTCTTTTCATGTATTCAAAACACACCTAATTTGTTAAGCATAAGATGAGAAATGCCTTTGAGCAGCGAGAATGAGGCATTTGGATTGCTCTCAACAGTCTCCTGTTGGGTTTTGTGCAGTACAGGCCAACAGCTGAGGCAGGGCTGTTGCTGCCTTTGTTCCCCTTCTGCAAGGCTGCTAAGTCCTTATAGGATGTAGCTATTGCAGTTAACGATAACTAGATTCTCTTTACTACGTTATCGTAGTATTATATATCTTAGCGTGAGCTTAACTCAAAGTTGGTTTTGGTCCATGTTCCATGTTCATCTTTTACTTCTCTTTTGATACAGCCCTTTCCAGGTCCTCAGACACCCCCTTTCCTTACCTCCTTTTCATTGGTGGAGGAAGGTCCCAAAGAAACCCTTTAATCTTCCAGAATCAAGGTCTTATTTCAGGAGCATTGCACGTAGAGACAGCACTCGCTAAAATAAGTGGCACACTCCTGGCAGAACATACTCGGGAGGCAACAACTAGACGACCTCAGGCTGATGCTTTTCTGTGAGGTCGAAGGGTAGATGGCGATTGTGTCCTAGGGCTGCCACAACATGTTGCCTCAAATTTGCTGTTTAAAACCTTGCGCTTTTTCTCCCTGACAGTTCTGGTGGTCAGAAACCCCCAAAGAAGGCATCACACAGAGTTGCCTTTGTAAAAGATACTGGGGAAGGAATCCATCCTTGCCTCTTTGAGCTTTTGGTGACCTCTTTTCTGTGACTATACACCTTCCTTCTCTGCCTCCATCTTCCTATGGCCTTCTCTTGCTATGTCTTTCTTTTATGTGTCTTCACATAGATGCCTGCCATTGGATTTAGGCTCCACTGAGAAAATCAAGAATGACCTCATCTTCGCAATCATAATTATGCCTTCAAAGTCCTCTTTTTCAGATCAGGTCATGGTGCCAAGTTCTGGGAGTTAGGCATAGACCTATCTTTTTAGGAGATAGCATTCCATGTTCTGTAGACGTGAGTTTTCTGGGGTCCCTGAAGCACACCATCTTATTTATGGGACTCCTCTGCTCAAAGGGAGTTTGTTCAAGGAATGATTAAAGTGGGTTGTCAAATGTCAGGGGTTTCCCAAGAGGGATGTGCATGGTACCTGCTGTTAACCCATTTTCACACAATTAAACTGAGGACATGGGGAGTGAGAAAGAAGTCATTCTGGATCAAAAGAAAAGAGTTTTGAAACACAACAGGCTACCATGTTATTCAGTATAGATTTTGTCTTATGACTGGATATTTTTTTCCCTTGAAAAGTCTATTTTCTTTCCTAAACACTTTAGCCACAGGAAAGCAATTATTGCTCATTACCCACCTGAAAGGCCTTTTCACTGGATCTGTGGGATCAAGGTGATGGTGCACTTTCAGCGAGCTGCAGCTTTCCACCTCTCTTTTGTGATTTGCTGAAATACTAGCAACAGGGAGATTTGGGAGCCAGAAACATCCGTAAAACAAAAGGCTGCCTTTTTCGGTTGAGGTTCAAAATTCTAGCTATGGCTTGCATACAAAGTGATTAATATAGCTCGTGCTGATGAGTTCTTCCCTGTAGAGATGCTTTCCTACTTGCTCATGACAAAAGGACCAGTTGTGGCATCCCTGGCTATGGAACATCTCTTCTGTGATGGGAGAACTTGGGTGTGTCAGGTGACTAGTGAGTATGCGCATGGCCCTCAGGGAAGTATAAAGAGAAGGAAGAGACTTGAAAGATCACTTGCCACTACAGAGTTGCTTCTGTGGTCTCTGATTCTGCCACTCAGACTTTGTTTGCATGTCTCAAGAGACAGGAGTTTCATCATTGCCTGTTCATAAATTCAGTATTCAGCATGTGAGTGTACCATATGCCAGGCTCCATGCCAGAGGGTTTCAAAATGTGGGTCGAGACCCCCTTGCCATGGAAGGGCAGCTTGCCTAAGTCACCGGTGATTTCACAACAGAGCAGACGATGGCACTTGCTTCTGGTTGCAAAAGAATCCCCTCCCCACCGTGAGATTTCATATAGAAGGCAGGGCTGGGCCCTGAGGTTGAGACTAGGATATTGAAATTCCCCCTACCACTCTGGTTTTCACATTTGAAGATTGCATCTCAAGAATTAAAAGAAAAATTATCCATCTTCTGAAAGACAGGATCTCAGCTACTTATCTGTGTAGAATAATAATTAGGGAGTCACTAGGGGAGATGGGGAAATTACCTTAGTTCAGTCCCTCTGGAAGAAATCTAACTAGAAGAATATTCTGCATCCCAATTCCAGAGAGGCTGCCCCTGTGTTACAGTACAACTCTGACTTTCTTCTCCAATTCAGTTTTCTTTTTATTAGGGGATTTCCTATCGATGATCATGATGATGACGATGACGATGACGATGACGATGACGATGACGATGATGATGATGATGATGTGTGTGTGTGTGTGTGTGTGTGTGTGTGTGATGAATCCTTCCATCATTGCTAAATTTATTCTAGTGTTATCAATGAGTCTGACCTACTTCTGTACAACAGAAGTCTCTGGAAGTTCTGGCATTGCCCTCAAGTGAAAGTAAGAGGCCTCAAGCCCAAACCACAATCAGCCCCTTGAGATAAGAAGATGAGTCAATCAAAGGTCTTTCCCTTAAGGAACTTACACCCAGAGAAGGCAGACGAATATAACTATGAGTCAGGTTAGAATGTGAGAAGTATCAATAAAAGACGGAGCACGTCATGAAAATTCAAAGGTCTGAAAACTTTGGGAGCCTGTCTCTTTCTGTTCCCAAGAACATTCTCCTGTGGGGAGCCAATCAGAAGACAACTGGGGTGATGGCACAGCAGCAAGCATATGCAACCCCTCAACTTGTCTTTCTTTTCTAGTCTTGCTAGGCTTCTTGGGGTGCCAAATATTCCACCTACTTATCAGTCCTCATACCCATGCTTCATTTTTTGTTTTTTTTTGGAAAATTTGAAAGAAATAGAATGATTTGACCAGAAGCGGACTGTTGAAATTTCTTTGACACTTAGGTGAAGAAGGATCTAGCCTCAGGAAGTTCACATTGGAGGTTGTCATCTTTGAAGGGAAAAGAGGAGAGGTGATCAGGCAGGACTGGGAAGGGGAGAATCAGAAACAGTAAAAACGGAGAAGCAGGAGCTCGAGAGATGGCTCAGCGGTTGAGAGTACGTGAAGAGGACCCCAGTTCAGTTCCCAGAACATGTCAGATGGCTGACAGCCAACTGTTAACTCCAGCTCCAGGGAAATCTCACGCCCCCTTCTGGCCTTCCTGGGCACTGCACCCATTCATACAACCCACCCCCCCACCACATATATGAAATTAGAAAAAATAAGAAATTCTGCAAAGCACAATCTGTAAGGATATCATATTTGGGGATAGCAGATAAAGATGAACTAAGATACCTAGAGCGATCAGAGATCTAATTAGAAACCCTTAGAAGAACTTACGAACTCTAGGATAGAGACCATGTTTTGCACATCGTAGAATTCCTCGTATTAGGCATGGTCCTTGGCACAGAGATGGCATTCAATGAATATTGAATGAATGAGTTGCTCAACAGGTTTTTGGGCTGACTATAATCAGTGAATTTGTATGTCCAGAGTGTGTGTCTACTGTTGCTTGGAGATGTAGTCCAGAAAGGAGCACTTTGTGCAGAGGGCGTGTGCATGTGCAGAGATCTGGGGGTTTAGCTTTTAACAGGGTATGAAATGATAGGCAGTTAGTTGGCAGTTGGCAGTACAGATAAAGGTAATTCATCCTTTAATTCTGAAGCCGAGAGAATGGCTTATCTCTAGGGTTGCTTTAAACCCCCAGTACTCCAGTGTTGTAGGGACATTTTGGCCTGCCTTTTATGGAAGATGAGTCTATGGTGGCCCCAGGCATACTCTTTGATTTAAAGAGCTCCTGATATCCAGGTGCACCCTTTACAAGGTCATGTTCTTTCAGGCCAAATAACCTTCTACTGGATTCCCTAAGATCATTTCTTTATCAGCAATGATCACTTTCCCCTCTGGTTTCAAATGCAACCATTTCTTTCATCTGTATTCCTGGCTTGATTAGTGAGAAATTAATGAGCATGTAAGATTTGATTTAGATAATGATTAATTAGGGGGAAGGTGCCATTCTAATAGCAAGTCACTATGATATGCCAAGGAAATTAGTTAATATTTTTGGATGGTAAATTGACTTGTCCTTTGTTAAAAAAACCTTTTAAAATGCCTGATTTTTTTTGTAATTTTAATGAATATGTGTTATTTTTCCTACAAGTCATCAAGTAACTGGGTTTTATATCATTAAATTCTTTTGTCTAATATTACCTCAATGATAATTTTTTATTTTCAGCACAGTGTACCTTTGTTAGGGGAAAACCCACTATTCATAAAGCAGACCTTGACAATGAAATGTGTCAAATCATCGTACATACTCGCATATCTATGGAAAAAATTTCAATTTTCATTGTTACTGAGCCCTGACGCTTCCTTTTTTTCCTGCTGCTGTTTCAATATGCCATATCTGCTCTCAGAGAAGTATAAGGATCAAGGTCTACATGGATATTCTGTTCTTTAGGTGCTTTCTAATATGATTTTGACAATGTTTTGTCATTAGTTAAAATGGTAGTCTAGTAAAATAACCAACATATAGAACATAATAAAGGTAATTCGAGAGTGGGGGCCTGGAAGTGACCCTGATGGCTTACTCCATCCGTTTCTCAGTTTCAGGCTGTATGAGTAACTGTCCTAAACAGCACCCTTCATCATATTGTATCCCTGCTTGAGAACTTCCAGTTGTCCATCATTGCCTCTGGGGTTAAGACAATAGGTCTTGGCCTGCATTCAAAGGTCCTCCGAATCTGGGCTCATCTTTCCTGATAAGCTAACTATACCCTAGATTGCAGCCTATCTCTGAGCAAGCTGGCCCGTCTACTCGCCAAGGACCAAATACATATCAGCCATTGGCCTCTCTAAATGCTTTCCATCTTGGGCATTTTCTTTGACACCTCCCCACAGGGTGTCTGATGAGCAGTCCCTTACCTAGGAACTATTGTCTTACTACATATTTTCAAAACCACCACTGTTGATGCATAATTTGTAAACAATAAAATGTGCCCATTTCAAGTAACGAGTTTGGACAAATATGTACAAACACTTGTAACCACTGCTTCAGCTAAAATATAGATTATTTTCATCACTTGAGAAAATGTAGTGCATATTTTGTCACATAACCACGGAGCAAGTTAACTATTCTCTCGTTATTTTGGGGGTGTGAAAGTCTGGTCTCCACATGAACACATGAATTTAGTTTTTTTTAATTTGTTTAATTTGAATTCACACTTATTGAAGGTTTACTCTGTACCAAGAAGGCTAAGATATTTATTCTATAAAACAGAGCGTATCGGTAATCCCATTTTACAGGTAAGGGCAAGAAAGCATGCAGAGGTCGTGTAAGCCGCTCTGGTGTGCACAGCTGGCAAGTGGCAATGACTGGCCCCTAAGCAGCTTGACCGGTGGCGCAATAAGTGCTTTGCTTTTTCCTGCTGATTACTGCTTTCTATAGCGCTGGCTTCCTGTCTTGGAATAAAATCTAATCGAATAATAGAAGTGACACATTTTAACGACCTCATGTGCACTGTCAACTTTCTGCTTTTAATTATGGAAAGGGTCCTAGCCTGGAGTAGAGTTTCTGAGTTTGGTAAGCACAGGGACTACTTTACAGCCTTGGTGGAGGTGGGAGAAAGGAAATTGGAGGCAGGCTAAAATGGCAGGTCTTTACGTGGAGGCAACAGAGAGCAAGAGATGAGCCCAATGGGAAGACAGGAAGGTGGAGCCACAGGCATCCATGCCTGGAGATATCATCAGATGTAGGTATGCAAGCAGAGCAGCATCTGAAGAGGGTTTCCATGGGGACTATCTGTGGTTAACTTCTGGAAAAGGAGTACCAGGGAAAGATGCACAAATTGGGGACACATACGTATAACCCCCCCAAAAGATAAAGCTGCTATGCCTCAAATAGCCCTTTAAGTTGTAGGATCCCAAACTGCTTCCCATGTGCAAGAAATACTTAATGTCATTTATTTATTTGTTTATTTATTTATTTTTGTTTTTCGAGACTGGATTTCTCTGTGTAGCAGCCCTGGCTGTTCCAGAACTCGCTCTGTAGACCAGGCTGGCCTCTAACCTGCAGAGATTTGCCTGCCTCTGCCTCCCAAGTGCTGGGATTAAAGGCGTGCACTCCCACCACCCAGCAAAATAATTTTAAATGTGTGCTACAAAGTTCCTTCAAATGAAACATGTATTTGTGTATAGTCAAGATGCTGGGAAATTGATTTTTATGGTATTTTCCCAGGATCAAAGTTAATTCCACAGATGTAAAGCTTTCAGGGTCATCACCACTCCCCTGAGTTTTAAATATAGGCAGACACATGGTTCGTGATAGTTCTCTCAGCCTACAGCGCTCATTAATTCAATAGTATGCACAGCACTTGAATGAGATCGCCGAGGCATTCCGAAGAAAATGGAGTTGTTCGCTGCTCTTCAACAACTTATAATGTAGGAGACTAGAGTTATAGTGTGAAGGTAGTTTTTAATCCTTCAAAATACATGGAAGTTAGTAACCCTGTAATTATTTTTAGTTATTAGTATTTTTAATTTATTTATTCCTTTTTGAGCATTTGTGGATGAAAGTAATAAAGTCTCCCCAAATTGGCCGCCCCTGGCTTATTGGAACAGTGAAGTGCTGAGTCTTTGCTCATTGTCACACCACGATGTGCTGTTTGTTACTCTTTCCATTTGCAGGTGAATTTCCTTCTTTACAAAAAAGCTATGTGAGTAGCCCTCTTTGAAGGTGGAGTCCAAAGTTCATTTTCTGTCTATTAAAAGGGGTTCTTTCCTGTTAACCTTTTGTTCCTCATATGATTAATGAAAGCTTCCCTATATTAAATATATGTTAGTCTGTGTTTTTAAAAAAAGTTGTTTATTCAGCCAGGTGGCAGTGGCACACACCTTTAACCCCAGCACTTGGGAGGCAGAGGCAGGAGGATCTCTGAATCTGAGGCCAACCTGGTCTACAGACTGTAGCACAGGGCTATACAGAGAGACCCTGTCTTGGAAAAAAACAACAAAATTATTTATTCTATGTGTATGGATATTTTTGCTTGCATGTTTGGGTACCACATGCATGTAGTACCCAGGATGACCAGAAGAGGGTTTGGAGCCTCTGAAATTGAAGTTATCAGATAGTTGTGAGCCTCCATGTGGGTGCTGGCAATTGAACCTGGGGTTTCTGGAAGGGCAGTCGGTGCTCTTAATTGCTAAGCCACCTACCCAGCACCTTTACTGTCTTTTGTTGGTTGCATCTTATTTTTTCAGTTGATTTTTTTGCCTTTTGCCCTTACAAGTGCGTAGAGTTCTCAGTATATCTCCTTAGCCATTTGCTCTAGCATTTCCTTTGTATTTACCCCATTGAGGATTCAGTTCCTAGAGTAACATTTCATTTAGCTGATGAGGAGTCCCTCTAAATTTCTTCTCTATTCCTATCTGTTTTGCTACTTTCCAGCAAATGCTCATGGCACTGGAATGGTTACATTTCAGTACTGTTCACTGAGGCATGAGTAGTGCTCCTATGTTGAATTTTTCAGGATGATTTTTTGAGCTTGTCTATGAGTTATAGGAAATTTATTTAGAACAAATTATTTTTCCATTTTGTATGCCTTTCCTTTGTTAGGAAATCCTGAATTCTTATCATTTATGAGTGTTTTTATTTTTTAAGCCTATTGACAACTCTTAGCCCCTATGATAAATTTTTCTGTTTTATTGATTAACCAGGCAGTAATAATTGAGACAGAAAGTAAATTTGCTATATACACACTTATATTTGGATATAATATTTACTTAACTTCTTCATGACATTTGGCATCTTTCCTAAAATGCTTTTATTTGAGGTTTTATTCCATTTCAGAGTGCTAGCAAGCCTGGTGAGATGAGGAGGGCTTCCAATAGTGGGACTTGACCAAGCTGAACAGTGTAGCGCTCATAAGTACCTGTGAGGATGATCACATTTATGCCCAAACAAGCAGGTGTCACCATAGCTTAGAATCATCCTTGAACTTCTACAGATACCTTGAACAACATTTTGTTATAAGATCGTAGCGACCTAGCACTTTCTAAAGGAAACGATTCAATGCGGTCATCTGATCCCTCCTCTAGCCAGTGCTATTGGAAATGGGTGCAGTACTAACAGCCAGCCCCCCTGTGGAAATAGCTAGCTGTTCTGCAAAACTAGAAGTGATCTCCAAAGTAAATTTAGAAAAAAGCATGGCTGTGTATCTAACTATTAATTTTATGAACTTGGGTAAGTACAGAGAGTTTAAGCACATATGACATAGGCATTGCTTTACCCAGAAAGTAAATCAACTCTTGTTATATGATCAGGGACTTGGTATACGGGAAGATTTACTATATAGAGTTCCTTTTCCCCACATTTATTTGTGTGTCCCAGCCAACCTTGTTGACATTTAGATTAGCCACTCTTCCCAAGGGAGCTCTTTCCCTTCTTGGTCCAGTAGACTGCATCACTTTCTACTCCTAGAATAGCATAATGTGTTATAATTTTGTGTAGAAAGAACACAGCTACAACTAGCCCTGCTTTCTTTCCTTTTTATTCCCTCTAGTACTCTAGACTGTGGTGCTGGCTTGGGTTTGCTGTCCTGTCTGATCTGCTCTCTCCTCTAGTACACTTGTCAGCTGTTCCCTTGGGTAAAGGAAAGTGAGGAGCTTGGAGTCAATACCTCGGATTCAGTAGTGATGACACGAGAGACATAAGATAATGAATTTCATTCTGAAATTAAGAAAACTTCGACATGTGCATTAACGCCACGGTCAACTACAATTCCTGTGAAATAACCTGGTGTACTAAAAAGTCACCTTTCTGCTAGCTTAGGACTACCTAGTCTCCCTCCCTTTATTAAGTTTAAAAAGTTACCTAAAATATCTGAGAGTGCTTTATTGAACTTTACTTTCCATAGGACCTTACTGCAGAAGATACTATATATATATATACATATATATGTATATATATACACACACATACACACACACACATCTTATCATCCTTATGTTGCTTTGTTACACTTACTTTCTAGCACTAGAGATGTATCTCTCTTAACCCATTTAGATGATGAGGTTTTGTGGGCAGGGACAATATTGTACCTCCAGCATGTAGTACAGTGTCTGGCACATAAATAGTATGTTAGATTGGGTCACTGGAAAAGCAGATGCCAATTAAATGGACAAGCATCTAAGGCAGTATTGATATTTATGTCTTTTCATATAGCACTTATATTCACCCAGCATGACATTTGTTTCTATTTTCATGTGGCTGTTTGTTGTCCTCAAGACTATAAACACCATGAGGGCAAGTCTGTGGTTTGTGTGCTCCTCATTCATTGTGACTGGCATTTAATAGGAACCAAATAAGTATTTATGGACTCTTGATAGACTTTTGGTTACAGCTACAGCAAAACTTTGATATGGTTTTGATGTTTTGATTATTTTTTCTGAACAGCACGTTTAGGCTGGCCAGACATCTATTTCATTTGGAATCATAATTGGGATCTTAAAAAAATTGTCTTTGATTGTGTTCATATTCATAAATAACAATCAGGAAAAAATAAATGAGAAGAATGAAGATTGATATTTTAAAAGACAAATTAAATGTTGGTGTTCAATAGCGTGTGTTTGGTGCTGCTATAAATTATTTTCTGTAGACTTTATGAGTCAGATCTCAGCAATTAACTGACAGCTATTCAAAAGAAATTAACTAGGAGGGAAATTGGATGAATTGAGACAAACAATATACTCGAGACCTACTGTATTTAAAGAGAGATGTGAAAATGTGTTTTGTCCTGTTTATTTGTGTGTGTGCACACGCATACATACATGTGTGTAATGTTTGATATATATATATATATATATATATATATATATTTTCTGATTACTGAAACATGAATACCTTGTTTGTTTCAGGATCAGATTTGCAAGTATGTCTCCCCAAGGGCCCAACATGCTGCTCAAGAAAGATGGAAGAAAAATACCAACTTACAGCACGGCTGAACATGGAACAGCTGCTCCAGTCTGCGAGTATGGAGCTCAAGTTCTTAATTATTCAGAATGCTGCGATTTTCCAAGGTGAGTTTGGGGGGTCATTTTCGATATACTGCTCAATGGCATCATTATTTGGGTGCTTGGCTTTCAAATGCTAAGTATAACTTATAAATTACCATTCCAGTATGTATGCTTGATAGAAAAGCGTCCCAGCGAGAGATCCTGGATAAGGAAACACACGGTTTTTAAACAAATTTCATTTTAATCTTTGAAAAAGTGGATAGTATTAAAAATCATTGTCTAAGGACATTTTGTTTGCCTGTATGTAAAAGGCATAAATCACTGCTGAAAAAGTCAGTGATAATTTTCTCTGTTAGAACGTAAGACTTGTTTGCAACCATCACCACCACCACCACCACCATCACCACCCACCTACCCACCCACCCGCCCTCCTTATTAATTCCAAGGCCAGCTTTCTTCAGGGGCGAGTCAGATACCATAGAACATATATGAACTCCTTCTGACCACTAGGACCATCTCCATTTGAGAGGGAGAATCTGGCTTGTTGGCCAACCATTTTCCAATTTGTGTGAGTGGTTACCTCTCTTCTGCTTGTGAATGTCGCTTCTTAGCCACGCTCCTCTCTGCACTGTGAAAGGATGGGCAGCGAATGATGTCATCTTTAGTCATTTGCAAGAAAATGACTGCAGCACAGGGTGGACTCCTTCGGACTGAGGACCAGCTGGAGGTGACGGCAGTGGTAGTGACAACAAGAAGCCTTTATAGTCTACCATGTGGCTTTAAGCCATTGGCCTCTTTCGTTTCATTTAGTTCCCACAACGTATCTATGAGTGGTCTTTGCTACCTCCATTTTAGAGATGAAGACCCAAGACCAGGATGGTTAGTTAATTTGCCAAGGCCACACACCTAAAATAAATGGCGAAGGCAAGATTTGAACCCAGATTGCCTGGTTTTAAAAAGTCCTGGATTTTTATCCTCTGATTTAGGCTACCTCTTGTGACTAGGAAAATTACTTGTGTATATGAAGACTTTCTTCTATCCCTTCTTTAAAGTGCATGTGTGTGGGGGGGGTTTTGTGTGTGGGTAGACACTTGGTAGTGTGGGTCTGTGCACATGTGTATGCGTGTGTGGAGGCCAGAGGGCAATGCTGTGCATCTTCTATCACTCTCCATTTTGAGTTTTTTGAATGAGGGCCTTTTGGTTAATGTGAACTTCGCCAATTTGGCTAGGCTGGCCAGCCCATGAGTTTTAGAGATTCCCCCTTGGCTAGTCTCCATCCCCAGTAATAGAGTTTCAGGCCCCCACTGCTACACCTGACTTTTTATGTGGGTGCTGGGGATCCGAACTCCTTATTTTACCAGCTAAGCTATGTCCTTAACCCCCGTCCAATCAATATAAATTAAGCATACTGAATCAGCAGCTACCTTCCTGTTAAGGTAGCCTCGGGGTCAGATCTAATACTTCTGGCTACTTGGCATTCTAAAGCTTTCAGATTGATGGCACCTTTGTCAGAATTAACCTCTTTGAATTGTAAGGTGGGCCAATTATACCTTAGTTTAGGCATCAAAATGAAGTCCTCAGTATTAGCTAAAATGTTGTTCAAATTAGCTAATAAAGCATACACTCACGACAGTTTCTTGTGTCTAAGCCTCAGGGGATATCGATGGTAGGTTCATTATATAAAGTACGATCCGAAAGCACGAAATGTTTGTTAACCTATTTATGCAGCAAGACTCTGGTGAAGCATTTGTTACCAACAATTTAGTGATAGAATGAATAATTCAGGCCAGGTTTAAAAATACATGCACCATTCATGTACCTTTTAGATTGGTTTTGGAGGTGATAGACTGGTTGCAATTGGGGTGACAAGAGGATTGGGATGAAGTGGACAGGCGAAGCTTAGTCTTTGAGGCATGAAGGTGCTTGGTTGCAATGGAACCATAGTGATTTATTTCACTCCTAGAATAACCAAGGCGCCATATGTCGCCTTTCATCCTTTGCCTGCTGAGATAGGATGGCAGGCTGATGACAGTGGAATTCCAGGCTGCGGAGCAGCTGCTATCACTGTCCATGTGAGGGCCTTTGTTGTCGGAGTTCATGTACCTGTCCAGTCTTGCACTTTGCATATTGTGTTTTATGGAGCTGGAACAGCGTGAGACGGAGTATGAAAAGAAGTTCTGGCCATGTTTGATTGGATGCAAGCCCAGGTACGGCTGCTCTAGAATGGGAGCTGAATATTAGTCAGATGAGCAGGGAGTAGGAAGCGGAGGCAATACCTGCTGCTGATGTTCTCTCTGTCTCTCTCACGAGCACCCACACCCATGCAGAAGTCCGTGTGTGTGTGCACGCTAATTTATTTCCAGAATTGCAGGGACAGGCAGAAGAACAACTCTACAAAATGGCATGGAGACAGCTCAATGATGCCAACTTCATTGTGCTTCCAATCTTGTCACCGTTATCTACTCCTTTATCTCTTCAATCTGCTTTTATTTTTGTTTTAAGCATGCCTCACTTACAAAAAAAAACACAAGAGAAAATCAACCAACCACAATCATAGACCTCGAGTCATTTGTGTTATGCTTGGAGAAGCATTGACCACAAATTCTTTCTGTGACAAACATTTTGAAGAGAGGAGGCTTCAAACAAGGGATCAGTAGAAGACAATTGCTGTGAAATCTGGGCATCTATTTCCTTTTTTTAAAAATAACTACTTATTATTCCCATGAATTGGGATTGAAGGGCACAATTGTTTTTGCACTAAACTAAACATCCTCTCCCCACAAGATCCCAGTAGACCAAATTATTGAGAAAATTGCTCTGCTGCTCCGTTTGTGTGAAATTTATGTGGTAGCTTTGGTGAGCTATTTTCTCCACCATGTGAAGTTGGAGAAAGCTTATCTTCCTCATGGCCGAGGTTCCCAATCTCTTTAGGAGTCCTTCAGTAGCCCTCACTGGGGAGATGTGAGCAGTGAGAGCTTGCTGCGGATACGCGCACAGTTCTCTGAGCAGTCCTTACTACCTCCATTTGGATTTTATGTCTTCGATTGCAGGAAGCCTTTGCCCTCCTAAATGAGCCTGGGGCCCTTGGCTACAGTGGTTGGAGTGCTCTAATGCTAATGCTGTTTTGATAATGATTGAAGCATTAAAGAAAGTTGTTCTTTATCCTCAATCTTTGCATTGCCTCGTTTCCTAAATTTAATTTACTCAGATGTGCTTAGGAAAATGGGGCAGCACAATCGTTTTTTGTTTCTGCTTAATTAATTCTTTTTGAGGAACTCCACTGAATGTACATTTTCCCTTTTCTTTTTCTATTTCTTCTCCCTTCCTTTATAATAACGAGGATAAAGATAATGGTGAGGATTTAGTAAGTGCCTACTGTATGATGCTTACTTTTACACAATTATCTCATTTAATATTCCTAGCAACCCTATGGGGCCTGTACGGTAATCACTCATTTATATAGATAGGGAAACTCTATGGTACCACAATGTCTCCCAAGCTGTCTGTCCTATGACCTGGGTCTCCTGGCTCTTTGTTCACTGGAGGCAAAACAAAACTTAGAAGTGATGGGATGTAATGGTCCTCATGAAGGAAAAGGAGAGGGCAACCTGAAATCCCATCTTTACACCTCCTCATCTTCACGTTTAGAGCTCCGTTTCCATTTGTAGAACTTCACTGTGGCTTTCAGCCTTATCCTACCAAGAAACACTTGGGCACATGTCCAGGGTTTTTCTCAACAATGAATGATTCAGGTCTTCCCCAAGGGTGCCGGTGACGGAGGGAGAACAGACTCTTCAGAATGCATCGGCCCTTTGCTTTTACTGGAAGTTGACGCTCCCACAACTTGAACTCCTGTTCAGAGAGAAAACTGTGGTTAAGGGGCAAACATCTCTTGCATAAAGGTACCATGGAGCTTCTCTTTATGAAATTAGCTCATCTGAGAGCTCCCAGGGTCCTTGCTTGGAGCTAATGTTCTTATTCATGCAGTCTTTATAAGTTTGTTTTTCTGACTTTCTGGCTAGAACTAGATGAGCATTGGAAGAGTGCTATGGGGAGACGCATGTGCACAGTATGAGCAACAAGTAACAGTGGAGGCATAGGTATGCACTCAGTAACTTACCTGACGGCAGTTAGGGGCCTTCATAGAGGGACATAGACCTACCTGCTTCAGTAGCCCCGACCATATAGCAGGTCCTGTAGTTAGTGTTCATATTGATGATTGTGACTCAATATGGGAAGGTCAGATTTTGTTCATTCTTTTTTTTTGGGGGGGGGTTTTTTGGGCCGGGTTTTTTTTTTTTACCGGCCTTGGTTTTCTTGGACTTCCCTTTTTGGCCAGGCTGACCTCAGACTCAGAGATACTCCTGCCTCTGCCTCCTGAGTGCTGGGATTAAAGGCATACACCACCACTGCCCAGTTCTCATTCTCCATTTCTTAATATTTACATCTTAAAAGGCTTTAATTTTTTTTTACTTAAGAATACTGGAAGAATGCTGAATTCAGAACAGTCAAGTGGCTCAGTTGCTATGAGTGCTTGTCACCAGGCCTCATGGCCTGAGTTCAATCCATGGGACACAATTGGTAGAAGGCAGGAACCAATTTCTGGAAGTTCTCTGACCTCCACACATGCGTGTGCGCACACATAAATGCAGTAAAAAGGTTTTTTTTTTTTAAAAGAAGGAATCCTGTTTCAGAAAATCCAGTCTAATATGAGATCTGCATTAATAGTTTCATGGCTGAGGGGAGATTATTTGGACTGGATTATCCTTCATTGCCATGTTTTTAAAATGGCGCTAAAACTTCTAGTCACAGACATAATGTGTGAGAAAATGTCTTACAGGCAATAAATCACTATATAAATCACTATATACATACCTTGTGAAGAGAGCTCCTTTCTGTTGACTCTTCTTAGCCCAGGTAGTGCCCAAGAAAGATGAAGGATGTTGACCTATGTGACACTGGATCTCATCATGTGCTTGAGCAACTTCTGTCACTTACGATGGTAGAGATGCAGCTGGCTCCAGTGCGGCGGACCCTTTAAAAAGGGCATGTGCCTTATGAGCTCTTGCATGTATGAAGCTCTGCTCTTTGAGATTTTGGTACTGCTAGGAACAATTGCTTTTTCAGCTTCTCAGAGTGTCTCTTCTGGATGGTGTTTGTGTGTGTGTGTGTGAGAGAGAGAGACAGTCTCTTCTGGATGGTGTTTGTGTGTGTGTGTGTGAGAGAGAGAGACAGAGACAGAGAGAGACAGAGACAGAGAGAGACAGAGACAAAGAGAGTCAGAGAGACCTGACTACTATTAAGACTTTGTTTTTATGTTTGAGCGTGTTTGTATGTGTTTTTGTGTTATTTTGGATGGCTTATTTTTCACATAAACATGTCACTAGTTCCGAGCAGGTGTACTGTGTTTAAGAAGAGTGTGTTGGGGAGGTCAGAGGCCAACCCATTTCCCTTCTTCAGTTGCTCCACCTGACTTTTTTTAAACAGAGTCAGTCTGTTTCAGCCTGGCGCTTGCCATTTCAACCGCACTGCCTGTCCATCTAGGCTGTGAGCTCCATCTGCCTCTCTATACTAGTGCCGGGGTTACAAACATACTCTGCCACTCCAGGTTTGTACGTGGTGCTGGAGATCTGAACTCAGCTCCTTGCGCTTTCGCAGTAAGCACTTCCCTAGGGAGCCATCTCCCGACCCTCAGGCCACACTTGAATTGTAGTCTCTATTATGACAGAGGAAGCAAATGAAGGTTTAAGTCTAGTAGTTAACTCACCAGGTTGGAAGGTCTGCTCTCTTCTACCTGCTTCCCGTGGAGGAACTAGATAGAAAAGGATGCCTTTGAATGGGAGGAGGGCAGTGTTTCTTTGCTGTGTCTGTTGCCTTCCGCCTGGCTTTCTGTTTTCATCTACTGTTGGCTGCTCCTGCCCGCTTTCCTGTCCGAGTCCCATCTCTCTACTCCTCCTAACTAAAATTGACCTTGGTTAAAGCACCCTTTTCTCCATCAACTCTGAGAGATTTCTCCAGTCATTTCTGCTTGAAGTAACTGTTTGGGGGATGTCATTTAAGCAGATATTTTATTTATTTATTTATTTATTTATTTAAACTTCACAGTTAATATGTGACAAAATAATTGCTTGAATGTTGATAAACATGTTTTTGTGATTCAATCATTTGTTAATTTAGGTTTTTGTAATGTGGGGAATTTAAGTGAGGACTGAGCGATTTTTCTCCATTTCACAATGTCCCCCTCTCTTACGTTTCCCTGCTTGGGCTGTGCCCCACTGAGTCTGAAACTCTTAATTGCTGGCCACCCTCTCACAGCCCTTTCTTTGTTGAAAACAGTGTGCCTGAGAGAATAATTACATTGATGTCTAATCGGAACTTAATTCATTTGTTGGCACTAAATAGAATAACATTCAATTGAATAGGAGAATTTTAGGAACACAAACCCTGACCATGAGTGAGGTTATATATCCTCAAAAATGTCAATTATTAATCAGCCCACTCATCTGTGCAGCAAAGCTCAGCTAATCCCATTATAAAAGGGGAAATTTCTCATCAGAGCACAGAAGGTGCTGGCTTTAATTAGAGCACTTTTATGGCCGGGGCTCAAAGAAGTATTTTGGTTACAAATTTTTTTTTTTAATGCGATTCTTTTAATTATTAGGGCTATTGGACAAACAACTGGAACTGAGGGTTTAAAGTCGTTCAGTTTGAGCCTCAGAACTTTTGGATTCCATTTGGTTTTTAAATTGCTGTGGCTTTAGCTGAGCCGGAGCTGGGGGAGTTGCAAACCTTTCCTATGGCCTCGTATTGATTTAGGAAAGTCAGTCATTAGGCTGAAACTGTTTAATAAAAAGAGCTTAGAAAAATGACTCAGTGTGCACGCCAGGGCTATTCTAAGGGCACCAATGAGGTGAGAGGATTATGCAGATGAACTTTTACCCCACTCAGGGCCCCCCATTTAGCAGCACCCCTTGCTCGGTCACCACTGCCCACCTTCATCACTAGCATGCCCTACAAAACAAATCAAGGACACTTTTCCTGCCTTCTAGAAGCTTCCAGGAAGGCTCTCCTTCTGCCTAAAGGGATTGCTCCCCACCCTTCCCCCACATTGGGCTTTGCTTACTTTCTTAAAACATATGTTGCTCTTCCTCCTTTTTCTGTCTCACTGCGTTGCCGTACTTGATATGGGAGTAATGAAGCATCTGAGCATCTGTTTGAGAGATTTCAATTCTCCTGACAGTCGAATGGAGGGAAAAACAATTTTCTTCTAAGCTGGAAGTGGTAATGTCAAAATTAAAAACACTTTTCCTGTGGACTGTGAGATGCTTCCAGGACTCAGGTACTGCTCCTTTCTCCCTCAGCCCACCTTATCTCGTCCCATCTTTCGCCACACCCATGCGTCCTCGGGGTTCAGTTGTCTCCTCCATCCTCAGGCATCCTTGCACTTCAGTTCCAGGCTCTGGGAGTTCCCAGCTAGAATGCCAGCAAAGGTCCCGCTGAGTCCTCTCTCCTGCATCTCCTTCGCTCCCAGCTTCTGCAGTGCAGTGTGGTGATTGTGGACACAGCCTCTGGGCCAGGTCAGCTGGGCCCAGATTATTCTGGGTGTGGATAAGTAAGCTGATGTGGGGGGAAACAGAGAATTTCAGGGTCGCCAGGAACTTCCTTTATAAAACCTGCACTGAACGAGTCCGTGAAAGAAGAAGGGAAACTTTCCTGCTCTGTATTTATCTCCTTGAAGCCTCGTATCAAGCCCTTGCAGTTGGCAGCGTTAGTTTCATTTTGCTTCTGAGGAAGTGGAGGCTTAGAGAAATTACGGGTTCAAAGAGGCATAGCAGAAACATGGCGAAGAGGAATCTGACCAGGAAGGGCCGCTCCAGAGGCACTTGCTCTTAAGTGCGGTTTTAGCTAGTCTCCCTCTATTTTGCTTCATGGTTATGGGCAGTCACTTCAGTTCTAACTTTCTCCCTTTCCAGGGAAATCTATCCCATTTTGTTAGAAAACTTGCTAAGCAGTAGCTAGCATGTCCAAAGAAAGGCAAGGGAGTCAGATATTAAAATGGCCACATACCTACCTTCAGACAGTTCAAAACTCCCAAAGCAAGACATTTGTACTTGGTTAACATGACTATACAGCACTCTTAGAGAGATGCTGCATGAAATACACTTTGAGTTTTTATAACAAGTTGGACTGGATCCATATTTGCTGGGGCTCAAACTTTCTACAGTTTTAGCGACTTTTTTCTTAAGAAAAGGACATTAAGGCAGTGACACAAGCCTTTAATCCTAGTACTTGGGAGACAGAGGGAGGTGGATCTTTGAGTTTGGGGCCAGCCTCGTCCATAGAGCAAGTTCCAGGACAGTCAGGGCTATACAGAGAAACCCAGTCTTCAAAAACCAAAAACCAAAACCTTGTGGCTCTTCTGGAAGTGGGCGTGCCAAGGTGAGTTCCTATAGCTCATTAGCATCATAGGAAATCTGCCTTCTTTGGGTTTAGGAAAAAAAATGATTTCAACTAGTGGCTGGATCTTTTTGATTGGGATTGGGGAAAGTTGCCATTGGGAATCCCTTCTAAAGATGTGGCTTTTAACCAAAGACAACAGCAAGTGAGGGAGTTAGGCAGATCAGTAGCATCTCTTTCTCAGTTAAACCCAAATGGTCAGCCATCTCTTAGATGCTTTTCTTCCTGCACTTGCTGGCTAACCTCATCATCCATCCCTGGTCCTTCTCTTTTGAGAGTGGGGGTAGGGCTAGTGTGCCAAGCATGTGCTTTTACTTTAGGTAGGCAGCAGTCACAAAGTCCAGCTCTGCCATAACTCTTTGCAACCCAGGGGAAATCTTTGCCCTCTGAACCGTTGAAGAAGGGTTGTGAGGTGAAAGCTGTTAGGAGCTCAGCCCTGTGCTAGCCATTGCCCCAGATCCTAGTGATTACCAACTCACTCCTTGTAGCTGGGTTTCAGTGAGCCCGATGATAGCTGATGTTGTCTCACTCTGTCTTGTACGTTGGTTGACATTTCTAAACCCAGTCTGTATGGAACACCCCGCTTTCACTACAGTGAATGGCATAGATCTCCCAGTGAACATTTTGTAATGCTTTGAAAGCTTTGATATAAGTAAAATGAGCAGAGGATTATAGGTTGGTATGTTAGAGCATTTTATGTTCATTTAGTTTGCTTCTTGTAAGACTTTGTGAATCTCTCTCTCTCTCTCTCTCTTTCTGCCCCCTCCCCTGTGTGTGTGTGTGCGTGTTCATGTATTTAAGACTGTACATCTGCGATTTTCAAATGGTCCCCTGGTGGTCTGAAGGAGTCTCGCATAGCCTCTGGATCATTATAACCAGCAAGGGGAATAAATTGTCTGACTTCTGTTAGGTTGTATTAGGAGAAGGAAAATAGTATGATTATCATATTCCTCTTCTTTAGTGGAGGTTCTGGTCTTGAGAAAGTGGAGTGTAATCAGTGGAGAAACCAAGGTCCACTCAAAGCACTTCCCCTTCTAGGAAGTTGTAGACTTCCTTCATAGAACTTTTCAAGTTCACGGTGTATGTATGGTTATTGGATGAATTCACATTTTCATTCGTAGGAAATGAGTTCTCTATGAGGAGGGCAAGCATCTACCTTGAAAGCACTGCACCTTTAGGTGAGATAGGGATTGTGTGGACCCATATGTAAACACATGGGCACATGCAAAATTACACAGCATTGTGAGAACCAGATTTCTAATGCTTCCTTTTCCCTGGACACCGACACCACTCTAGCCAAACCACAGTGTTAGAAACAGTCAGCAGCAGCATTTACTTCTAAGTTTTCAAGATAATCGCACGTAACTACCTATGAGTCTGGGTTGATGCTTTTCCAAACAACATGGAATACCTTAGGCTCCTCTGAGCTCCTCTCTCTGCTTCTGGCCTCTCCACTCCCAGGTTTGCTGGTTAGATTTTCTTGTAGTCTGACCTGCTCTCACTTCGCAGATTGCTGTGAACTAACTCCATGCCACAGGTTTGTGCCTTAAGACTGATAACCTATGAGAATGGTGACATGTGCCAGCTCACCCAAATGTTCTCTTGTGTGTCCTACCATATAAGGGAAAAGAAACTAACCTTTCTTAAATGTCTTCGAGTGCATCAAGTAGACATATTTGCTTGTAGCCACACCTTTTCAGCATCCCTTCACAAAGGCATGATTAAGGCCTATGAAGAAAAGAAACCCAAGAGGGTGTGGTCACTTAGGCAAGGTAACTCCATGTTGAATTTTAAATTTCCTGTTGTTTTCCTGTATTGCAATGTTCTCTCTCTCTCAACAAGGTTAGACCATGCACATGACCTTACCTTTGCTTACCTCGAGTTTTAGATTTCATGTTAGGTTAGAAAACAGTATGATGGAATGTGCAGGTTTTACAGTTAAAGCCCTCATAAATTCATACACTCTTTCATTTCTCACTCATCACACACATTTTTGCAAAATAAGCATAATGATTAGGGCCTCATAGAACTGTGAAAATGAAGCATCCATGATGTCAAGGGCAGCTACTCCTTTGCTTGCTATATACTAGGTCCTCAATAAATGCAAGCCATTGATGAAGAAAAGTGGTCTCATTCTGTATCACAACTGTTCACATTACAATATGTAGTACTTCCTTGGTCAATTCTGTTAAATGGGAGTTTTACTTAGGTGTAAGAATTGACCACATGTTGAGGGGATAATGATTGACTCAAGAAGAAAAAAAGATGCATCAGGTAAATAAATAGTGAACAAAATTGCAGTGAGTAATAATTAATTTGTCAAATTATCTTTAAATAAAATGTCACTGTTCATAAAGAAATCAACAATAATTTCAGTTGGAAGTATTCTTATTTACCTCTTATAGCAGATTTCCAGAAACCAGAGGATTATTTAATGTTGCTCATGACAGTGATGCCTTGAAAGTATTAAAGTTTATTCAATTACTTGATTTTTTTAAAAAAGGTTATTGCACTGTCTTACATAAGGCCATTTCCATGCACAAACGTCATGTGTTTGAGCATATTTCCTCCAGACTATTCTATATATACTCCATTTTCGTGCCCCTACCATTAGTCAGTTCCCTTTGTTTTCTTATGCAGTTTTGGTTTTACTTTCATGGCATTGTCTCTATATGTATGATTTTTAAATGTCTGTATAAAATCTATGACCCACACATGAAAGAAAACACAAGTTTTTTTTTCTGAGACCAACTTAATTTGGCTAATATGATTTGTATCATCTTGGGGTATTTACCCAGAAGATGCCAACTCTACACATCACCAGAGAGCCTCTTTAAAAAACTAATTTCTGCTGGGCAGTAGTGGTGCACACCGTTAATTACAGCACTTGGGAGGCAGAGTTAGGTGGAGCTCTGTGAGTTCAAGGCCCACCCTGGTCTACAAGCGAGCTCTAGAATAGCCAGAGCTGTTACACAGAAAAACCCTATCTTGAACTCCCCAAGTTTTTTCTATTACACAAATAGGTACATTATGTTTTATTATATAAATAAGAGCCCACAAAGAAACAAAAAACTGAAAAATAAAAGGACCCAGATTCTATCTGTTGGATATTGACCACTAGTGATGTTTTGGTATCTTATAAACCCTTTAGTTCGTATTACAGGGCTGTATTATATATACATACATGCACGCAGACACACACACACATATGTACACATGTTTATTTATATAGAATATCAATATAAAGTTATATATAATAGTAATTAATACAAGTAAAATAGATACATATTAATATAGGATATATTTTTCCAAATGGATTATATTGCTTTTTAGGTAATATAGTAATAGTATCTTTTCATGTCAATAGTGTATTTTATAGTACACAATAAATATTGAGTTTGCATTCAGCTAACATGAATAAGACAAGTAATGCCCACCTACCATCTAACTAAACATTAATTCATGTACTTAATTATTTCTTCAGGATAAATTCCTGGAGCTAAAAATTTTAGAACAGAGACAATATAGTTTTTTAAGTTTATTACATCTAGTATATAAAGTTGATTCATATTTTCACTTACACTAGGCCTGCCTAGGTGTCCATTTTCCTAACCATACGTACTTGTTACTTTATAGTAACTCAGTTAGGATGAAAAAAATAGTGCCCTTTGGTCTTTAGGGAAACTTGTGGGTCATTTGTCCTTTTACTGTGCATTTCTTATTGTTTCAGCATTTAAAATTAGGTATTCATTGTTCTTATTACATGCCATTTATTTTCCTATTGATTTTCACAAGCTATTTATATATGCAGGATATCAACCCATTTTATATATTGTAAGTTTGTTTCACTGATTTGATAATTCAGTTTTTCATTCTTTGCAAATGTGTCAAATTCTCTCAGTTAAATGCAACAATGTCCTTGTTTTCTAATGTATTCTTTCCCTAACAATGTTAGCCTCAGCATGAATCAAATTCATACGCTTTTTCCTACCAGCTCTGGGTAAGTAATGTAACATTTTTTTTTAAATATGAAGACTGAAGCCTCTGATCTGCCAACCTGCCTGAGCTTTTGAAGATTAAAAGAGGTAATGTACATGAATTGAGCCTGATGTGGGGGTACCTGCCTGAAATCCAAGCACTTGGGATGCCAAGGAAGGAGGGTCACAGTTTGGAGGCCAGCTTGGGGTGCATAGTGAGTCGGGGGAAAGTCTGAGCTATATAAGAACCTATCTCAATAAAAAATACTTGGAAAGATTGTTATAGTTATTTGATTGTTTCCTGATTCTGGTTGTCAGTCGGAATGAGCCCATAGTCACTCTACTGACAACAGTGTTTACCTGCCTTTCCCCTGGATTGCAAATCTTTTTGGGCATTGTAATAGGAAGTACTTTGGGTATGTAAATAAATACACCACAGCCTGTGCCTCGGGATTTGGATTGGTGCCTGGTGGGTATTAAAATACTCTTTGCGATCAGTCTTTTAGTCTAGTGTAGACTCTAAGCATCCTTCCCACATCCCCATACCATAGGCCCCAAAGCCACTCTTTGATGATGTCTACATGTTTCTTTCTACACGTCTCTGCCCCTCAAAGTACCTATTCTTGTTTAACAGCACTAAGTGAGGGAAAAAATCCCAAATCCTTCTATCTACACTTCCATTCTTTGGGAACTGGGAAAACAGTACTCTTTCTAGCAACTAACATTTGAAAAAGATAGGCTGGCCTATCAGATATATCAGTGACTTTGCATTGCTTTGTGGTCCAAACTCTGTCTGGGAAGAGTTGTTTATTGTAACAGGACCACAGTTCTCCCTGTCTTAAATGGCAGATCTAAAAAAATGTCTGAGAGGCAGGGAAATAATTAAAGTATCTTGTGCATCAAACTAATCGTTAGTGGAGAAACCGAGTCTCTTCCTTCCCGCCATGTCTACCCGATGCTTGAGATGAAGAACTTAAATGATACATATAGCACGGCAAATGTAGCCATGAGGGTTTTGGTTTTGATTCGAAGGGAAGACAGTGTATGTTGGAAGAAATTAGGCCTCTGAAGGTCATGGGCCTCTGGGAAGTTGGTAAGATTAGACATTTGAACCCATCTGGTCTCTGAATTGATGGAAAAAGAAAGTAAAGTAAGCTTACTCAGTCTTCCCTGTACTCCACTTGAATAATCTCCCTAACAGTAATATTACCACTAGGTATTGTTTTTCCCGTCCTATAGATGTGGAAACCGGGCCGAGCCCACATCATCAGTAAAGTGACAGCATCAGGTGTGGAACTTCCAAGTCATTGACCTTTTCATTGAGCTGCACTGTCCCCCTCAGAGTTACAAGATACAGTAAGAGCCCACAAGTCATCCAAATGATCTTATGGGCTTTGAGAAATAGAAAGAAATAAAAGTTAGGAGATTGTACAGTAATAGTGAAAGAAACAAAACACCCCAGGAATAGCCCCAAACTTTTATTTGGCAGGAGGCTTCAAATTCCATTGACGTGAAACAGTTCTCTGTAGGGACCTACTAGGGTGCGTTAATGGTACCCAGAGTATTCTATAGCAGCATGGCCAGCCTTTCCTATTGCCTCATAAAGCATCGTGCACACACCCTTCCGAGTTCATTTTAGTACTTTTCAGCCTGACATCTAAAGGGGCTGCTACCCTGACAAATACAATCTGGCCAGATGTTAGTATTTTGCACTACATTTAATTTCTTCCTGCCAAAGATTTAGACTTCTTTTTTCCCCCCTGATAAAGATCAGGGGAAATTGTCTGGTATTTACAAAATCCCATCCAGGCGTATCTGTTACAATGTTCACTTAGCAAAGTTTATTAGATTATTAGGACTTTAAACCCTTGGGCTCTTTCGTTATTGAAATAAAAAAAAAAGAAAGAAAGAAAACCCAAACATCTTCAACAAATTTAAGTGGTATAATTAGACCCTGGACTTGTCTTACAGGCATTTTAGAATTATGAAAATGATTTAACTAGCGTTTGCTTCCTGAGAAACTTGCTGAGTTTGACAGGGATGAAAGGAAAGCTTTGGGCCTGGGCCCTAATGGGGAAAGTGATATGTAGAACTGAAAGGAATTTGCTCAAGTCCTACGGAGAAATGACTCCCATAAGTAGTTAGTCGTATCACACAGGGCCTCCATTTCATGGCCTAGTTAAAACCCAGGCACCCCATTGACAGACGAGTACATGGCTCTGCCAGTCCCTTGCTCATGAAGTCTGCTTTGACTCAACACTTCCCTAGCTCCTTTAAACGCTCCATTTTTTTTGCCTGCATACATTAAACTAGACATATAAAAGGAGGCAGTAATAGAAAGGTTCCAGAAGTCTAGGGTCTTATCAGTTGTGATTTCTAGACATCACAGCTTTCCTCCAGGGATTTCAATGTGCTTTGCGTGCAGTCACATTTTTGCAAGCCTTGCCAATAGAAAGCTGGCGATGCTGTTGCTGTTTTCTTCGCTAGATGAGTGTGGACATGGGAGGGTTTGAGACGGCCGTGTGACCTAGTCCACATACAGCGCCGATGGCTAACTTGGGAATTGAGCTAGCTAATAGAATGCGGTGGAAAAAGGAAGCTAGAAGAAAATCGGTGCAACTGCCCTTGTTTGTTGTCAATGGGGTGGGGGAGTTGCGCATTCGGGCACTCCAGTTCTGGAAAGTGAACTTTGGAGAGAGGAGAGGGCTTTTTGGAGAGGTGGCACAGCAGTGCTCTTTCTCTAGGCCCAACTGAGCAGTTTCTTTCATTGTGTATTTTCTCGGTTTGGGCACATTGTTAAAGCGCAGTGCTCCTGAGATGATGTTAGAGTATGCCTCACAATTAATCCTGCCCATATTTAGGCCTTTTCTTCTGATTTTTAAAGGTGGTCAGAGCTTTTTATATAAAGACTAGAGGAGTGCAAACATATGTCTGTACATTAAGTATCTAGTTAATAAATGCCTAGGTAGCACAAGTGAACTCCAAACAGGAGGGTAAATATTTTGTAAAAATTAACGAGGTAGAGTGAACTCTCATTAACTCAGGCTTCGTTCATTTGAATATTGTGGTAATTTGACCTGGACTGAAGTTAACTTTCCTCACATTTATGAAGACAGCATCTGCTAAATGCATTAATGGTATATATAAGCTTGCAGGAGGGCATGTTTAACTTGCTTGAAGGACTTGAGCAAAGCCATTAATTGGGGCTGCTAATTGCAAAGTCTTGCTTAGCAAAGCAGACCTTATAGAATTTCAACTTGGAAACGCTTTTATTAGCCGTGAGTCTGAGTTACTTTAGGTATGGAAAAATAATAAAAAGTAGGTAATGGATTCTGGAATAAACTGCCCTGGTCTCGATTCATGTTATCTATTTAATCTTGCCAATCCTCAATCCCCTTATCTCTAAAATGGGGAGCGGGAAAACGACTGTGTGGCTGTTGGGAGAAGTAAACGAGAGGATTCTTTGAAAACTTAACTCAGACAAAGGGTGCCTAGTGTATAGTAAGTGCTCAATTAATGTTAGCTGTCGCTTAGTCTTAGAAAATTATTGTAAATTGCACCCCACTAGTTAGACGTTCTTTCACTTATCAACACAGATTACCGAAGAGCTACAGAAAATATCCTATTGGTAATCTTTTTCTTCGCACTCTCCCTTCCTGCAGCAGATGAAACACGGGGCTTTGCACATGCTAGGGAAGTGCTGCACCACTGAGCTACACTGCGCCAGACTTAGCACCCTGTTTCTTGAGTCGACTGTTCTTTAATGTGAGTGAGATACCACCTGTAGACAGTAGCTGAATAATCCTACCCGACACAGAAAAAGGATCATCATTGGCTCTAAAGGCTGTTCAATTTCCCAAGAGAGAAGTTCTAATTGAGCAGGCTTATAATCTGAGCTGTCTATGAGGTGACTGAAGTTATTATGGAACCTGGAAATACCAGAGGATATGTGTTTGATCGTTATATTATCTGTCTGTTAGCCTGCCAATAAGGATACTTGATTACAGAATATGATATAAATAACAGACTTCATTTTAGAAGCTTTCAAATTCTGAGGAATACAAAACAATGTAAAAATCACCCAGAAGTCTGGTCACGAGGCTTTGTGTTGGAACTTTTGCTATTCTCAAGTCCCTATGTTAGAATCCCAGCAGAGAAGAAAGATGAAAAATAGAATTACCCAGAGCGCTACTATTCAGAGGTGACCTTGGTTATAGGGTTTTTGCGTGAGAGAGGAAAAGAGAGAGAGAGATTGAGAGAATATCACACCATACCGTAGACATTAGAACCCTAGGGACAACTCAGAGTGCTCATATCTCTTTCAGTTATTTTCAGGTGTATCGAGATAATATTAAGTTGTAGCCACGGAGTGGGCTTTACCTTGAAAGTTGTGTATAATTTTATATCGGTGTGTCCTATTCAGATCTGTTTCTACTGAGGCCAATAGAAACGCAGCACAGAGAATATGGCTTCAATTATCTTTGTAGAGCCATTATAATTCAGAAGGGCTGTGTGTGCGCACACGCCCTGGTACGTGCTGGGTGGAGATTTCCCCTGTTGTGTGGTCTAGTGACAAAAGCATTGCACTGGGACTAAGAAGATAGGGCAGATGCTCTGACTCCATCAGGACTCACTGCATGACCAATGCCATGTTTCTGTGCTTCAGTTTTCCCATATATAAAATGTGGTGTTAGCATGCATAATTCCTACAGCACCTTGTAGCTCAAAGAGTCTGAATTAAAAAAAACAATCAAACATGCCTGTCTGACTGGAAGAACCCGAGGCTCTGTTGATATCTTCCTAGCATGAGGAGGAGTGATGAATCTCAACAGTGTCTTTGTTGCCAGATAGACCACGGGCTATAATTTTTAGCCTATCAGGTGTTTGACTGTTGAAAGTGCTGAATTCTCCATTAGGAGTAAATGCAGGCACTGCACGTTGTCTGTCGGTATTTACACTTTCCATTCATAACTGCCAGTGTCAAAGGCTCTGTCGACATCTCTGTGTCGATCAGGTTAGCTGTAATCAGTTTAGTGGCGGCTAAGTCACAAATATCTCAACTAGCCAATCATAATGCAGGAGTCCTCTAAAGGCGGACTGAATTATTTATTTTGTTATGATGAAAATGTCTGGGCTTTATTGGGTTTTCTTTGAAGAACTTGATTCAGCTTGAAGTCTAGAAGATAAAAGATCAGTGATTGTCTTTCAGATTTTTATTCCACCTTCCTTTAAGGCTTTTCATTTTTCACAAGCCAAGTTGTTAGCTCTTTTAAGTCAAGGTGAGAGAGCTGCGATAGTTTTTTATCCTAGGGGTTTAAGCCTGTGGGGGGAAACTTTTACCTTTGATTTCTTGTCCTGTTTTTATCAGGGGAATCTGTGAGCTTGAGCAAGCCATCTCACTTGCACAAGCCACATTTTCTTCATCTATAAAATGGAATAAATCCCAGGCTTACTGAAATGTCAAGTTTTGAGGCTCGGACAAGATCATGCTAAGGTGTCTTAGCATTAGATAATGATGATGATGTCATTTAGTTTTGGCAAATGCGAGGCTTTAATATTGTCATTCAGCCTAGCCGTCTTCCTTGGACCTTTTGCATGGTAGGCAGATCCGACTTGGGAAGTTAGACTTTCCTGACAACTAGATGTTCTTGAAAGGTTCAGTTCCATTCGGTTGTGTAGATCAGCATTCACTTTTGCTTTCCATGACTCTTCCATATATTGCCACAGAAAAATTCCAAGGGCATAAAAATTGGTAAAGGGATTCGGTGAAGTTTAAAAGAAGTCCTATTCCATCTCCATCCTCCCCTTGCTCTTCCTCCTCTTCTTCCTCTTCCTTCTCTTCCTCCTCCTCCTCCTCCTTCTCCTCCTCCTCCTCCTCCTCCTTCTCCTCCTCCGTCTCCTCCTTCTTCTTCCTCTTTCTCTTCCTCTTCCTCCGTCTCCTCTGTCTCTTCTTCCTCCTCCTCCTTTTTCAAGACAGGGTTTCTCCATGTAGCCCTGGATGTCCTGGTACTCACTCTGTCAACCTGGGTGGCCTCAAACTCACAGTGATCTGCTTACCTCTGCCTCCTGAGTGCTGGGACTAAAGGTATGCACTACCACAGACTGGCTGAAACTTTATTTCTAAATCTCATGCATCCATGAGACTTTCAGAGAAGAGCTTAGCATTGGACATGTATGCATTCAAATTCATCTCTCCCACCCACTGACTGTGTGGCTTTTTGACAGTAGCTCAATTTCGGTGAGACCCCATTGGAGAAAGCTAATTTTCCCTTTCCCAGCAGGTTTCCGTTGCAGCAGCTTCTTGGTCAGTGACTTTGTGTCCACTTACCCTTGTTAACCCTGGGATTTTGTCTGGTTTGGACCTGTGCAGTCGTGTGCATGCTGTCAGGCTCTGTGGGTTCACATGCGTATCAGTCCTGCTGTGTCCGGGAGACACTGTTTCCCTGGAGTCATCGCCAGCTCTGGCTCTTACAGTCTGTCTGCATCCTCTTCCGCATCCATCCCTGAGCCTTGAAGGGAGGGGTTTGATAAAGGTAGCAACCAGGATGGGCCTTGTGGCCAGGAATAGTTGACCACTGTTAAAGGAACTCCATGGTTTTTTAAGTGTTTTGACCTTTTTGTTTTTGTCTTTTTTTTTTTAAAGAAAGAAGGATAGCATGAAATTAGGTAGATAGGGAGGTGAGAAGGATCAGGAATAAGCTGGGGTAATGAAAACAATAAGATTAAAATATATAAGAAATTATCTCATTTTTTTCTGCACCTCAGAGACCTAACCTGAACATCTTGGCAGAGTCTTCCTTCTAAGCTTGGTATGAAACTTCAGTGAGATAATGCAAGTTCCCAGATAGTATAGTAAGGATTCTTTAAA
>NC_022026.1:10483119-10495508 GCF_000317375.1 Microtus ochrogaster | reverse complement strand
CTCCTCCTCTTGCTGCTGCTCCTCCTCCGCCGCCAAGTAACTCAATGAATCCAATTACTGCTTTCTGTGTGTGCATGGTTGTAGGGCCATCCACTGGAGCGTGAGCAGCCTACTGGGGCCCGTGGGGGGTGGTTATGATCTGAATACATTGTATTCATGTATGAAAATACCAAAGAACAAAGCAATCATATTCAACTGAAAAATAAACAATTTTCAAATAAAACACGGCGTTGTAAATCATTAGGTAAAAGCGAAATATATGTACGTAGCTCCAGAAACTCAGAAAAGGGAAGTAATTTATCTTGCTTCAAGGGTGCTCTGGCAGTTTTGGAGGTAGGATGGAGAGGGGGAGTGGGTGGCTGGCAGTGGGTGGTCAGGGAGAGAGGCTAAGAAAAAGACATTTTAAATATAGCTATTCTGTACCACCCCATGTCGCTACTTCCAGCCCCCACCACACACTTGTTATTCTTTGCGCAGACATCTTTAATATAGACGGTGAAATTGGAGTAGCAGTGTGCCTTTGTACTCACCAGAAAGTTGGGTGGCCTTTCTAAGCATCACTTTTGTTTTCTTTCTTTTTTTTTTCTACTGAGCCATTCAGAGGCTCTGATTACCAGCACAACGGGAATGAAAAGAGATAAATACCTAGCACCACAGCAAAACACAAAGGAAGGCAGATTAGAAAATTGAGAAGTGTGGAGGGAGCGCATTTGAGCGGAGTAACATGGCTGCTAGTGGGGAGGAAGCCCTTCAGGTTTACCTCTTGAATCAGCTCCTGGTTAAGCCCAGTCAAGCATGACTAATTCCCTTGCCTGTGCTAAAGCCACTTTGCATAGACGGAGAATGTACCAACTAAAACTGGTAGTTACTGGAAATCAACGAGCTGAGCATTCTCTGTCCCTGATTACCTAAAGCTGTGCCCCCACTGTTTCAGCCCCCTCCCATGGTTGAGAGTTGGGGGGGGTACTTAGCCTACAGACAAGCCTTAAAACTTTATCTCGATACATAGTAAGTTCCCATCCCATGTGGTCATTTCCTGGCTCTGGGAACCAACACAGGTGCCTAAGAATTTAGGGAGTGTCAGGTCCTTTTCCTAATTTGTGAGTTAAGCTAGACCTGCTTGGTACTTGCCCTGTCCCTCTTGCCTCCAGCTCCATCCTTCCTTCCTTTTTGTTAGTACTTAGCAAACTATAAATAATGCAGATACACCAGGAGATAGTAAAAGCAATTTGAGGGTCTGTTTTTAGTTCCTCTCTCTGTCGCTCTGCCCCTTCAATCTGTCTTGCTTGAAGGAGGAACGTGGTTAGCTTTCTGTAGAAGTCTATGGAACTTATACAATGGAACTACTATATGCCTAGTATATGTTAATTCTAGGGATATGAAACTGTGTGTGAACTTGTACATGAAAGCAAATGACACTCATAAGATTCTGATTTTTTGGAGACAGGATCTTATGTAGCTCAGCCTGGCCTAGAACTTATTACATAGTTGAGGATGACTTTGGACTTACTGATTTTTCCTTCCTCTACAGTCTAAACTTAAAAGTGTGTATGAATGCTAGGTAAATACTCTTCCAACTGATCTACATCTCTATCCCTCCCCTACATAGCATTTTAAAATATAAGGATATCTTCCGACTGGGAGGTTGGGCAAAACAAAATTTCAAAGGTTCAGTTTTCTTTGTTTAAAAGGATAAATGGATTAACTGAGTTCCGTGGGTGGGTAACAGCCCCCCGGAATTGTATGTAAAGGTTTTGTATACGTTATGTTTTTTTCCTGGAGGGGGTTGGGTGTGTGTGTGGGGGGGGGCAGAGACAGACTGAATGTACGTGGTTGAAATCTGGCTCCTAAAGAATGCATGTCCCCTGAATGGTTAATGGTCACAGGGCTAGCTAGCTGATCTCTGAAATTCCCTTCAAGTCTAATTTGATTCTATGAAAATCTTAGTCTGAAGAAATGGATTTAAATTTATGATTATTTAATGGACTCAAATAAGTAGTCTCAGTTATTTTAACAGCACTAAATGCAAGCTACTCAGATTTAATAATATCCATTTGAGTACTGATTGCTGGCATGCTTGCCACTCCTCAGGCTGCTACTTGGCTTGAGGGAACAACTCTTATTTTGGGTGCTTCCTCCCATCTCCTTTTCTCAGATGTGATTATTTTGTCCTCACCTGTGTGTTTCGGGAGGGACTGGTTTGGGGCCTGGAGAATTAGCTTTGTATCAATGTTTGTCAACTCAGTATAATAAATACCCCTGAAGGAAATCAAACTGCAGCGTCGAAGCTCTAGCCTAGCACAGACGAATCAGGGGAGGTACATCATTTAGAAATTCACTGTGTGTGTTCTTTTCCAAATGAGGGTACTGTACACCGTTTATTTCTCTTGGGAGGTGATACAGTTAAGGTCTTAACATCCTTAGCACCAAGCTCATTCATTCATCAGTGCACCCTGAGCTTTGTATTTTAATAAAGAGAGGTGGGATAGACCATTAGACTGAAAGTATATAGGCTCTGTTTACAGTGAGTACAAGAAAGAAGGCAACTGTCTTTCAAGTCTGTTTAAGATCCTACCCATTGCTGACATTAGAAACAGACTGTTGACTATGTGGGTGGGCTCATCTCCATCTTCAGAAGGGGAATATCTTCCAGGCATTCACTTAGAACAGTATAGTGTTTTGGGGGAAAGCGTATCACTGAGGAGGAGACAGAAGATACTGAGTCTCTTGCTAATTGTCATCTAGGGACCTCTTCCAGGAGTGCTGTGATGATTGTTACTATAACAGTGGCAAGTCCACTATATGCTCTTTAATCTTCAAGCTAGGTGATAAGTTTTTCATCTTCTGGGTAGAGAGAGTGAAAGTTTTAGCCAAGTTTAGTACACTTTTTTCCCCCCTTTGGTTTGTCGAGATAGGGTTTCTCTGTATATCTTTGTCTGTTCTGGAACTTACTCTGTAGACCAGGTTGGCCTTGAATGCACAGAGATCCACCTGCCTCTTCCTCCCTTCCTACCAAGTACTGGGATTAAAGGGGTGTGCCACCACCGCCCAGCTTTAGTCCGGTACATTTTTAAAGCACGACCACTGCCACCTCCTTCCTGGCTTCTTTGTCTGCCATAGCCACTAAGTCTTCCCGATTGCCCCCCTTCCTCATAGCTGCAGTGTCTGTCCCGCTTTCTGCCCTCAGTTACACCTGGACATTCATCACCTCCCAGTTGATGTCCCTGTTTCTAGTTTTGAACCTTTCTTGTCCTACCCATAAATTCTAATCTGTTGCTGACATACCACTTTCCCCAAGACACCAACTCCACTGGGCAGGTTTCGCTCTTTGCTGGTCCACGGTCCTCTGAACATCTGTGGTCCACTTCATCCGTAATAATAGACAATATCCGACGCACGCCTACTATAGGGGGAGCGCTGTGTGTGAGTTCGCGCTACCCATTCACTCACTGAGTTCACTCTACAACACTATGAAGTAACTAGTATTTGTACTTTGTTCTAAACACACTCAGAAAATGTTTACAGTCACAGAGTGATTACATTCGTGTGAAATCAAGCACCTTTCAACAACATATGCGCTGGTGAAACACGCACAGGAAAATCAGGGGGAAAATGAAGTGAAGTGACTTGCCTTAACACAGGCATTACACCGATACATGATGGGCTTGGATGCTTGCTTGTCGTGAGGCCAGCCTGTGTATCAGAGGGTGTCCCTGCAGAATCTCTGGCTTCCACTTTCTAGATTCCAGGAATACCAAAAATGTCACTACATGGTGTTAAATGTCCTGGGGATGGGAGGGGGCAACTTCACCTTCCATTGAAAGCATCTGGCCTGAAATCTCGTGTTTGAAAACTGGCCTTTTAACTTGGATTCTAGCTTTAGTCTTGCTCTTATTCCGACGAGGATAACAGTGGCCCTGTGATAGACACTGATACAAGCTAACCTAACCTTTCTTTTTGCAGTGCTGAAACTGATGACAGACCGAAGGGCAGCTTACAAGTGGTTTACTGGGGGACTTTGTTGATTCAATCTATTTATTTGTTGTTGTCTGATTTTCTCGTTCGAAGCAGTTTTGAATGCACACACTATATGGGCGGACTTGCTAGAAAACGATGTCTATGGAGGCTGGCGTGGCCTGCAGGCTCATGTGACTCGGTGCTTTCATTTAGCTGAATTTCTGTTCGTTTCAAGTGCCAGATTGTCTGCCCTGAAAGCAGTCCCTTCACAGGGTCGAGTGGAATTCATTCTTCTTATCCACGGGTTCATACCCGCACATTCTACCAACTGTGGCTCAAAAAAACAGTCTTGAAATTGCATTTGTACTGAAGCTGTGCGCAAGGAATCACTAGTCTCTCTTTGACTTGAGGCTGCGAATTGAAGAGTTGATTTGGTCCTTCAGATAATGCATTGTCCTAAGTGGACAAATAAATCGTGAATAGGAGATTTTCTCGAAAGTCTCTCTTGTTGGCGAGTCCTTAGGTAGAGCTACTTCAATTCCTTCACCATGATCTTGTACTGATGACCAGGGGACTGGATGAAACTGTGCATGGGTGGGTGCAAGCCAACACTCACACACACACACACACACACACACACACACACACACACACACACACACACACACACGCATGCGCAAGGGGTTGGAGAAAAAGTGACACTTTGAATCTGTCAATGGATTAAACAGTGGTTAGGTTAGAGTCCTCACACTCCAGTTGCCTCAAAAGACTCTCATGGACCTACAGAGAAGTGTGCTTTACCAATTTCCTAGGTGTTTCTTGACTTATTTACTTGATAAGCTTATACCATAAGATCCAGTAATCTGCCTTCTGGGCATGTAGCTGAAGGAAATAAAATCACCACCTCATAAATACATCTGTATTATCTGTATTATCACAGTACATGCACAGTAGCTGAGATGCAGAAACAATCGAAGTGCCCGCATTAGCCTTTTTACATTACTATAATATAAATATTCTAAGCCGGATACTTTATAAAGCAAAATTGCTTATTTAATTTCCAGATTTGAAAGCCCAAATAACATGATACCAGCCCTGAAGGGTCTCTGTCTACATCACAGTATGTGGATAGCATCATGTCTCAAGCATACACGAGAAGGAAATATCAGATGCTGCAACCGGAAGCCACAGTGAGGCTGACGTAGGACCAAACTTGCTTTGTAACAACACTCTTGTGTACCTTCTGAGGGTAATATCCCAGTCATTTGGTACCAAGCTTCCAACATACAAATCCCCAGAGGACCAACTACATCTAGCTACTGTAGTGCCCATCGATAGCTGAATGGCTAAAGAAAGATAATTCAGCTTTACAAAAGACAGTCTGCCTGAATTCTGTTGTCATACTATACGCTTGTATTGGGAAATGCTTTTGGTTAGATGCCTCGTAAGTGCTCCCAGGCAACCAGTAACTTACTATATTCCAAGTGCTTACTGTATTTCAAGAACTATTGGGTACATTTAGGCATGCAGATGGTAGTGTTCAGCTGCATTCCTTAGAACTTAGGCTAGTCGCTCTCTGCATGTGATTGCTCTGTGTTATTTTTATGTCCCAATTAAGGTGAAGATTTCTCTTAATTATAGAAGAAATGCTTTCCTTTGATTTAGATTTTGTTATGATTTTATCTCTCAAATAATCCTCTTAAAGTAGGTTCTTTTGTTGTTCCTAGCCATATAAATCACTCTCTCGGTAGAAAAACAGCAAATTCTGTTTTTGTAGAGGGCTGGGAATTGAGTAGTTGACACATCAGAGGTGACTGCCTGCAACCCCCTCCTAGCTACAAACATCCCAGCCACCCAAGTGATGTTTATTTAAACTCCCCAGCCGACCATGCAAAGAAGACCCCCATGGCTAAGAAGTTCAGAGGAAGAAAAGACCAGGATTCTCAGCTACTTCCCCCACTCTGGGTTCAGAGCATTGGTTTTCATGTGGTAATTCACCCACCAGAGATTTGGCTCTATTTTTGTGCCCATTTTCAGTTCTGTAAGTTAGGGAGGTAGCTCCAGAATGCCACAACATCTCAGATTTGACAAAGACCTTTAGAAGCATCCTGTCTGTGTGTGCTTCCTCTGTGAACCGCATTCTGAGAAAGGGATTGTTTGGTTTGATAGTGAAAACCCCGCTAATGGCTAAAACTCTTTCACCCTATGAGTTACTCTCATGTGGATAGACTTCTGAATGGCAGGTCCTGAACTCACCCAGAGTGGAGCACAGGGTGGCCAGCACCTCCTGTGCTCTAGATACGGTGCTACTTGTTCAGGCAGGCAGCCTGACAGCTACTTGTGGTTAATGTTTTTTAGTGCTAAATTTTCATTCAAGCCAAATTTGCCTTCAACTCATGGTTTGGGTTCGGATACCCTTTTAATAGGAGATCCTATGAAATTGGACCCTAAACGCTAGAGTTCAGAAATGGGTTAAGTGTTCTTTTCAGCTTCATGTAATTTGTAAATCGGACCAGCATAGCTTTTAAGCTCTTGTAGTAGGAGGACTGCTAAAACTGTTGAGTAGAGCATATCCATTAGCATCACGACTTAAAAGCATTCTTTTAGAAATTTTCATTAACCTATTAACTAGTTAGTACCCTTGGATATAACCATTAAAATCAGTGGAGGAGCAAGCCGGTGGTGCTGGTAGCCCACGGAAGCCTAGCTTGCACGTGATGATGAGATCTCCCTGTTAGGTCCTCTTGAAACCTAGAAGTTTATCCATGTATCCCTCTGCTTTTCAGTCTGCTATTCTTATCATAAAAGGAAATGCAGAAATTAGCCTGGCATGACGTGTTGTTTTTTTTTTTAAATAAAACTATGCAGTCTCCTGCAATTACAACATCCCCCCACCAAAGTGTACACAAATCCGCTGTTTGATGATGTGTTTAAAAATCTTGCTTGAGATTGATGCTGGATCACTGAGATTATTATACATGACATTCGTCTTTTTTTTTCCTTTAAGGAATATGGCAACTAGATGGGCTTTGGTTTTTCGCTCACCTTCCTCATGTTCCTCACCCCTCTGTCCACACATGCTCCTAGAGTTTTTCAGCTTTCCTCCTGCTATTTCCCTTTCTTTCCATTTATTCATAACACTGTCCTCAGTTATCCTAGGCGACGACTACTTAGTGTAGTAATGGGTGCTAATAGGCCGACCTGCTCTTGACAGTGAGTCATCTCTTTCCTTTTGGGGCAGCACGGAAATTCCAACGTGTGATTAGAATGGTGGTAATTTAGGGCACCACGGCAGGTTATTAATGTAGTGTGGGTGGCTAAAACCTCTTGTTTCCTTTCAAAATAGGTGGCTGCCCATTTCCTCCCCATGTATGGCTTTCTGCCAATTGTGTTGGGGGCGATTTCAAGCCAAATTGATTGGCTAATTGCTTGTGGTCATCTGGCTTTTCAGCTGCCTGTGTAACATCCCTGGAGGTAATTAGCACTTCAGAATTGGGTAGGGGGGGTTCATGGGTTGGAGTTATTCATGGTCATGGCTTTTGCAGTGGGAGCAGAGGCTGCCACTAACTTCTAGTTGTGAGTGAATCGCTTGTTTTTAAATGATTACTGAGGATTGATGAGTTTCTTTAACAATTTTAAAAAATCCATTATGGAAGAGTTGGATATGCAGTTGCCTTCTAGAGTCATTGAAAATGGCCAGTTGGGGTCTATATAATGTGTGATAAATTCACTAGGAGGAAATAGCTTCAAAAGTGTTGAACATTTCCTAAAAAAAGTGACTGGAATTTTAATGGTGGCCCTGTACCAACACATATAGTAGGATATTTTGCAGCTAAGTGCAATACTAAAAGGTACAGAATTCATTTTTCATTAAAAAAAATTGCATACCACTGGTATCTCTAATGGTGACTCCTAAATGTAGAACCATCAGATTATCAAGGTGATTTCTCCATTAAAAAATAGCATTTACAGGGACTGGAGGGAATGGCTCAACAGTTTAGAGTAAAAATTGCTTTTGTGGAAGACCCAAGTGCAGTTCCTAGCACCCATACTGGGCAGCTGACAACTAACTTAGCTGCGGTTTCAGCTCCAGGGAGATCTGATGCCCTCCTCATATGCACAAATATACCCCCCCCAGATACACACATGTGTATGCGTGCACATGCATACACATAATGAAATATAAATCTTAAAAAAATACGAGCAATTTGCAGGATAGAAAATGGCTGAGCAGAGCATCTTAGGATTCTTCCGCTTCTCTCACAAACCTGGCATTGGTTAGTGTCAGTCAGCACTTAGATTCTACCTGCGCCAGTAAAAGGGAAGGCCTCTAGAGCTTCTGCTTATTTTGACTGTTCCTCGTTTGTAATGAAATGGGAGCTGATGTTATCATATTTGGATGAACCAGCTTGAGGATGATATGCTTTTGCATTGCAAATAAACAGTAGGCTTGGGCCACTGCCGAGCATAGGGCTAGGAAGTCTTGGCTCAACCCAGCCCTATGCTCAACCAGCCTTCCCGTGCTATTCAGGGTGGTCTTCTTTGACCCACTGACTCGAGTGTCCAGACTTCATCTTAGGGATTCTCCCACATTGTTTCTTTGTGCCTCAGGTTAATTGACTTGGCTAATGGCAGAATTCGGGGAAAGTTACAGGGGCATGGTGATAATTCCTCTTTCTCTGTCTTCCTGATGTTGAGAACTCTAAAAGTCTGTTGTTAATGTTAGCGGTCCTCTAATGGTAAGACTAGATTCAAATCCTGGCTCCATATCTGTGGTCTTGAGCAAGAAAATGATCCCCTTTGGAAGTTGTTTCCTTATTTTTATCTGAAAAAATAATTTAAGACAAAGTTTTACACAGTTCTTGAACTTGATATACTTCCTCACCACCTGAGTACAAGACTCATGTTTTAAAATAGGTCTACCAGCAGGGCGATGGTGGTGCATGCCTTTAATCCCAGCACTTGGGAGGCAGAGGCGGGTGGATCTCTGTGAGTTCGAGACCAGCCTGGTCTACAGAGCTAGTTCCAGGACAGGCTCCAAAGCCACAGAGAAACCCTGTCTCGAAAAACCAAACCAAACAAACATAAAATAGGTCTACCCCCAAATTTAGGATCAAGTGAGTAAGCCCAGAAAGGGAGGGAAAAGATAGTGGAGTAGTATGTTTTAAGCATCCCATTTGGCTCCCAGGGGCAGACCAAACTCGGGAAAGTGAAGATTTTGTCCTTGTAAGGTTTCAGTATTGGATCTAGAGGAAATCGAACAACCTACCTAATCTCAAACTGTTTCTGTCCCTAGAGAACAAGCCAAGTCTTTGGAAGGTGGTTGGGGGTGTACCGATCAAAGAACTGTCTTCAGCAGTGTGAAGGGTCCTGAGAATACACAGCTGCTCCTTCCACCCCACAGCCTCTCCTGCTGTTAAATGTCTCTAGGGAAGAGGAAACAGGTCATCCGAGGCTTCTGCCCCCCCCCCCCGTGCTCAGCTGGGGATTCCTCGGGTTATCCTTATAGTGACTAGTGCAGTTTAGGGGGAGTATCCACTGGGCCAAGTCACAGATACATACATGACACCAAAGCCCAAGGACTTTTTCTTGCTCCCCTCCTCCATCCTTAGAGCATCCTTGTAAGCTGGGCTGCAGCTAGCACAAACACACTTTCTAAGTGGGACACACTAGATCTTCTGTGGTTATTTTGGGAACTATATCCTTTGAGAGACTCTCAGTGGGAGGAAAAGGGGCAGGACTAGAAGTTCTCCCTTCCTTCTCTTAAGAAGGAAGAAGAGAAAGCCATTTCCTTTGACCTACTTGTTCCCCAACGTCATTCTCCCAAGGCATTGCGGTTTTATTTTTCCAACCACATTTCCCTTTTCCTACCACTGAGGTCCTTAAGATGGATGGGCAGGCTCAAAATAAAGTTAGTTTTGTGTCCAGAGTGGGGCAGAGAGGATGGTAACTACCAGAGGGCTGGAGAAGGCCAGTAGTAAGTAGATCTGATACCGTTAAATGGTTGACTACCATCCAGACTAGTAGCTAAAACAATAGGCAACAGACTCCAGAGGAGAGGTAGGGTGGTCCCTAAGTAGACGAGGCATGCACAGCTCGGAAATGCTAACAGAATATGACTGAGGCAGGCAAAGGTGGATCAGCTGAGTGGGAACACAATGCTATGTATGGAGGCTTAATAAAAGGAGATGAAAGGTCTTTTGAGATGAAGATGAGGTCAGTACCAGGCCTAGGAACAGAGTTTAGATCAAGGTTGGTGTACTTAAGTTTCAAGAGTGAAGATGAAGATGAGTCAGCTCAATCACTCATTATCTTTCAAGAAACTCCCAAGGACAGAGTAAGATTATGGATAATGGAGGACCTGGGGATGGAGTTCCTGCTCCGACCAATCTTGGTTAATAACTCTCTATTAAGTCTTTGAGCCTTTCGATGTTCCTCTGAAATCACGGGTACAGAGAGGCTCAGGATTTGTGCTGCACAACTTGTTTCTGTGCAGTGGTTGTTTCTAGCGGGATTTGAGTGGCTGATGGCATCTTCCTGCCTCAGTGTTCTACTCTGTTTGCTTCGGTACTTGTTTCTGTCTTTTGTCTAAAATGATTAGAGAGGTTACCTGATGCTGTCTTGGTCCAGCACTTGGGAGCACAGATTCCACTGAAAGGGGCTGCAGGCTAGGGAGCAGGGGAAAAGAACAGTACCAATGCATTGAAGGGGAGCTCTGAGATAAATAAACTTGTGGCAAAAGCAGGAAAACTGGATACTTTTACTTATTAAAAATGGCATCTTTCTGTTTTCATGACTCTTAACAGTAGGAACCGCTAAGCTAATAGAAAGGAAAAGGCTTTTCACAAGTTTTGAGTAAGACCAAAGTCTGAGTGGTATTGTTAAGCTTCAGTGAGCAAGACTCTCAAGCATGGGACAGAATGAGGACATTAGTGGCAAGTCTGCAGAAACCCAAATGCAAGGTGGTAATTCAGTTCGTAGTATTGTAGCAATGTTATTTTAACAAATTTGGCAGATAGTTTGATTATACGAAATGTTCATACTAGGGGAAGTTGAATGGAACAAATTTTGTAAGTCTTCTGTAAGTCTAAAATTATTTCAAAATAAACTATTTTTAAAATAAGATACTAAACTCTTCCCTTTCAACAGCTGTTCATTTCACTGCAGTGGGTCTAAAGTCAGATTTGAGACTACATAAGGAGCTTTGCCACTACGTATACATTTTGAGCTCTGCCCCTTTCCCTCTTAGCGATGTTTGTGTATTTTTACATGCTCTCAGAAGTTCCCCTAAATGTGATTGTTAATATGTACAGGGTGTTTAATCAACCCCTCAGCGACAGGCATTTTAGGTGGTTTCTAATTCTATGTTAGTACAAATAATACTGCAGTCCGCCTGCATACACATAGCTTGGTGTCTGGGAGGACCGAGGCCTGGAAGCGAAACAACCGTGTCAAGGAACATACACTCTCCAAAGGTCCTGATGCCTGGCATTCCGTCACTCTCCAGAAGAGTCACTGGGGTCTTGGAAGGCATGATCAGCGTGCCTGACCCATCTCACTGCCCCTCATCCACACAGCCCAGTGGAGCACAGTGCGGACAGTGCTCCATTATGGTACTTGCTGAGGGAACACTCAGATCCCCACTATGATTCTCAGTTTTAGTTCTACACTGGTTTTCTTAATTCAAGTTTTTTTTTTGACATCTCTTTATTTGTTTTTTGAGACAGTGTTTCTCCATGGCCTCTGCCTCCTGCGTGCTGGGATTAAAGGCTACTATATCTGACTTAAAATACATTTTTAATTAAAATACAATAACATCAGTTTTTTCAATTCATTTTTTATTAGTTTTTCAGGTTAGCATACCAAGTAATGGGTTTCATGATGGCATTTTCAAACATGCCATTATACTTCCCTCTCATTCATCCTTTTCACCACGTTTTCTCTGCTCCCACTTCCGCTTCATGTTGATTCCTTTTTCTTTCCCAGTATCCCTACCTCTTTTGTTTTTAAGCTAGGCTTAGTTCCCTCTTCTCTGTCTTCTACACGTTTACCATCTTTTCAATGCAGTTCTCCAAGATGGAAGATGGTAGTGCCTGGCACATTATTTCTTTTAAATGGAATACTTTAATGATACATTTTTCTCGAGAAAATGCCTTTCTAGATCTCTTTCCCACGTTCTCCTTTCTTTCTTTCTTTCTTTCTTTCTTTCTTTCTTTCTTTCTTTCTTTCTTTCTTTCTTTCTTTCTTATCTTGTCCATCCATCCATCCATCCATCCATCCATCCATCCATCCATCTCTAGTTGGCTCCCAGCATTAGATGCCTCTAAAGTGTTGGGATTACTGCTGTGCTATTAGACTCATCCTTGAGATTCTTTCTCTTTAACTTTATTTTGGGAGCCTGTTAGAACTCACTTTGTAGACCAGGTACTCTC
>NC_022026.1:10419334-10482989 GCF_000317375.1 Microtus ochrogaster | reverse complement strand
ATGCTTTCATAGCACCAAAGAGAGGGGACTGTGAAAGTTGGAGTGTATGGACATCACCCACAGGAGTTAGGAGAGTACCAACTTGATAGAGTCTGGATTTAATAAAATTCATCCTCACTCAGCATTGAGTATTCCACAAATATAGTAAGTAGCTTTTCAGTAAATGAAAGTAATAATTGAAATCCACCCATTGAATCTGCATCGAAGTAATGGAAGCAAAAGGTTTTAGGATGTGTTTGGTCATAGGAATGACATTTGTGCTTCTGGCTCACTCTTCTGGATCTATTTTGGACACAGGGACCTCACTTGACCCCGGTGGTTCTAGGGGATAGTAGCCCAGTAGTGTGCTGGTTTCCTGTTATGCCCCAGGGACAGATGTGTCAAAAGCCAAGCTGCTGCTGCTGTGGAGGTAGTTCTTTCTGCTTTTGCTGCCCTTCACGGTCTTAGTTTCTCTCGTATTTGTAAGACTGCTTTAATAGTCTTGTCTTGTAATTAAATCTGGAGACAGGAGACAGCATCTTTTGATAGTTCAAGTCCTAACACATTTAAATTGCCCTCCTAATGCTGTAAAAGAGTCAAATTATATATTCTGCTTTGCACCAGACAGCAATAAATGTCAAGGTGCCATCCACTCTGGTATTTAACTCCTTGATGCCATCTGTTTTGGGGTTCTTCACACAGACCATCCACTACTGTTTCTTTATCTTCTGGCATGAAAGGATCAACTCGAAAAATAAATAAATTCACTATTACAAACATGCTAAAAAGCAAATGTAAACATTGCTTTGGAAAGCTAGGCATAGCAATAAAGTCAAGGACAGAAACCTGACTCTGTAAAGGAAACGTCTCACTAGATGTTATTCTTCAAGCTGCAATAAAGATGTAACGATAAAAAGGCCAATGATGCATTTCAGGCAAGTGATATGAACTCTTGCTAAACCAATGAGACTGTCGGTATACTATGGTTTCCTATCTTCTATAACATACTAGGTCACCTCAGGACACTTAGTCCTTATGATTTTTTTTTACCATTGATGCAAAATCAATTTGGCAATTTATAATCTTACATTTCATTATGAAGGTATATTGTTCTGCAAGAAAGCTCCTGGGAAAATTAGAGATTTCTGATGCCCATTCACTTGCCTTCTGCTCAAGTAGTCAGGAAGGAATAAAACCAGTTGTGTTGGCTGACATTTTGAGACTTTAGATGTTTTTTCATTTACATGATTAAAGAAAAGATGTACGAAGATGTAACAGTCTCTAACCCTGGTTGCAAATCTGAGCGTTGAATGAAATTATGGGCATTAAAACATGAGGACTTTGCCTGACAAGTTTACTTTTTCACACACACACACACACACACACACACACACACACACACACACACACGCACACGATTTCACCGTGCAGCATTGACTGGCCTGGGACTCCCGATGTAGACTATGCTGACCTCAAACTCTGCTAGGATTAATAGTGTGTGCCACCATGCCAAACAGCAAGGGTGAACATACACCTTTTTTAGTGTCCTGTATTTGGGGTTTGGCATTCCAGCTCGAGAGAGAGAGAGAGAGAGAGAGAGAGAGAGAGAGAGAGAGAGAGAGAGAGAGCACGCACAGATGGTTAGTCATATTTAATACCATCACAGTTTTCAGTTTGGTTTTCGGAGCTGTGGGTTGTAGAATGCTAAATCAGCAGTATTTGAAAGAGGGCCAGGAAGGAGCTAAAGGAAGGGCTTGGGGGGCTTTGTGCTGTTCTTATTATGAGTTTCCTTCGGAAATCCTTTCCCTCTTTCTCTAGGACAAACATGACACTGCTTTTGGAAAACCCAATGGCAGTAATAAAACACACGTGACAGATCCTTTGTTTTAGGTGCTCATTAGCACAGTAGACAGTAGAGCTGTTCTCAGAAACTCATACAGCAAACAAGAGCATAATTACCATTGGCCGGATAGCCCTTTTCTTCTCTTAGGAACTCAGTGGGCTTTCCTTCAACCCTCCCTCATGGCTATTAATCATACTCGTAAATTCATTTGCCCCCAAAGCTTAAATCAGTTGTGTGCCTCTGGCAACTGTGGCTGCATCAACACGAGACCGTTTCCAGTTGAAATGCAAACTCCAAGTTCTCCTCCAGTTTTGGTTTTGAGGCATGGTGACAGAGGTCATATGTCTTCTCTCCTCTATGAATTTACACTCACTTTATAATTTACTATTTCCAATTCACACATAATGCAAGGGCCGTGTGCTACTCAGCTATTTTTCTAGCTTCGTTGTCTCAGGTATTCCTATTTATGTTGGAATCTTTCCTATATGTATATTCTTTCTTAGATTTTAGTCTGAGCAACTGAAACACACAGAAGAAAGAGAAAAACACAGACTGGGAATTGAAGAATTCAAATGAACAGCTCTTGGCACTTCCAGTTTTTTTTTGAGAAAAGTAATAAAACCAGATATAACCGGCTCTATTGGAGACAGAGCCTCACTGTGTAGACCAGGTTGGCCTTGAACTTATGGTGGCCCTCCTGCCTCTGCCTCTAGTGTGCTAGGATTACAAATGTGTGCCATCACACCTGGATATAATGGACCTTCTTAGCACCAGATATGGATCTAGGCACATTTAAGCTCAAAACAATCCTATAAAATAGGTGACAATGTTCTGTGCCTCACAGATGAGGACCAGGGTTCACAGAGATTAAGGAATTTGCTAAAGGTGTAACACTAGATAATGGTAGAGTTTGGTGTCCAACTTAAGGAGTTTTACTTAATCGTAGTGTTCTGCATTCGGATTCTTTCCCATTTTGGGCAAATGAACAATTTTAGGTGTTTTTTTTTAAATTAAAAATAATGTCTTGGTGTGGTGTTCAGTGAGTTTAGAAAACTGAAGAAAAACGGTTAAGAACAAGAATCTGCCAGTGGTGTTAAGACTAGAGACAAGTACTCTTTGTCTTTTGAAGCCTTAGGGATTGAGTCTAAAACCTTGAGCATGCTAAACATACACTATACCACTGAGATGCATCCCCAGCCAATACCCTGGTCTTTATACAACCCAACAATGCATTGTGAACATTTCCCAATTTTATTATACAGATGTCAACATTCGTTTAATGGCTATTCACTATTCTGTTATTTGGGTGTACAAGTAATATATTTTACCATTCCCTCTTAATAAGAACCAGACTGCCGATTTGAGAGTGTCCCTCTGACGCCACAAAATGTCTGGTCAACATGTTTAGAATAAGCATTTCATTATTAGGTAGCTATGCTGAAATTAATATAATGTGATGTCTTTTTTTATTTTATTTTATTTTAGTTTTACAAATAGTGGTTTCCTGAGACATGACCCAAAATCCTAACTTTTAAAGTTAAGGGGAACAGCATTGGTTTTTTCCTTGAACTTTCATTGGCCATGCCTTCTATGCTGAGGCATTGAAGAATTAAGTTGATAGGTAATTGCTTCTTTTATATCAGTGCTGCATCTATGATTAGTGGACCTCTACTCAATATAATTTCATGAAGCTGTTAGTAGTTAAGTTTTCAAAGGAGATCTTATGATATTAAAAATGGCACAAATGCTAAATTTTTACAAATAAAATTATGTAAAATTATATATTCACACACACACACACACACACATATATATACTTCCTGTAACTAAAATAAACACAATGTACATTTATAGTGGTTCCTGAACCTATTTTTTGTTTTTGTTGCTTTTAGGATGATGGAATGACAGTTAATTGTCTTTTCTCTTTATTCTTTTCTGGATTTCTCCAAGACTTATAGAAACATATGTACATATATCTGTGCTATTAAGATAATCTTTCTTGAGTCAGGAAGATACTGATCCAGTATATGATGGTCACAGTTTTTCAAAAGTAAAACACTTGCTCCTTAACCACCTGTTCACCCTAGAAAACAGTGGGATGAAGGTATCATTATTGTCCATTAGAGGAAGTTATTTGCACAAGACCACACAGATTGGACTGTGCATAGGGGGGATTTGAACTTGGGTGTTATATTTCCAAAGTCTGTGGGAGATAAAATATACTTGGCTCCACATACAGGGAGGTTTGTTTTTACATTTTGTCTTAAGTGGTTAGAAAACTAAGCAGTCAAAGCAGCTCTGGGACAAGAAAATATGAGGGAGGGACAGGGTAGAGGGCATTTGTGCTGGTGAAACCTGGGAGGTCTTTTGGCGCCAGGGGTTAGCCTAGGGGCTCTAGATCCCTGGGGTTAATAATATCTAACCTCATAGTGCTATTGTGAGATTAAATGAGACAATTCATGTTCAGGGCACATGGTACAGGCTTGCTCAATAAATGGTAGCTAGTATTATATTTAGGAGTCTGCTTGTTATAGGGATTAGAGGCTTCCAGAAGCCTGAGGCAGGACATGTTTACCCTAGTGAATCATGTCACATCTTAATAGCCCTCAAACATTCCTGACCATTCAGATGCCTTTTTATTTGAACCTTTCAAATAAACAAGCCCTAATCAGCTTTGTGAACCCTACCAGCTTGGTCAGAAAATCTCTATGCGTTTTTGTGGGTGGTGGTATTTATTTACTCATTGAAAAATAGAGACTTTGTGTGCTACATGGGAAGCAAGACATGATTGGTTTGGAGCTAATAGGCAAGTATTTTTTTTTAAAAATAAAAAACAAAACGAGAAGACTTGATTGAGGTACACTCCTTTAAGACTCTTGGAAAGTCCGGGAGTTGAGAACAAAGGCTCCGCAGGGCTGCCACCGAAGAGAGCAGGCCTTCCACCAACCTTTGTACGTTCTTCAATTTTTCATTCGAGTTTGGTCTTTCTCTTCAGTCCCTAGAATAGAGTGGCATTATCTTGAAGCCATGGAGATTTAAGAAATAAGCAAGTTCGGCCTTTTCTTTGTTGAGCTTATGAAAGCCATATTTCGTCTTCTGAGGAATGTGTTTTTCCCTTGGGAGGCCTCCCTATACCTGCAGCCATCAGGAATTCCATAGTAAAAGCCCACATTTAAGTCTTTACGGCTGAAGTCTGTTCTTGTGTGTCTGGATCAGGGCCAGCTGTCAGACCCAGATATTATTGACTTTTTCTTCTCGAGTGGTTTACATCTGCTGGCTCCATTTCTTTACCACTAATTCTGAAACACCTCGTGAGGGGGCTTCTACTGCCTCGGTGCTAAAATTGCACCCTCGAAGGTTTCCAATAACTGACTTCTTGGCTGGATTCAGTGGGTTGATTTTTTTTCTTCTTCACTCCTTTCTCACCCTTGAATGGCTCTCTTCCCCTGCTTCCTGACACTACATGAATCTCCTTCTCCTTCGCCCTCTGACTGGACCGCTCTCCTTTGGGGCTGCAGATCTTGTTCCATCTGCCTCGTCTGTGGAGATGTGACCACCACTGCCTTTGCATTCAGGCTCCAGCTTCTAGCTGAGGTTTAATGTAACCAGTTTTTTGGTTCTGACTTCTTCTTCCCCATATGCGTCACACATTGTTCTTTCTGCCCATAATTTTTGATACAACGCTCTTCAAGACACAGGGGATCAACCCATTTTGAAGAGGGAGACAGACCATGTATGCTTACATTTTGTCCTCCTTGATGTATGCTGTCAGCTGAAGCATAGCCAGTTTGAAAGATGAGTTTGCTCTTTGGGAGCACGCTGGTACTTTTCACTGTAAGGCAGTGACAGAGCTGCTGTTTGGTTGCTTGCAGGATGCGAGAGTTGAAGGATCAAACTGACAGTCAATTACTTTGAGAGATTTTTTTTGATTTTCCATGTATGAATGTTTCACCTGCATGTATGTATGTGTACCACATGCATTCCTGGTGCCCATGGAGGCCAGAATAGGGTACACTGTATTCCCAGGAACTGGCATTATTGATGGCTGTGAGCCACCATGTGTGTGCTAGGGACTGAACCCAGGCCCTCTGGGAGAGTAACCAATCCTTCTAATTTATGAGCTATCTCTCCAGCCCCAGAATAACACTTCCTTCCTAAAAAGAAATAAAAAGAGAGCAAACAACTGCCTCAAAATCTACATAATTTCCTGCAACACATTGAAATCTTGGAAATTTAAGATCAAGTTTTCATACAGAAGAACAATTCTTGAATATTATGATTACTAACTCTGATAGCATTCACATGCTACATGTTATGGGCTTCCTAGGGCTAAGCATGATTCTCAGGATTTAGCTCTACTTACATTCTTCAGATTCTGTCCCTAGCAGACACATCCACTAGGCACCTCCCTAGGGTTCTGCCTTGTTCTCTCTGCACCCTTTTCTCCTCTGTTGGGCTAGAAGGTCTATTAGAATGCGGGTGATTTAGGCATACTATTTCTATAATAGACAGAACTTGCAATTCAATCATGCTTTTCAGTGAAAGTTACTTATAAATGTTGTTCATTTAGTATTAGTGACAACTGACAGGGTATATTCACAGCTGACCAATGTTAAGACAGTGACTTTGCAGACTACTTGAACAGATTCTTAGGAAAAGCCCAGATGCCCAGTGGTGAGGGTAGTGTTTCATATGTGTGCCTCGTTTATCTAATGCTACAGTATTTAAAGCTTGATGCTACCGAAGCTCAGAGAGCCGAGCAACTCCCTGTCTTTCTGATGCCTGTGACAGAGTCACCAGGCAGCCACATTGCTCATTAAGGATTCTCCACATGCCAAACCAAATGCTTTAGACTTGGTGCTGTGTTTGTGATGCTAGTACCTCTGTGACCATCTCGTTTTTATAGAACAGAAATCATCCACAGATGCCATCCTGTCTAATGGGAGTGGACGGAAGGTTGAAAGCTAAGTTATATACTATTCTTGTGAAGCTGGGCAAAAAGAATGTATACATTCATTAAGAAATTTGGGGGTTTTGTTTGGGCTATCACTTTGTTTTCTTAATGAAGTATGTGTGTCCTGAATTGCATTAGCCAGAACGGCAGTGTTGAGTCATATGAGAAATGTACTCAGATTAGCCTTTCATGAGTTTTCTGTTTTTGTCTTTATGGTGCTCTGGGTAGAACCAAGGGCTTGTGCATGTTGGTTGTGATGGTAAGTTTTTAGCCATTAGCTTGCCTGTACCATGCAGCTATTCTAGATTTGACAATTTGGTGAGTAAAAGCAATCATTACAATGGCCATGCGCAAACCCTTGGTCCTAACAGCATTATATATGCCTTCTCTATCCACTCCTGCCTGTGGATGTGACTAACTACTCAGTTTCACCCTGGCCATAGTGGGTCCTGGGGCCCCTGCATCTTACTTATTTCAGGACTCAGTCCTTATGTGCTAGAAAGAATTTAGCCTGATGATGGTTAGAGTCTGACCAGTAGCCAAGGTTACCTGTAATGGCTGCTACTCCTCAGAGGGAAGCAATTGAATAGAAGGCTAATTACAGCTAGTTTAGCTCATACTTTGCTAATCAATTCAATTGAAAATGATTGCAGCACTTACTTGGTCCTCAAATTGTGTGATCTCTGCTGTGGAAATATGAGATGTCATTCTTGTCCCAGACATGCTTCAAGGCAAGCTAGTCACAAACAAAACAGTTAAGTAACAAAGATAGGCTAATAGGGATCATTAAGAACAAACTTTCTATTTAAAAAGAAGGTAGGCGTAAACTAAGAACTTCTCAGAGTTGGTAGAAGTTGGCGCTAGCCCTCATTATTCTCTCCATCGTTATCGGCTTCATTCGAACGTTCAGCTGGTTATGGACGATTTTAACATGCATGCCTTGATCAGCTAATTTGATGCTGGAAAATTTTTAATGACTTGATTTTGAATGACACCATTTCTGCAAAAGATGACAAAAACAAACTAGCAAAAACATTTTCCTTCTTAAACTAGCATATAATGGGCGAGGGAAGCAGCCTTACCCTATCTGCCAGCTCCTACCTCGTTCGTTCCTTAGCCTAGAGGGTGAAGAGCAGGAGTAAGGGGAAAGCAGGGGTCAAGGATGAGATGGGCCTTGTGTGGGGAGTAAACCTCCCAGGAAAGATGAGGAATAGTCTGGGGGCTCATGCACCATCTGGCAGGTGAAGCACATTATCGTTAGGAGTAATGTGTCCCCCACGCGTGCTCAGTTTTGAAAGGCTATTAATCATTTTGGGAATAGTATCCTGTTTCTTGAATGTTCTGTTTCCTGACATTTCTGATGCTAAGCCTTCAAGGGGCAGGGGTAGCACAGGGGAAAGTATTCAGAGTTCCAGGACAGGTTCCAAAATTACACAGAGGAAATGCTGTCTTGAAAAAAAGGAAAAATGAAAAAAAAAATGTAAAAGCAATGATATAATAATTTGATGAACTCTTATGGTAGGCTGTTTAGATGTTTATCCGTTTTCAAAAATAAATTAAAAATACTTATTTTTTTGTATTACAAGCATGATTTTTCCCATGAACACTATAGTTTTAAATTCAAAATTATTCTTTAAATTTATTTCCAAAGCCAGAAGACCAGAAGGGTGGACTATTGAATTCAATGTCAGCCTAGATTACGTAGTAAGACCCTGTCTTAGGATACTCCTAAAACGTAAAGATTCTAAAGGCAAACAGGAATTTTAGTTAAGAATATGAATATTGAAGAAAGTAGAAAATAAAAGGCCCCTCCCCCATCATTTGTGTAAGAGTTGGGAGCAAAGTGTCAAGAAAGCAGAGGAAAAACAACCCTTATAGTCTGTTTTTGTCATGAGTGCCTCAAAATGGCTACATTAGATTATCCATGCCAGAATGTCAAATATAAATATAGGATGTCTTGATTTCAGTAAAACATTTGGGAGGCTTCTTTAATATCCTTGTGCATAAGATTGTGAAATTTGACTGCATAACTGGCAATTAGGCAGATTCACAGCTGGGTGAACAGCATCTACCTGGAGGAAGATGTTTTCCAGGTAGGGTCACAGGACGGTTATTCCAACTCTGGTCAGGCATTCGCTCATTTAACTAACGCCTAGCGCCTACTGTGCACAAGGCACCCCGTTAACCACTGCGAGGGACAAAGAGGGGTCCCGATTGGGCTCCTGCTGCAACGGAGCAGCTCCTTGGTCATCCCTGATCCCAAAAGCTGGCTTTTCACAATGCAGATAACACAAAACCGGGTGGTGTAGTTTAATATCCAGGATGACAGAATCTAGATTGAAAATGATCTCAACCTATAGGAACTCTAGGGCAAAACCTACAAGATGAAATTTAACAATGATAGATATAGAGTCTTGAATTTAGGCTGAAAAAAGTTGCATATGCACAGGATATGAGCGATGTGACTTGGCAGCAGTCTATGTCAAAAGTTCTTGGGGATTTAGTTGATCACAAGTTTAATATGAGCCAACAATGTGGTGTAGCTTATTTTTTCAAGCAAAAACAATTTGAGGCTGTATTAGAAGCATGTGTGCTGCTCAGACCACATCTGGAGTATTATGTTCGAGTATAGTCACCACATTTTACGAACTTTGACAAAGTTGAGCGTAACCAGAAAGCTGTGACCAGGATGGGTCTGAAAATCACATCAATCATGTCAAGTGAGAAATGGTTGGAAGAAAGAACTTGGGATATTCAGCTTCTTATTTTTTTTAAGCCTTTCTGTTTATTTGGGTTAGATGCTTCAAGTCCCCTTGCTGGGGATTTTACATTTTCCGCAGGACCATCTCACTTTCCCCAGGAGACCTGGATTGCTTTAAAGCACAATGGAGCCTCTGTGCTCATGCTACATCCATGGTACCCAGTACCACACATGAACTAGAGTGGGTTTCCCGCACTGCTAAGCAAACAAGTTAGTGAAATTTCCCATGGTAACAGCCTTGAATATAGCTGGGGAAACTGATGAATAACTATTGTACCTGCTTCTATTGACATTAAATAAAGAATCAAACACAAGGAACTCCTTTCAAAAGATCCCTTGTCTCTTAAAAAGTGGTAAAGTTTTTGCTGACCTTGCCATTGGATTTTATTTTGGTGTCTAATAAGATTTGATAGTAGGCACACATTTCTGCTAGCCAGACTCCTTTTGGCCCCAGTGTGAAGAGATGCAAAGGAAATGAGATACCATTTTTACTCCCAAATTAGGAAAAGAATATATAAAAAGAGTTTTCATTGCCAATGAGGATTTAGTCAAATGGACACACTCGTACAGCCTGTTTGGAACAGTCATTTGGCAATGTGTATTATCAAGGGTTTGAAAACTATTCATTGTTTGATCCAATACTCTTCTTTGGGGACTTTCTCCTAAGAAATATCATTTTGAATACAGAAACAAAAGTTTTATGAACAGAGGTGTTTTATGATAACAAAAAATTGGAAACTAAAAATGTTTAATAATAGAGGAGGGTGTAGTTACATAAACTGTCAGATGCACATCTGATAGAATGCTATAAACCTTGTATTTTCCACAGAATATAAAGCTCCGTGCGTGGTGTGATATAACTGCATGAAAGCAAACATAGCTACACACATACACTAGAAAAATTTCTGCAAGTTCTTTTACCACAATACCACCAGTGGCTGCTTTTCAGTAGTGAGGTCATCAATTCTTTTTGCATTTTCTAAAAATTCCACCTGAAGATGATCATTTTCAAAGTATGCCTTATTGTATATACACATGGAGTCGTTAAGGTTTGGATTTGTTTTCTTTTCTCCCATTCTCCCTCCTTTCCTTTCTTTCTTTTTCAGACATGGCACCATAGCTTAGGGCAATCTTGAACTCACTCTGTAGCTTAGGTGGGGCTCCAATTCAGGATCCTCCTGCCTCAGCCTCCTGACTGCTGGGATTACGTGGCACTACAACTTTGGCTTTCTAATCCAGGTCTTCAACATCCTGTATACATCTCCAGGGAAACTAAGGGCATTTTGAAATATGAAGAAGGAAGACCTAAACACCCATTCAGAGCAAATTTGATTTTAATTCTAAATATTAAGCCTCTATGAAAATATATTTCACGAACAGTTTTTGAACAAGGATGTATTAAAGAGCTTCACAAATAAAGTGTACCAGAACTAAAAAGAGCAGTAATGAGCATCCTAGCTAGTAATGACTTGCTAGGCAGCGTTTGAAGATGGAAGTGTCCCTTGCAGTTAGTAGGCATTTAATAAAGTGTTTTACTGGAGGCAAGGAGGGAATGTCAATTGTAAATGAATTAAGACTGAACTGCTTGATGTATACTGGAATGATCTGAAAACATGGTATCACCTTTTGAAATCAAGTCTGTTTGAATAGCTATTTATATATTGTTCAGATGTATCAAAGTTCTAGCTGCCAGACCCCTGGATACTGTGAAAAAGCATCCATTACAAGTAATTTTCATGAGTCCATCACTCTGAACATTCAGTGCAATCCAATTCTCAACTCTTATCAAAATTACTAATAATTTCTCCAGCATCCATTGTTTAGTTTAATTCATGGTTGAGCTTCCACAAAAGAAGATGTTGCACAGGCATGTTTGATGTAAACTTTATCTCCAGTGCTTTTAGGAAACTGATTCCCAGCATCATAGTAGCAGAAAAAGCCATAGCAAATCTGCTTTTATTCTGATAATATAAAGCCAGTCTCGGTGTTCAGAAACTGAAGTTTTATGCATATTCACACCCAGTCGCCCTGTGATCCTTCTTAGGAAGTATATCTGCTTCCTCTAGCTGTTCCTGCGTCACTTTGTATTACAATGGAAAGCAGATTATTTTTCAGAATTTGTCAGATTCCTCCCTTGTTTTTTTTCTTTGTTTTTTTAAAAATTTATTTGTTTGATTGTTTTTGGTATGTTTTTTTCCAAGGGAGAGTTTCTCTGTGTTGTCCCAGAACTCCCTCTGTAGATCATGCTATCCTTGAACTCACAGAGATCTACCTACCTCTGCTTCCCAAGTGCTGGGATTTTTAGGTGTGTGCCACCTGAGGATTCTTAAATGGGGAATCTGGATCACTTGCAAGAAAGCCTTGTACTTCAAAGCTCTTTTCAGCTCACCTACAGATAAAGGAAAATGTTGAAAATAAAACGGGTGAAATAAGAATATTTAACAGTGCTATTGGCAGTGTCCTTAACACACAGTACACATGGAAACAGGGGAGACTATGTCCCACAAGCAGGCTACCTTTACAGTCTCAGTGGTCTGACAAGCCTTAAAAGCTTGATTATTTGCCTGGTGATGACTCCATTAAAAACAATAGATTGTTTCAGTAGGGAATAGCCAATGGGTCTTTGATCCTCACGTAGGTAGAGATAGCATAATGGAGAAAGCTCTATTGAAATGGCCTACGGCAGAGACGGCCCAGTAGCACGAAAGTTTTCTTTTAGTGTATCCAAAATATGTTAGCACATATTAGCAGATGTGCTCTTTCTGTTCCTCTAACTTCCCTGTGGAATGAGGTTCTTCCTTATGTGCTTTTGCAGCTTCTAATGTTTTAACAAATAAAATGGTTTTCAGAATATGGATCTGCTAAGGTTAAACATGTTGGTGCTTAATGAGTTCAAAGGAAACCTTTGAAGTGATTGATGGGACCCCATGGGGTGAAGATGATATAGTAAATTTGCTTCTTTGCTCTGTTCATAAGGCCATGTTCAAATGGCCCGAAAACAAATAAAAGTAACCTCAAGGCCATTAGTACGTAGATGTCAACTTTTTTTTGTTGGTAGAGGGGCAGACTAGTTTTTTTCTAGTTTTGTTTTTGTGCAGACTCTGGCCAAATGCTGCTTGTTAGGTTTTTTTGTTTGTTTGTTTGTTTATTGCTGCTTACTTAGCATTGTTTCCTGCAGAGCTTAGACTTCCCTTTGATGTATCCAAGGCCCACCTCCCTTCCCCCTCCCTCCTTTCCTTCCTGCCTCCCTGTCTCCCCCTCCCTCTCCTGTTTATATTCTTCCACAGACTATTCAATATTCATTTTTGTTCTTTCTGCCATTTTGCTTATGTATTTATTTTAGATATAATTACAGCCTTTGCCTGCAGTGATAAATGAGTCTGAGTAACGAATCTAGTCAGAGTACTTTGTGTACCTTTGTCCTACTTTCTCATCAGTGTTTCATTGTGTATGAGAAGACATCATCAAATGCTGATGGGTGGAATGCATTTCTTCCAGAATGATCTTGTCCACGTTGACAATGTCTTTCTCATCTCTTTTGGGTAGCCAAAGACTCCCCCTCTTCACACAAGGTCCCGCTTCCTCTTTTCTACTTCGCATTGGCAACTTCCCAGGTTCTGATCTCTGAGGGCGTTGCTATGTACCTGACAATAGTTTTAGTACCCTTATTAGTCTCTCGTCCTTTGTGTTTTCTTTTTTGTTTACCAGCTAGTGTGCAGCTCTCTGAACGAGGAGTGATTCCTCTGTTAACAGGATGGAAATGCTACCGTGACAACACGAGTATCATATAGTTTGTGACCACGGGACAAAATGACACAAGAAACACAGAGCTCCAGAATTTCAAAGCAAAAATTGATGGGTGAGAGAAAGGGTTGATATGAAGCTCAGATTACATATCATTTAAAATCCTGTCCGAGAGCACAATCCACAAGTGAGATATTGATGAGACTGTGAATGTCCACTGAGTGGTTTGAAACGTTTCAGCTGTTGCTCTGTTCTGTCCGGGAGGTCTCACTGCCAGTGTGCTCCTCAGTGATCTTACAGCTGTCCAGGGCTCAGCAGCTACCTAAGCAGAGAGCTTGTCCTCACAGCCACGCGGTCCTGTGACTCAGGTTGTTGTGCTTCCTTGCTCATGCAGCCACAGTGCTTGGTATTTTTTCTGGTCCTGGGGGTGGAACTCGGGACTTTTTGTATATTTAGCACCTACTCTACTACTGAACTACATCGCTAGCCCAGAAAGCATAATTTAATGGGTTTACCACAGTGTGTACCACCCAACCATTCCCCTAGGTTTTGAAGCTCAACCATTCCCCTGTTTCTAGTTGCTTGTTCTAAATAGTACCACAATGAACCCCTTTATAAATCCAGTATTTTTTTCCCTGGGGCTGTTTTACTAGACAGAGATTTCGGTCTCATTTGTATCAAACAATTGGCAGGGGAAGAAAGGGCAAGGTTCACCAGTAGGGGTTGACCGTGTTCTGTAATAGACAAAAGTTCTAGCATGTCTGGGAGTCAGAAAAATTAGATAGCATGACTACCTTCAGAAATCTGGAAGTACCCAGTCCTTTGTTCTGGGAATTCTCCGTCTAATGGAGAAAGGCATTTTTCTATTGGAGAATATTTCCAACTTAAAGAATAAGTTTAATATGTACAGTAAAATTTCACTTAGGTTAATGCCTGTTAATCTTTTTAGTATATATTTTGTAGAAAATTATAATTATTTGACTTAAAGCTAATTTCTAAATCAAACGGTGTAGTCTTATATGTCACTGACTATATCTATTACAGAAATGGTGCTTTAAGTAGCTTTTGATAGTATGTTACTGGATTAATCAAAAAATGCAATCATTCTTTTTGTTTGATTTTCTTCAGAAACCCGAAATAGATTTGATTTAAATCAGTTCCTGTATAACCCGTGTAATTAGTTTTTTGAGCAATTGAAGGACACATTTTACCAGGAAACATGGAGACCTCACAAGTCACAATTTACGTACCTTTTTCTTTTTTTGTAAAGAAAGTGTCCCATTTTTACCTGGATAGCTTCTCAAACTCACTCTGTAGCCATGGATGGTCTTGAACTTCTAATCTTCCTATCTATACCTCTTCGAGGCATGTAGGAAGGCTGGAACTCGGGGCTTCGTGCTTGCTAGATGAACACTCTAATAACTGAGCTATGTCAACCCTTACTTTAAAAAATGACCACTACTTTAGGCAGAGCTTCCTCCTGGGAGGTGATTGGCAAGCCTTTTGGTATTAGTTGCTTGCTATTTGTCAGCTCTGCTGGATCAAGGGCTTTTAGAAGCCTGCTTTTCCTCAGTTGAGTGACTGTTACCACCAATTAACCACAGCCTTTAACAGAGGACAGGGCCTCACCCTGAGAAAACGTTTTGGCACAGGAAACAGGAGCCCTTGAAGAACCTTTGAAATGGTCTTAGCAAAAGCTTGTGTTCTGCGATTACTTTTCCCTCTCACCATTGTGTTGGAACAGCATCTGAGAAGGATATTGATATTTTGTTGATCAGGAAAATGTAAGCCAATAAATACAGTGTTTAAAGAAGACAAAGCTTCATATCTTTGTTTAATCTTTAGACCTTCCATGTGCAGTCAGATTATACTTGTACCAGTTTTTGAGGCATCACAGCTATTCTGTCTGAACTGCTACCGACTTCCAGGAAAAAAGTACCTACAGTTGACACTGTGTTCTTGTGATCAGTTCTTGTTTCTTCACTGAACAACATCCAGTTTCTCACCGTTCTTGCGGAGGGCTCTCTATGTGGCAAGCAACAAATGAATACTTGATCTATTGTTATCTTCTAACTTCATAGTCAACATTTAACATTCAAATATGGCACTCTCCTTGTGCCCCACCCACAAAAGGTCTCTGTTAGGAGAATGCATATTTGAATACTTGGTACACATTCCTATGAAGCAAGTGGCATGTGTGTTTTACGCTGTTGTGTTTAAGTTTATGTGGTATTTAATAACCACTAGGCCATTAGTAGTCTTGCTGAGCAGTCGCTAGAGTATCAGGATCTTCCAACAGCAGGCAGGCAACCCGAAATCCTGGAACGAACTTAAGCTGATTATTAATCCTTCCTCGAAATAGACTTCAGAAGGATGGAGGCTGAGTTTACATATTGTAATGATAGCTCAGATTTCTTCACTGCATCTTACCTGACTAGCAGACTGGGGTTTACTGGAAAATCCTGATGATGACAGTATTTGGGGGGCACTCTTTAACAAACAAAAGAAATGAGTCTGGAGTTGGTTGGTAATAGCTGTGAACGCAAGGCTTCTGGGTGCTGGCACAAGGGCATAAAAAAGACAATAAGTGGTGCAGTGAGGAAGTACTAGTTGGCAACCATTCTTTTTCTGTCGAATGGGTAGATGTGGTCACAGAGAAGCCATTTTGTGTTGAGATTGGTTAGAGAAATTATGAGATCAATATCCAGCCAGTTCTGTGTCCCATACCGTGCGAGACTGGTGCTCATTATAATGAACCAGAGTTATTAAACAGTTTATATTTCATATACAGTACTTCTTCTGATGTGGGGTTCCCCTCTGTATGCTACAGAGGCAAACAAATGGAAGAAATACCCCTACAGCAATGTGTAAGTGTTTTAACAGTTACATCTATTATGCAGAAGACCTTAATCTGCAAATACTTAACAAGGTCAGACGTTGACATGGATACAAAAAACCATGTGTGTGCCTTTGGAAAGTTTATTTAGCTGAGAAGACTAGACATATACAAATGGAACGTTGAGTCCGTACCAGGCAGTATGAGCCAGTTGCTTACAGACTGCTATGGACTTCAAGGGGTGAGGAGCTCCCTGGGGTCTTGAATCGCTTAGAAAAGTTTCCAGATTCTTGAGGGGCTTAAGAGGCTGAGCAGGATTTAGGTGGGCCCAGCATGTGTCTGAATCGGCAGAAATGTCCTTTGTCCTCTGGGGAGCTGTCGTGTCTGACCTGCTCTTCTAAACTCCTCCACACAAGCTTGCTTGCACATTTAACAGTAATACAATGAACCATCGCCTCCTTAAAGCACACCTGGTCAGTAATTAGCTCAATCACCCTGGGTTTCGGTCATTACCCTTGAATTTCCCAAGGATGAACTAATTCATCTCCCGTTTTAAAGCGTGTACCTCCTTTACTAAAACTGTGTAGAATATTCTTGTCTCTACTAAGGCAATTTAAAGCTGTGGTAATTTTATTGCAAAGAAAAGGGTGTCGGGTTACAATTTGCCACCCAAGTATCTGCACAGAAACTGTTCATGTATGTTGTAAAAAGATCTCTGATGTCAAAGGGCTCTCATTTTTCCAAAACCGTACTCCATCTGGAGGAAAGAAAGGGAAAATGAGCTGAAACTCGGATTCGAGGGATTTAGAATTGATAAGATCTAATTTTGCTCATCCATTCAGAGACAAGTTGGTCAGAGTGTATAGCTTATAAAAGTACTGATGATAGATATACTCCCCTTTCTTTTAAGGATTTACAGGGCTTTCTTCGGCGTTTTTAACTACACTCCTCTCACCTCTGACCTGCTGCTGCATCCAGAGGCATCTGGATGGTGGCACATATGCTACCCTACCCAAGTGAAAGGGGGGAGGAGTACCTTTATTAGATCAGATTACTGCCAGATGCCTGGAATGCTCACCGGTCTCTGTTTAAAGGGAGGGGGGCCGATTTGACCACGTCTAGGAATGGTGCCAGGTGTCTGTACGAAGGCAACCCAACTCCAAAAGGCTATAAAAATAGCCCCCAAGTAGTAGATTCTGATTTCCCACTGAGCTGACCAATAAATCCAACAACCAGTTAATTAAAAAATGCTTCGAGGGACTGTTCCTCCTCCTCTCTCCCTGCCTGTCCTCGTGAATACTCACCGGTCACAAACTGGAGGCCACCACTTAGTGTTTCCATTTCCTGGTTAGGAAACGGACTTCGTCCCTCTCACAGCAGCCTGGAGGTTTCAATTGCATGTGGGGTTGCCTGGTACCATGACTTGGGTGTCAGGGTTTATCTGAGGCTAAAATGACTCACCCACTTTCTGCACTTGCCCATGGGCTTCCTGGCACCATCAAGAAGAGTGTGTTTAGAGAAGCTACCTCATCTTTTCTAATAGGAGCTTCCTTCGGTCTGTCAACCAATGTAGAAGAATGAGAGTTAGGTGCACACAAAGTAGCATCAAACTGACTGTAGAATCTGGAAATAATTCTATGTACATTTTTTAGAAAAAATAGAACAATTTACAACTCTTCCGTGTTCCTGAGAGGCAAGGAGAGGCACATTGTGACTATTAAAATATACCTTGTTAGAGACCCTTGAGCGAATTCCAGAGTTAAGAATCTGCAAGGGTCAGATGACAAGGTCAAGGAATTTGTTAGGTCTATTTATTACATTCTCATTGCATCCAAAGAGACGATCTAGCTGTAACACTCTTGGTTATATACCTGAGGGATTTTAATGAGCACACCACAGAGATACCTGCACATCCTTATTTATTGCTGAAATATTCATGAGAGCCAAGCCAAGCAATCTGCCTAGATGAATGGATAAAGCAAGTGTGGTTGGTCAACGGGAGTTTCATTCAGTCTCAAAAAGTTTGCAAGAAAATCAGTGGAGCTGGAGATCACTATATTAATAATATAAACAAGGCTCAAGAGGACAAGTTCATACTTTGTCTAATGTGAGCAATCCAGTATCTGTCTGTCTCTTACTATCTGCCTGTCTATCTATCTATCTATCTATCTATCTATCTATCTATCTATCTATCTATCTATCTATCTATCTATCTATCTGACTTGAAATTGTGAAATAGGACCAAGACATCTAAAGGGAAGGGGAACAAGAGAGGATAATGGAGTAAAGAAAGACAATATTACATTTCTTTTATATGTAGAACCTAGGTTTAAATGCATATACATGTGACTTGACAGAATAATGGGGGCTATTTAGAGGAAGATGATCAAGAGACAGATGGATATGAAGACAATATATAAACAAGGTGTGCTATGTATGCTTGAAAACATTATAATATGCATCATTTTGTCTACTAACTAAAAATTTAATTCAAAAATAAAATAAAGATGTTTAAGTTTTTTAATTTACTAACTAAAAATTTAATTAAAAAATAAAGATGTTTAAGTTTTTTTCTAATAGAAAGGGAAGGTGGCTCAGTAGGGACTTCCCGGAAAAAATTTTTTATCATTGTACTCTTCTGTCTTCTGGCACAGTGGGATGGTGCATTCATGAGCTCTTCAAACAACTTAGGGATTGTATGTTTGTAAAGTAAAACATCTTCCCTACAAGGATGCCACCACCATGCAGGAGTTCGAAACCAGCCTCTATAGCACTGTATTGGTTAATTTTAGAGTATTTTTTTAGATTGAGCCCTTTAAGTGAGGCCTTCTTTTAACATAAAGTGAAGATATTGAGGACTTAAGTAGGGTAAATGTAGTGGGAAATTGCAGTCTCTTTCTCCAAAGATGCAAATCTTCCCTTCCCAATTAGGTGTTACATTGGCCTTATAAACCACTGAGAAAGGACAGATGCTTAAGAAACACATGTTTATTGTGAGCTTAAGAGCATGCCCATGGCTATTGGACAGACTTCAGACCCAAGAATTGTGTTTGCTATTACTGAGGAAAGTAAATGAAGATACATCTCAGTTGCTTATTTCCTCTGTCCACTGCCGTACAGGCATGGCTTTTCCGTACCTTAACACTACCCTGTTAGCAAACGCTTTCCCCACTAGCTGCCTCTTCACCCTTTTTAGTCCTCTCCGAGGTCTGCAAGGTCCCTCATAAGGACTTAAGGAACTTTTGGCCCCAGGGATTCATACAGGCAGCTCTGTAGCTTGTTCTGTTAGCCTAAGTACATCTCTCCCTCTCTGCCAGTGTGGCCTTTCTTCCTTTTTGGTCCAGAGTAGCTGGAAGGGTGTCACCATAGGAGTACTATTTTTGAGCCACCCTGCTCACTATTTAGGAAAAGTCCAAGCATCCTGTTTGGACAGGTTGTAAGCTGTGACATTAGACCTTCCTGGTATGCAGAATGGCTTTCATCACTCTCCCAGCCCATTCAGCGAGGTCAAAGGTCTCAGGAAGGTATTTGACTTGTGGCTCTGACTTGCCCTGACTGCTGAGCAATGATGGGTCTTTTTCTTGAACCACTTAGGAGGCGCCCTTGGGAGCAGCATACCAGAGAGGACTAGAAACAGAGGCAGGGGGAGGGGTAGAGTTGGCTACACATTTGAAACGAAGGGGTCAGCCACGGGAGAGTGAAGTGTACATCAAAAGTCTTGGCTGGCAGTTTTGTATTTTGCAAGCTCTGCTCGGGAAGCAAAATGGCGCTGTGTGCTTTGTTTGGGGACAGTAAAGAGAAGTTGCAAAGTTGTGTAATTTGCTTTTGATAAGACCCTCTGGAACTAGGGCTCAGCTTCCTGCTGCTCCCAGAGAAGGGCTTTGTGCACAGAGAAACTGCAAAAATAATCCGCATGCATTTATTCATCCGTGACTATGAACTTTCTATATGCAAGGCACATCCAACTACTGGATCTCATTTCATTCTCTCAGCAGCCAGGAGAGGTGGGGGCCCATTTTCCGGATGAAATATTAGAGCTTCTGAGGTTTGAAAGGGATTATGTCGACCAGCTACCTAAGGTAAAACCTTGGATTTGAATGAAGGTTTTATTTTCCCCTTTGTGTGACGCAGGGCCCTGTTATGCAGTCCAGGTAATCTTCCTGCCTCAGCTTCCAGAGTGCTAGGAATGTATGCACACAACATCATGCTTGGCTTCTTGAACAACTTGGCTTCAAACCTAGTTGGCCTACTGCTTCACTACAACTAACACAGTGATGCTTTATGAGGAGCTGGAGGGCAAGTGTCTGTGGAGTTCCCAGGGCTGTTGAGAGAAGAAGGGGGTTTACCATTTTCCCACAAGAAAGGAGAACAACAGGGCTCTGGCACTCACTGGTAGCGCCAGAGGTGGTGTTAATCCAGTGACTGACACATACTTGGCACCCAAAAATTCTTGGGGGAATTGGATGCCATCTTCTTCCTCTATCTGTCATTTCTATCTTGCTTCAGAATCTGACCTCAGGTGTGATGACATTGCAGGTTCTTGCATATTTAAAATATGTTTCTGTATATGCTTATGTGCTACATGATAGCATTTGATTAATAACAACAGTCCACATATCTATCTGTCCATGGTTCCATAAGATTTTATTGCCTAGTGAGATCAGTCATCTAGCTGTAAATACAATGCACAAAATTGAAGATGTATTTCTCAGAACATATCCTCTCGATAGGCAATGTGTATGTATGTATGTATGTATGTATGTATGTATGTATGCATACATGTGAATATATTTTCCTCTCCTCTTCCTCTTCCTTCTGGAAGTTTTGCAATTTCCAGCAAACCAACAGGTAGTCATGATATTAACTTTCTGAAACAGGTTCTGGCTGTGAACTTACTATGTATTCCAGTTCGGTCTTGAGCACACACTCCTCTTTTCTCAGCCTGTGTGTGATGTGCATACAGGCATAAGCTCACACCCAGTGGTAATCAGCTTCTGAGGCCAAGCTAAAAAATTTTAGTTCAGGTGATCTCACTGGGTGTTGCATTTCTTCCAGAATAGTCTAAAAATGAAACCCAGTAATTCCTAACAAAGGTGGCATAACCTTTGAACAAATAATAATAATGCTTTGGGAATATTTAAGCTTAAATTTTTCTCAACTGTATTGAGATCTAATTGACAGGTCTTTATGTCCACCTCTTTAACAGATATAATTCATTACTTTTTAGTATGTTCAGAGTTTTGCAGTCATCAATGTAACCAACTCAAAATTATTTTTATTATGTCAAAAAGCAACTGTGTGCACTTCAGCTGTTATCGTCTTATCTACTCAGCTGCCACTCATAGCTTTTCTGTTTGGGACATTTCATATAAAACAAAACCATAGTATTTGGGTTCTTTCATTTAGTGTAGCATCTTTAAGTTTCTCCCATGTTGTACACACACACACACACACACACACACACACACACACACACACTTTATTCATCCATTCTTCCACGACATTTGGGCTGTTTTACATTTTTTTGCATACCCAGAATTTATTCTAAGAAAATAACCAAAATGACACTTAAAGAATGGATTGTAATTTTTATCGTATTATAAAGGTTAAAAAATACCTTGAAAATAACATGTCTCCAACATTAAGTGATTGGTTCAATTGTAGGGCATCTATATGATGGAGTAAGTACTGTACAGCTCTTAAAATAATGCAGTAAGAAAATTCATAGCGACATAGAAAATTGCTCACAAATTATTGTGATGAAATAGTATGTAAGATGTGATTCCATTATCATAAAAAACATTTTATGTACATAGGAGGCTATAATCATAGGCAACAGGAAGCAGTGGTTTTTCCCTATTTGAAGTTAGCTAACATATTTCATAGTACCAATATTGCATAGTCTGTTCCTATAGAATAGACATTTTTGAACAATTATCATGTGCACAAATGTTTTGCCTGCATTAGTTTGTGCACTCTGTTCATGCCTGGTGGTCTTAGCAGCCAGAAGAGGGCATCAGGTCCTCTGGAACTAGAGTTACAAACAGTTGTTAGTCACCCTGTGGGCGCTGGGAATAGAAGCTAGGTCCTCTGCAAGAGAAACAAATGTTACTAACTACTGACTCATCTTTCTAATATCTTCTTTTTAAAAATAATGTAAAATTTTATTTTTGAGAGTTTCACACAGCCTATTTGGTTCTAGTCAAGTCTACTTAGTCCCCCCCCCCGACTCCTGCCAGATTCACTCCCCTTGCTCTCATCCTTTCTCCATGGTTTGATCATCTCCATCTGCTGCAAAAAGAAACTTTCTTTCTTTACACTGTAGGATTGTGGAGTCTTGTGGGCTTATGTGTTGTGGATGTACAGACACATGTCCTCCAACTTCTGGAGCTGTGACAGGATCTTATGTAGAGCAATAGGGTGTTATGTTTTAACTTCAAACACATTAAGATCCTTGGAGACCATGTTTATCAGTGTGTCTTTGCTTACCACTGGCTTGACAATGACTCTCCGGTTCGTCCTTTTCTAAAGGAAGCGATTGGAAGTGGAATGAGGAGTTTATTTCCGCTTACATGGTCTGACATTTTGACATTTCCTTAACTGCAGGACGCTTGAGAGCAAACAACTTGGCGTTTACTGGGAAAAATTAATTATATTGTCACTTTCACGTAGTTATGGGGCTTTGAAAGAGGACAAAGCTATTCATGCTTGGGAAAGTGAGATGCTTAAGAGGATGGCAGGAACATAAAGTCTTCAGTCTAGAGAAAAGAACCCCAGGAAGCAGTGATTATCAGCATGGTGTAAAGCCTTTCAAAAAGTGGTACTACATTCCATGGCCTTGTTGTATGAAGGAAATTTAAATGTGTACTCTGCTTACATAAAAAATGAGATTTGTACATTCTAATAACAGCCTAGTTTTGCCTTTGGCTGCATCAGAACTACAAACTAGGTTCAGTTGTTTAAAAAGGCATGATGGGACAAGCCCATCATATCAAGCCCGTCACCAGGAGGCGGTCACAGAGTTAAGCTGGTTTGCATGTTGACATGCAGCTGTTTTCTGAGACAAAGTCAATGTGGCCTAGCAACAATATGAATAGTTCATTTAGGAACACTGTGAATTCGTTTTGTGGACCAGAGACAATGTGGGGTTAAGGTTAAGACTTTAGACAATAATTCTTTGTGATAGATCCCCAAAACTCAAGTAAACTAAACAAACACATGAACTAAAAACAGAAAAATAATTACAGTTGAACTCCATTAGCCATAAGATGTTCATTCTAAGACCTCTCATGGTTACCTGAAACCACAGGTTGTAAATATATATGTACATATAAATGTATATATGTGTGTATGTACATATATATGTATGTGTATTATATGTATATATATATTTATGATTGAAGTTTAAGTTAGGGACAGTAAGAAATTAATGATAATAATCAAAAAATTAAAAGTGATTGCCACAATACACTGTAATAAAACTGTTAGTATAGTTTTTAGGACTATAATTTTTTATTTAAATTTTTTTTTTAAAAAAGTATACTTATTTTTGTGGCACTTAGTATTGAATCTCGGGCCTCAGTCATGCTAGGCAAGCACTCTATAGCTGAGCTATATGCCCAGCCAAATTCAGTATTGTTGGGAAGTGGTTGACTGCTGACAACTGAAACTATGTAAAGAGAAACTGAGAATCAAAGGGGCGTTTCTGGTTAGCAAACTCAAAAGGTTCCGGACAGCAAAGGGAAGAACAGAATGAAGACAGCAACGTATAAAATAGCATGGGAGAAAGTTGTGAGTCCCATGTTTAATAATGGAGTTAACGTTCCAAATATGTGAGGGACTCAGTTGGACAAGGGACAAAATAAGTAAGCCACTTAGGAAGTGGGCTAATGACTCACGTAGACATTTCTCAAAAGAAGACATACAAATGGCCAACAGATTTATAAAAAACTACTCAACAATGCTGACTTTTAGGGAGGCAAAAATTTAAAAAGTTATGTATCAGCTCAACAGTTACAATGGATATTATCAAAATAACAAATAACAACCATGTGTGACGAGTCTAAGAAAAGGGTCGTCTCATTTCTTGGTGAAATGTAAGTTGTGGGAATGTAAATTAAACAGCCACTATTGAAAAAAGAGCAGAGATTCCTGTAGGGACTAAAACTAGGACTATTCTCTGCTCTAGTGTTCCAACTTTGAGATTAGACAGCCTAAGGGAGTAGGTTTATAAAAAATGTTTTTTTAAATTCATTTTTTTTTGTTGTTGTTGTTTTTGTTTTTTTAGACAAGGTTTCTCTGTAGCTTTGGAGGCTGTCCTGGAACTCACTCTGTAGACCAGGCTGGCCTCGAACTCACAGAGATCTGCCTGCTGTTTTTTTTTAACCTTTATTTTGGCACCATTGACAAGTTCAAGATTTAGATTTGGTCTTGATTCCCATCACTGGACACATGGATAATGATAATATGTCATATATCCGTGACAGAATCTAGTCCAGCATTGAGAAGGGGATGACTATGCCATTTGTGATAAAATGGATCAATCTGGTGATCATTAATGAATTAAACCAGGTACGGACAGACAAGTATCACATGTTCGCATGTATGTGTGGAATCTAAAACAGGGAACTCAAAGAATCAGGGTGGAAAATGACAGATACAAGAGGCTTAGGAAGGGTTTGGGGGTGGGGTGAAAGGGTATTGTTGTAGTTAGCTAGGAAGAATCAATGGCAAGTATTTTAAAGAGTGCACATACTAATTATTAGCTCAAATAACCATTTCACATTATGTGTGCATATCATAGCATCACATGCGCACCTCATAATACCTCCCGTTACAAGTGGTCAATAGCTAGGGAAATTTGAAAGGGAAGCTATCTGGCATTGGAGAAAGGGGAATTCCAATCTCAGATTCAGCTGAGATTCCCTGAGTGACAATTTTCTTATCATTAACATGTATATGAACATAACTATTTCACAAGGTAGATGCACAGATTAAAGCAGCGATCATCGCAACGTGTGAGGCATACTTTCCCTTCCTCTGGTGTTTCTGTTTTCCTTCTATTTGGTGCATTTTGAATTGCCTTTTCTTTAGTCTTTGTCTGCAATAAATTGTTAAAATTGATAAAGCTAAAACTTTGAATGTGGGCTTTGAAAATACAGTAATATAATGAAGTACTGGAATAGGATTTATTGAAAGTAATCTAAATGTCAGAGAATAGCCAATTTAAGTAACTAAACAAAATGTGAAGACACACACAGCCTGTGCTCAGCAACCATGGAAACCTTCTTAGTTCTGATTTGTTCTTTTTTGCTTTCTGGCCATTGGCCTTTTATAATAATAAACACATCTAGAACTCAGGAGATTTCGATTGTAAAATATAAAGTCTTTGCCCCTTCTATAATTCTCACCTGAATACTCACATTCTTTCAGTAACACCCCACCCTCCTTCTGCCTGGCTGCTTTTAATGTGTTGACAGCTTGAAAACTTGTTTTCCGAGTTTCCTTGGATTCTGGGTCAAAGCAAAAGTGTTTTGTTCCTAAAGAGGAGCTGACTATATTCTGATTGTTCTATATTCTGGATCCGTGAAGATTCCGTCTAAGGGAAGCCCAAATACGTTTTTGACAGAATTTGTGACCTTGTTAAATATGGAAGGGATGGTCTTCTGCTGACTGAAGAAAGGAGTCTGTCTATATGTCATGGCTGAAGAATAATTTGGGGGCTATTAAGTAAATTGTTAAACTGACTCCAATGTTACAGCATTCATCAAAAACTTCTGAAAGAGACATAGGTGATGTGAAATCAAATGCTTTGGCAGGCAGAGGACTTTGAAATTAGGTCAAATGACAGTTTTTTGAACATTGAAATAGTTAATGCCATGGCAAGAACGCCATCTTGATAGAGAAAGGAGACATGCTGCTATCCAAAATGTCTGGATATTTGGTAACAGATTAAATAATGTACAGTACTCATAAATGTAGGCTCAAAGTAGACTAAATGTCAGAGACTAGCTAATTTAAATGTGAGCAAAGTTTTGAGCTTGTAATTCATCCTTTTTTTCTTTTAGACACATCAAATCAAGAGTCTGTTTATGATAGGCTTTCAGGTCAGTTTTCATGACCTGTGGTCTTATGTTCCTCCCTGACTGGGTTTTCAAGTTGGTGCCACATTTGCTACATATAGCAAATTTCTATTTGGTAATAGGATGGCAAAACTGGCTATTGTGTTAGAACTCTAAATAGGTGCGGGCCCCATAGCATATCGAGTTTCCATCTGGCTGTGGTAAGTTCCATACTGTATACACGCACAGAGAGCGGAAGGCAAATCGTACAGAGGGGCTGTTGTGCCGAGTAGTGGCGTTTCTCAGTAAATGCTTCCATAACCGTGCACAGTAATTGCATTGGAAAGCAATACAAGTAGAATCTGTGAGTGTTGAGAGGCCAAGGACAATGGTACACATGAAACAAAGGTATTGTTAGCTTTTTGCGGGATTCAGTTTGTTGAAAATGTTAAAGATAGGCTTGAGATACATATAAATATCCACACATATACGGATTTCTGAATTTAGACTGTAGGACTTTGAAGGGGCAAAGCTCAGATCTGTGAATTGATGTTGAAAGGGAAGGAAGGAAGGAAGGAAGGAAGGAAGGAAGGAAGGAAGAAAGGAAGGAAGGAAGGAAGCCGGCCCAATATGTAGTCTACAAAGCTAACTGACTGATTCTGGAGAGTTGGAATATTTCTGGTTTAGAGGCTGCCTCCATTGGCTTGTTGACTTTTGTGTCTGACTTAACATCCTGTGAGACCTTTTGGAATGCATTAGCAGACCACTAAAACAAAAGCTAAAGATGTCAGTAGATAGCATCCGAGACCTACAGCAGAGAATTCCTTGCTTTGCTGTAACTAGCTACTTACATGTCCTCACCAATGGATTTGAGAAGGGCCTTTGTGGCTTTCTTTTGTTCTATATCTATAAAAGACTTGATGAAACCGTTACCATACTGGAGCACAGTGTTTGGAGAAACTTGAGTCTGCGTTCCCGGGCTGTGGTTACACATACTCGCTTCCACAATAGTCTCTACTTCTTTTCGAGGTGAGAGCTTTGACTTCGTGTCCACAGAACCTACCTTTAAATAGTGTTTTTGTTTGAGCCATCACGGAGGGCTCTGGGGCACCTATTTTACAAGAGGGTGGTTGTGGTCACAAACCATCCGGGGATGGGAATGTGGCCAAACTATTTGGGATTTGCTGATTTACCCTTAGATTATTAATGAGTTTCTCAAGGGAGAAGAATAAATCTTTCTCCATCACACCTCCAGCCTCAGGAAGACGTGTTCCCCTTTTGACCCTGGCCCCTTCATTGGTCCCTTCCTCTTTGCAGAACTTGCTAAAGATCACACCTGGAGTTAATGGCAGATCCAGATCCACGTCATAAATTCTCTGTGAGTCTTCCTGTGATTAGGAACGCAGTTGCTGGGGTACTTTTCAAGTTCCCAGGAAGCACAGATTGATACCATAGGGGAAACTCCTTGTTAATTCAGTTGGCACTTGAGCCATAGAGCTTTAGAAAATACCTCGTGGCAATTGCCATGGAATTCAAGCCAAATCATTTATCTTTTGTTCTAGGGGGAATAACTGCCGGTGCATCTACTCAATTCTTTCTAAAGACCATATCTATAGTCCAGTGCCTTACAGGCTTATGCAAGCACTGTCTAAAGGCTGTTTTGCAGCAGGTGAGGATGGCTTAGTGGGCAAAGGCACCTTCTATCCAAGTCTGAAAACCCGAATTCAAGGCTTAGCAGCCACGTCGGAGAAGGAGAGAAGTCACTCTGTCAAGCTGTCCTGTGACTTCAGCAAGTATGGCACACTCGCCCCCATGCATGTGTGCACACACGCAAATAAATAAGACCGATATAATAAAAAAATTAAAGGCCATTTTGCATAGTAGAACCTAGAAGGAATTTTAGTCAAGGTCCCAATTTAAGCCATTTTTACCCAGGTCAAGCTAGAGATTAGAGAAAGGTGGCAGACGAAATCAACTTAGGGTCTGGCACCAGTTACAAAAGGAAGCAGGTCATTGGGTTGTGTTTATAGAGGAGAGAGAATGGATTGCCAGATTGTTATCACGGGAATGAATCATTGTGGAGGAGGGGAAGACCCTCATTTGAAGCCCTGGCCCCCAGACTGAAGGAGCCCAGGTGCTTTAAGAACTCACACATAATTGGCCATACATTCCACAGGAAGATGCCTGCCTCTGGCTACATCACTCTGCCTTGAAGAAGTGGAAGCGGGAGGAGGGCCAGAGGGGGGCGTTTGGCATTCTGTGAAGACCTTTCTAAAGTGTCTCCAGATTTTTCAGCCTCAATTTCACAACTTTGCATTGTGAACAAAGAGATCTTTAGAAGCCTCAGCAAACAACTTGGGGGGGAAGCTGCCTTTGCACACCAGCCAGCAGTGGCGTCTGCAGTTCATACAGCCCTTGTTTGTTGTGTGTGCATTGGTTGTCTTGGACTCTGGGTAATTTTGCAGTTTGACGGGATGATTCTGTGGCACTTTATAGTTTGCAGCAAATCCTGCCTGTGACTCTGAAGGGGGAAAATAAAGGAATTAGTTCTTCTCTCTATCCTGTTAAGATCCAGAAGACAGAGGGAGATATAAAAAGTAGCGACTTGCTAGCCAGAAGCCTGTGGTGTGTAGTTGACTCTGGTAAAACATACATGATGATCAAGCTGAAAACAAATAGCTATGTAGTTTTCATTGGTATCCAGTTAGCAGATGATCGGATTGCTAAGTGGATTTGCAAATTCATTAACAATTATATAAGTTAAATGTAATGAGAATGATTTAAGTTTGACAATACAATATTGTTGGTATTAATTTAACTTTATGGAATAAAATCCATTTACTGTCTTCACCCACCCTCTTCCACCTCTTTTCTTCCAAATTGTATACAGTATTCAGGCAATTAGAGGACACAGGATAGTTTGCTTTTCTCATTTAAAGTAGCTCTTTTCCCTGGAAATCAGGCCTTGAGTAGAGTATGTCTGTCCATGTCACTAGATGAGTGTCCGCAACAAATGGTGCGTGTGCACATAATGTGTGCACCCCCGTGAGAGCAGGGAAAGTCCCTTGCAGTACTGTGAAGGATTCAGGAAGGTATTTTAGAATTTGGAGGAGCTTAAGGCTGATTCTGCTGTTGATATTGAATTGCAGCATGACCAAATGATTAACAAACGTGCCTCTCTTGAAATATCTCAGGGCACAGAGGTTCTCAAATGATTGCAAATTGGTTAATGACTTAATAAAAACATGTTGCTTCTGTAAACAAGTAACTTTGCAGGCTTTTCCTAAATAGCTTTGTGTGTTTAGAGAATAGGATTATATACCACATCAAGACACACTGAGCTGGAAAGCTAGTGTGACTTTAAAAGAATCTCAAAGCAAGATTTCTAGTTCAGGATGGTATTTAAAAGGCCACTATCTCCCTCTATTTTAAATAGCATCATTTCAGCATTTTTTTTTGTGACTATGGAAGTTGCAACATGTTCCCTTTGCACTTGTAGGTGTTTGCAATGTCTTTTTGGCTTTGTTGCACATCTTTGGATAGACCTCATTCACAACATTTTAGAGAAAAAAATCACAATGGAACGTTATGTGGGTTCCCTCCAAAGATGAGCAGGTAGGCAAGGCAGAGATCATTATGAAATGGGTTTTTCCTCTTAGAGAATCAGTAATCCGACATGCAAGGATATTCTAAGCTATTTGATGTGTGTAGGAGAAGGCAATAGGGAGCTGCCTGTGAGTCCTGGATCCTTACCATGGACTGGTGGGAGGGGATAGGGGGCCCATTGTGTTGGGTGACTTGTCAGGACAAGCTTGACATCTCTGAGAAAGTGGCAGTAGTACTATAGCAACCGTAGTATTTTCCTTTGAATTTATAGTCATAGGCAGTTGAAAGTTGAAGTGATGTTGTTGAGGCTGAGCAAGCGAAAATGATTTAAGAGGGCCTGGTAAGCATGAGGAAGTCATTCCCTGTTGCTTTCTGTCAGGTTTTTTTCTGGGAAGTCCAGACCTGCTTTTCTGGCACATGAGGGGCAGGTTACCATTTCCCTCCAAGTAAGCTACTGTGCTGATAAGAGTTGTATTTATTCTCTCTTTCAGATCCAAGCATGGAGACAGAAATGTCATTGGACTTTTGTCTTTCTTAGGAGACTTTTTAAATCCTTCCCACTACATTCAGACTTAGGAAATAGTATAGAAAGATTCTCATAAAAGGAAATGCTTGGTGTTTTCATCCTTTTCACAGTTTGAAATTTGAAAAAAAGAGTAAGGTAATCAAAGCAGGAGTAGCTGAGTTGAGACTAATGGAGATTCTAAATAGATACTAATACAGCTACTGTTCTTTCTGGGGAAGTAAATACTGTAGATCCATTGACTGGGTTGTCTTTATCATTCCCATTCATAAACTTACTCAGCTGAGCATTTGCTAGGTAGGCTTCTTAATACCACTTTTTAAATTACATTTACAGAGGTAATGTTCAACCCTTGAAAATGTTAGGCATCACCAAACTGTACCGTTGGAGCTTTGATTCTTTACAGAGAATGACACATTAAAAGCTGTGAACGGAAGGAACTTCACTGTCTCTTAGAATGGGGGATCCAGTTGGGAGGCAAAGGTCTTAACCCTATGCAAATATTTGGTTTGTTGATTATTCCTTGGCTGCCTCTGTTTTAAAAACCTCTCTCTGGGTACCCTCTTACCCGTTTTCTCTGAGGCTAGTTTAGCTCTACAATACTAGGTGGTTCAGCAAACACATTTGGAAATTCTCTTTTTTGTGTGTAAACTTTATATTGTTGAAATAATATATAAGATCTTCTGTAAAACATAATATGTATACACATATTCATACACACACATACATACACATAATATATGGTCTCCTGTAGCCTGGGTTGGCCTTGCACTTGCTGTATAACTGACGCTGGCCTTGACTCCCAATTCTCCTAAGTGCTGGGATCATAGGTATATACTCCCGTGCTCAACCTTGCATTTCTGACTTTTGTGTCCATTTTCTACATTTTACTTAGATATTTCACAGTCTCTTTATTTTCCCCCCATATACTTTAACTTAGGTCAAATTCTAGATTTGACTAGAGTAGTCCACTTTTCCAGGACTTCATAGATTTTAAATCTGTTTCATGGCATAGGAGCCATCTCAGTGATGAGAGATAAATTCACTACATCCATCTTCTTCCTATTTCTTTTTTCAAACCTTTTTTTTTGACCTGACTCCAACTTTGTGGTTTCGTTTTGGCTCTTCTCTGACTGTATTGGTCATGTGGATGTAGCATGTTCTTTCTCATCTTTTACATCCAAGATGGTGCCCAGCTAAAATAGATGAGGAGCTTTTATAGCAGGTTCCCATCCATGCTTTCAGGTACAGTCTTGCCTCTAAGAAAACAAGACATCATATGCACATTTTCCAGTTCAAATTGTCAGTTGAGATCACAAGAGTTTAATTTTCTCAATGTAATTCTTTCTAGAAACCTCAGTTTTGGTCTGTCCTCCACAGCGGAATCATTTAAGTCCCTTGGCAGTAAGAACTTTGGAAAATCTAACAACAATAATGAGAAATTACTTGGTAATTTTATCTTAGATTTTACTTTCCCAAATATCTCATATAATCTTCACTCTGGAATTAGTGGAGAAATATCATTTAATCATATACTCTTTACACAGCAGCTTTTAACAAAATTTGAGTGTAAGAAGACAAAAAAAAAATATAATTCTACCCAAAGACAACAATGCTTTTATAGTCATTCGTTTGTTTGCTTTCAATCTTTTGTCCTTTTTTCTCTCTCTCCCGTCCTCCCCCACTTTCTCTTTGTGTGTTTGTTACACTTTGCATTATTTTATATATACTGTATTCCCACTGTCTACTATGGACATGATAGTACTTCATTAAAGGTTTAATCTTCATCTGTATATCTCCAATGTATGTATATAGGATTGCTCAGTTTGGTTTAATTCTCTATTGTATTAGCTACACTCTTTGCAGTTGTTATTATTTATGATTTGTAGATGTAAATGTTCAGATGGAGAGATCCAAGACTTGGCCAAGGTCACATGATAGATGATCCCCCGTGACTCTGGTCTCTTAGAATGTACTCTGCAGTCTGTCCACTCTATAACATATTGCAGGAAGCTACAATTATGGATATATAGTGATTTAGCTGAACTCTTTGTAAAGACAAACACAGCGTGGCCATGATTTAAAATAAACTCACTTCTGTTTATTATTATGATTATTAGTATAAACTCTAATATAGAGAGCTTGATAGACAGTGAGGCTTCACTTCCTGAAGGCGTTCTTTTATATCCTCCATATATTTTCTGACTTGCACCTAAAATATCCACTATGAAGGTTATGTTTAACTGAGAAATGATAGCCTAAAGTGATTTTGTTGTTGCTTTTAGTCCCTAAAACTGGTTTGTAGTATTATTCTTTATTAAGTAATAGTCTTTACAGCTAAGCATTAAGACGTTGAGAAGATTACCCTGTCAGGATTAAATGTGTTCTCAAACTATTGCAAGTGACCTTTTAGCACCTAAAATGTACTGAAACTTTTGTGTACTCCTGGATGTGGAAGAAAGAAGAAAAGTGTATGCATATGGCCAGTATCTAAAAAGAGATAAAATATCGTAATTAAAGGTGGTTTTGTTAAATGAAGCACAAGCAAAGTATAGAAAGTTTAAAAAGAAAAAAAAATCTCATGTTCCCCAAACAAAAAAACAAAAACAAAAACAAAAACACAATATTGCCATAGGACAACCCTCAATTTTTTTTCCCCTCATTTCACATATTCCGTTTTTAGAGAAGCTAGGAACCATGGTCTTTGTTTGAAGGTGGCCTTTTCAAAACTTTCAGGTCATCAAGGAACCATATCTGGACGCTGGCCTTTTGCTCTTTGACTTAGAGAATCAATGGGATAACACTGTTTTGCTCTGGATTCCTAAGTAGATAGCAGGCAAATTGGAACTAAAACATCCACATTCTGAAAACCAAGATAACATTTAATCTTATTTGAGGCTGTGTTTTCTTAAGGATCACTTTACTTAGGGAGCCCCTGTAAGTGTTTAATAGGTACCATTGCTTCTGGGGTTAGAAGTGCATTGCCTGAAGCCGTCTTATTGTATCCTGATACGCCTTTGGGGGAAAGAAAGGCCTTTAAGTGTTAGCAGGATCTCTATTCTGTTTTTGGTTCTTGCCATTGCTCTTTCAAATCACATTATCTTAATGAAATAGGAGTCTATGTAATATGAATTCTGTTGTGTTTGACAAAAGATTAAGGATGTCTAGGAATTATGATCATGTTACAGTAATTGCCTAAAATGTGGTGTTAATGTTTCTCACTTCAATTGTTTTGTGTTGATTGAACAACCTTTGGAATAGCTGGTAAATCTCAATGCCATTAGTAATAAAGATCTAAATCGCCTAGTAATGGTTCTGAATGGAGTAGTTCTTCAGTGTTTCAGAAAATGACAATTTTTTAATCAAGGTGCTTATATTGAATTCAAAGACGATAATAGTACAGATCCTTATTTTTTCAGAGCTTTCAGATAGCAGGAGCTATATTTTGAATAAGTGTATCTCCTGAAATTAGATTTTTGAGGATGCTCCTGTTACGCTAAGTACCTTGAGATAGAAACTGAATGATGGGTTCATTCAACCCACAAGCATTTTTGAGAATCTACAAAGTGTCAAGCACTAGCCTAGGTATTGTGTGTGGGTGACACATAAAATCCAATTTTCTCTTTGAAAGGGCTTTATAGTTTGGGTGATGGAGGCTGTATGCATGTTACTGATAAAATAGATATGAAATTCAGTGATAGAATGTACCACTAACATAGATGAGAGAGACCCTTTGTTCAGTTTCTAACAAACGCACATGCATGCACACGCACACACACGCACACATACACACACACACATGAATGAAAGGGACACCCATGGTGAGCAGAAATAATAGGCTGAGCAAATTCTTTGAGGCAAGAAAAATGAGGTTGATAGATGTCAAAATTCGTCTGGGCTGGAATCAAAGTTTGCATAAAGGAAATAGCATGGTGGGAAAGGGTTGAGAAGGAAGGCACATGACAGAATACCCTGCTTTCCATTTCCAGCTGTTTTCTGCAGTGAAGGCCGGCCGAAAACTTACTGAATATGAATAAATATTAAGAACTTCTCTAATTGACAGCAACACCCAAGGAGCAAAATCTCGAGTTAATCTGTACAACATGTGGCACTGTAAAACAATCCTTCCGACTGTCCTGCCTTAAACATCCTCCCTTTAGTTTCTGCGTATATCATCTGGGCCACCCAACGAGCTCAGCTGGGAATGAGAGGCTTGGATTAGCAAATTTTGCCAGAGTAGTTAAGATCTCATTGGATCAAACTGAGCAGCTGTGAGATTTCAAACACGCTACTTTTTAGTGAAGTGATAAGAGTATATATTTTGGGGTGTTTGGAAGTAAAAGTCATGGATCAAATGATCCCTTGTACAAGCCCTTTACCCACGACACTCCTCTTTCAACAAATGCCCTAACATCTCTCTTTTCCACATTATATATCTTTCTCTTATTCCATCTTGACCTCCACCTTCCTCTGTCATGTTTTTTTTAAGCAATGCTCTAGAATTTTACTCTTGAAATCATTTTGAAAAGTAAAATTGCATTTTGACGAGTAAAGGCGCATTTTGGGATGTTAGGACTGTATGGCAGGCAACTAGAAGTCTGGGGGACTATAAATGCAGATGGGGTATAGGTTCCTTATATGGGATTTGTAAGGTCGTTTATACTTACATTTGATTATGGGTGAGTCTGCTTTTGAAAATTATTTTCAAACTAAATAGTGAAGTCATAACGTAAAGGCCTGACTTAAGCTGCTGAGATGCTGGCCTAATTTCCTGCAGTCTGCTCCGGGCTGGGTAGAGAGTAGAAACATTGCCTGTTGTCCAACCTATTACTTAGACAGCATTACCCTAAATGCTACTGACGGTTCTAAGAGAAACATTGTATTCCGTGGCTTGCAGCTATTTCCTCTTAGTTTGTCCTCCATAAATATGGAAAGGGCCCTATTCAGAGGACTTGAAGAAAGAAGTTGAAAACTTGAAAAAAGAAAAGAAACGGAGCTGCAGACAGTTGTGAGCTGCACTGTATGTGCCGGGAACCCAACCCTAGTCCTCTGCAAGAGCAGCAAGTACCCTTAACCACTGAGCTGTCGCCCCAGCTCCCGTCCACTAAAGTTTAATTCTCATGAATGTTATAACCCTACTTGGGCAAAGCTATTTTAAATCATTATCATTTCTTATTTGGAGTAATACTGTTTTTTTTTTGTTTGTTTGAAATAACCTCAGATTTATTACATGGGTTAGTCTGGCCTGGAACTTGGAGTGCTCCTGCCTCAGCCTCCTGTGTGTAGGATTTGTGCAATGGTGCCAGGTAATTTCAGTGTATTTTAGTCACCTTCCCATGCCGCTCCCTGCTTTTATCTGTTCTTAGCTTATCTTTACACTTATCTTTGTTTACTTTCAAAAATCGTCCTTATCTCAACTGGATTAGGATTTGGTGAGCTCTGTTTATCTAGTCGATATTCATTATTGTTTGACAAACTGATAACATCTCCCCCCCCCCACTCTCCCTCTGTTGGGACCAGAGGTCTTAGCTTTATAACCTGCCCTCATATAGCAGGCTTCTGGAACCCTCAGAAGATTCAAAACTTTCCCAGGCGGCATTCTGTCTTGTCACTTGGGGGTCTCAGAATTTTGTGTTTTAATTCAGAGGGCTAAAGCACTTCTCTTATAAGCCTGGCCCTGTTTGCTTTGTTTCAATGCTTGCTGGGTGGTTTACAGCTTCGCAGCATTCTTTAGGACTCAGCGGATCCACTCATTGAGCCACACCATACTACTGCCTGCACCTTTTGTTGGCTGACCTGTCTGGGAGGCATTTGTTCAGTGGCTGAAGCATGTTAAAGACTGGTGTTTATGCCTGGCACCATTTTTACTTCATTAGTCTTGCATTTTCCTTTTGTAGTAACCTCTGAGATGGTGGCCTTCCAAGAGCCATTAAGGAAAGTTTAGAAAAATATGTGGCAGGGGTTTCGGCTGTCTGCTACCTGTACAGTGCCTTGCCAGTTAGATGACTTTTGCTCGGGATATTTTATGAGGGTATAAAAACTTCTTCGCAAATTCACCTTTTAATAGGTATGGTATAGACCTTATTTCAGGAAAACAGTTTGTACCAGGAAGCAAACAGGAAAGGGAAGACATCTCGGTTCTCTATGTAGGTGCTTTGAAATATAGCCAACTTGGCAGTTGGCACTAAGTGGGGGAGGCAGGTATCATTAAACATTTGTGATCGAGGACATTAGGTTAGGAAATGCCATAATAAATGCCCTAGCCCCTGGGTGATTATGCCAGGCGTGTTTATTCTAGTATCAATGTTATTCCTGCACCGTGCTGTAGAAATCAGTGGTACCAGGAGCTCTTAAACCTGTACAGTGAAAATAAACGAGATGGGTAAAAAAGAAGTCAGTTGATAGATGTTCAGTTGGATTGGGTAGGCTCACTTAAGACTTCAAAACGACACTTGTGGCCTTCCTTTCTTGTCCCCTGTATTTCTTTCAATCTCCATCAGTTCTCAGTTCCTACCCCACCAAAAGCCAAAGTGATATAGGAATGAAGAAAAGATGGTTGGGTGGAAGATGCAATCATTCTAATATTTTCCTTTCTTTCTCCCATATCTCCACCCTAACATTATTGTTGAACTAATAGTTTGTAATCAAAAGGACAGCAAATTATATTTACAAAATAAGCATGTCTTAAATAATCTTTAATGAGTTAGGAACATCAAAGAGCAGTTAGGCAGGCAAACGTACAACTAGCTTTGTTCTGAAGGAAGTGACATTTGTGTCCTTTAACAGTCCCTTGGCATTTAGCTAACAAAAGAAAAAAAAAATGTAAATCTCACAGGCAAAAATCTGTGAGTCTGTAATAGGAAGCTGTGCTTTCTCTTACTGCCATGTTTTGTAAAATGAGGGGAACATATGATGTGCTTAGAGACACTATTGTTCACAGTAATTTGCTATCATCTTCTAATTCCTAGGTCTTAAACAGATTTTTTTCCAGATTATTAATTCCTTGGAAGGAGCACAGTAACGGCATGAGTAGAAATAGGGAAACCAACAGACGTAGTATGGATCGTTGAGTAGTCATCATAGGAGGAAGGGGATGAATCTCACCTTTGTCATGTTGAGTTTGCTATCCAGATGACTTGCCCATGGGGAGATGCCCCCAAAAGAGTCAGAAATACAGATCAGACGAGGAATAGTCAGAGGACTAGAATGAAAGGCAAAGGCAGACAAGAAGAAGCAGTGTAAAATTTTACAGAGTTTTGCAGAAAGGTGAAAGATAATAGAGGTTGCAAGCAGCCACCACATTTTTTAAGTCATCTGTGACATTTGAGAACCAAGTGCGTTAGTGTAATGAACATGAAAGGCACAAGAATGAAGTCGAGGAAGTGAGCACTGATTAGTCTTGCAATACCTTTGAGAACGAGAGGGAGGGGGGAGGTGAGGGGTGGACACAGTTGGGTGGGGAAAGACTGGGTCAAGACAGAGGCAGACTTGCTTAAAATCTTCAGTGTTATCAGAGAATTCTCATTTGCTAAGATTTGGGGGTCGGGATTGGGGTTGGAACGTGGGATCTTCAGGGAGAATTTAAAGGGAGGGAAAGCATAAATAAATGAATGAATTGACAAGGTGGGAATAAGGACCTTGTTAGATATCAGCTAGGACTCAGGTAAAGGTAAGATGTGGTCCCGGTTTACCCTATCCAACATGCCAAAAATGTATGCCTTCTTCCTGTATCACGTGGTGACAATAGTCATAAAAGTGGGGAACTCACCATTTAAAGAAAAATCACAGTGAAGAATTATAAAGAGGGGAGACCATCAATGTTGGGATAAGGAAAGTGGTCACTTAACTGATATGTTTTCTTACCATTCATTGCCTTCACAAGGAGTGAATTATCCTTCTACACGTGGCTTCGAAAAGTCTTGCTGCCACCCCCTGACTTATTTTTAGAGTGATGACTGCTCCATCATCATTGAGAAGTCAGGAGTTGAATGTCCTTGTGTGAGAGGCATTGCAGACATATGACACAAAAACTGCTGATTAGCTGTCCAGGACTCAGAACAAAGGAGAAAGACTATGTAGCACCCCCTTGCTATCCCTTCGAAGGTGCATGTTCCTATTCTGTGCTTGTTACGAAAGTAAGCTGCGCCTTTCAAGATTGAAATGTGTTTGCATTGCCATGGCTTGTGTCAATATTCTGTCCGACTGTGCTAACAGTTGTTGGTGTTCACTGAGCTCCAACAGGTATGACTTAGTGCAGACCCTAAGTGGGGGAAAGGCATAAAACCATTTGATAGCACTAGATTCTGTGTGTGCTTCAAGTAAATTTAGACTTGTGATGTTTGTTATGTTTTTTAAATAAGGTTGATTTTGTGAGATGATCTTTACAGAACTCTGTCTTAGCTCTTTCTGGGCACCATGTATCTTCAGACTTAAGATGGCTACTTTCATGAGTAATACAAGAAACTGTTACACACAGCCTATACTTTCTGAGATATATAGGGCTATCATATTTACTGCTAGGGGCACACAGCTTCTTCCCATTGCATTTCCTCTTCAGATTTTCAGGATGTTGGTGGGATGGGGTGGGAGTGGGGAAGCAATGAGAGCAGGGGCAAAGAGATAGGTCGTAGTGGATAATAGAGGAAAATTTAAGCTTGGTGAAAGTCACTAGGAAAATTAGGTCAAACCTCACCTCCATACACTGAGGTTTTGTGATAGTTAATTCCAGAGGCTTTTTAGATTTATTCCCACCTCTGTGTGTTTGTGTGTGTGTGTGTGTGTGTGTGTGTGTGTGTGTTATTAAACCTTGTCTGTTCCCCCTTAGTTATTAGCTGTAAAACCCTTTACAAAACCTCAAAAGGGTTTCTGGGCTTAAGTAGACACAGATGGGGAGGACGGAAACTCGATAGCTGTGGTCTGCTTGGCAAGTGGCCCACGAGAAAGCCTGAGTCAAAGAGCAAGTGTTGTCAGCGGAAGGGGAGGAAGGAAGCCAGAACCTAGGACCCATTCAAGGGTCAACTCTAGGGACTCTGGAAAAGTCTCAGGACAGAGCAGTCTTTTCAAAAGGCACCTTCTCGTGCAGTTTTCACGTTCTATCACTGTGTTCTGACTGTAGCCCTTTAAAGGGCTCTTGTCTTCAGCATCTTGGGATATCTTGTTGTTATCTTGTATTTCAGCAGTTACAGTCATGTTCTGCATAACAGTGTTTTGGCTAATAGTGGACCACATACATGATTACATCGCCTACTGTCATCATAGCTGTCATTGTTGGGGCAAGTACATTCCATGATGTTCTACAATAAAATTGCCAAACGGTATAATTCTTGAACCCTATCCCACCACTAAGCTTCTGTAAACATGCTCAGTCTTCCCAGGTAGACTGGGAACTCCTTAGGGGGTGTGTGTGTGTGCTCTGTGCTGTGCCATCTATTCCAATGCATAACTGACTGTGTAACGGCAAAGGTAGGCAGTGCACAGCATCCCCCCTTTATTGTCACAAGTATATTTTGAATGCTATTATTTGAAGGGAAGCTGGGAATAAATTTGAAGGGAACATATCCTCCAGACATTGCTTTTCTAGGGAGACACCACGGACTTCAGTTCTGTGCTAGAGGGTGACTTATTCCTGTGTTTTCTCATTTCTCCAAGTTGTACTTTTAACTACTATTCTCTTTGTCCTGAAACTATCATCAATTCTGCTTCAGTCATTTATTTCCTAGACCTCGTAACCCAATATTTCAATATCTGGTTCAGTGAAGACCCATTGCTGAACCTGACTTTTCTCAGTGCTCCTCAGCCACTGCAAGGCACAAGGGAATCTTAGAGTAACTGGCCTTATTCAGACCCTAAGTAGTAGAATTCTTTTTCCTTAGCAGAGTCGCCCCCAGAGGCTGACTTCCAACTCTATTTACCTAATTCTCTTTTCTAGCATTGAAAATTGACTAGGGAAGTTTGGATGCCATAGTTTGATCTTTCCAAAAGCACACATGTTCTTTGAAAATGGTTCCTTTTCTAGTACTAAGGGAATAGTCGGTTGGTTGGTTTTTTTTTTCTAGTGAAGTTCTACTTCTTTCTTTTGCTAAGAAATGTTATGAATGAGGTGATACGTACGTTGCTGTAGGTTAAGATAACCTAGAAATATATCTGGAAAATCTATTTCAATTACCTTCAGGGTGCTTTTAGTAAAAATAATAAATTTCAAAGCGCTAAGGCAATCATAAAAGAAAATGTTACGAGGGGAGTGGGCCTCATTTTTCACTTTCAGAATTAAATATTCAACATAGAATTATGCACTACCAGGGTCACAGCATTGCTTCTGGGCATCAATAACTGCTATAGGTAACTGCTGAAGTAGGTGAAGGGGACCACTTCCCATAACACAGAGATTAAGACATGCATTTACTGAAAATCTCCTAAATAAATTGCCACCTAATGCTCAGCTGGGGACTAAAAGGGATGCTGATTCATATTTACAATTTGCATATGGATGCACTATTGAAACTCATATTTGCATATATAAGATATTTATTTTGGTTAATGAAAGATGAGGTCATTTTTTTCCTTTGGTTTCTCTCGATTTAAGTATCATTTTCCTTCTCTCCTTGTTGCTCACAGAAGAAAGGCAGAAAAAAATAGCTTCATATGATTGTTTCTGAAAAATAGGACGTGTAGCGGGTCTTTTTTTTTTCCAATTTCAGTCTCTCATGATTACAATGTCTTTATCCTTTAGTGATTTCAGAAGCTTGCTATGGCTTAAAAGTAAAAATGTTCGAGGCAATTAATAGTTACTTCACAAAGCAGCTTAAGTGGACCTAAAGTGCCCAAGCTATCCCTACAGCATTGTCTACTCAAACCAGTGAGGCCCAGTGGGCTTGCCCATGTGAAGTGGCCTGCTGACCTTGTTGGTATACAATGCTGTGAATTGCCTGGCCCCCCGTAATTATGCTTAAGATACAATGCCAAACTGGTGCACGGGCTTAATTAGCTGTGGGCTGCAGGTTTTTGTAACTATCAGCTTGGTTGCTTACCAATTACTCCATGGAAGAAGAGATGAAAAGGGACTCCATTTTCCTGAGACCACAGAACCAACTGATTTGCAGCAGCTTACACAATTGTGATGTAAGCAAACTTCATGCAGGTTTTTTGTTGTTGTTGTTGCACCAACTGGAATGTGAACTGGGTTCCTTTTCTATCATTGCATTTCTTTTCCTGTCTGGAAAGAATTATGGATTAGGTTCCCTATGGAGTGGCTTGCTTGTGACTTTCCAATATATCTATCTGCATCTATTTATGAAAAAATGTAAAAGTAAGTTATTATGTTTGTTATTTACATTGCTCATGGCTTACCCACTAAAAAGGAAGACTGAGGGTCACCACATTCAAATCCAAAAGTCACACAGTGTGATGTTATCTCCTTGAGAAGTTATGGTTGCTGTGATGGGATTGAATTCGAAACATATAGAGGGAGAAGACGTTAATATTATTTCCTCTTAATTTGGGGGGATATAAATAAAAAGATATCCCACAGATAACTGTAATTGAATTTTACTGAAGGAAGAGAACTTATGAATAGACCAGGAGCTGGACATGTTAAACTTTAAACCCACAAAACAATACCACATCCTGAGTACGAGTGTCTAAGAGGGAGGCAGATTGAATATATCATATTGCTCGCTTCTGGAAGAACAGAGATGGCATTTTCTCAATGGAAGTTTTCATGTGTTGAGAGTGCCAAGTCAGTTATCAGACACTACTTAAATATAAGGAAAATTCAGAGCGAAAGAACCAAAGTAACTTGCCGTTTAGCTCCATTTCATTTGACACTCTGGAGTGTGCTTTGTCAGGTATGGCGTCTCACACTTATATCTACCGTATCTGGGAGGCCCATGCAAGAGGATTATTTTGAGTTTGAGGCCAGCCTGGGCTGCAGAGTCTCAAAACAAAAACAAACAAACAAACAAACAAAAAAGAAAGGAAAGGAAAACAAAACAGAAAACACACAGCAACACAAAAGAGCTGTGTTTCACACTTGAATTTTAGGAAGAGACTCCCTTGCTTTGGAAATATATGCTTTTGGTAACAAGATCATCAGATTGAGTGTGAGTAGATGTAACATTTTCCCATAAAATTTCAATATCATACTTCCTAGGCGGCGGGGGGGGGGGATCAGGAAACAGCCAATTTTTCAGTTACGCATGAGTTCTGGGTACAGGACTGCTGCCACCGTGAGCAGAGCAGATCCGGAGAGATTAAGGCGAGGGCTGAGCAGTGATGGGGCCAGGTGGAAAGGGGTCGCAACTGCTTGCGTGTATCCGCCACCACGGCATGCCAACAGCTGGGGAACAAATTTGGTATAAATTCCCGGGAGCTGCTGTTGGTTAATGGGAGCCTTCCAGGAACATATACCAAATAATAGTCTACTTTCCTAATTCTATTATGGGAAAATTTTTCGAAGTCAATCCCTGTGAAATGAGATCAGGGATGGTTTGAGTCTAAACCGTGAAGTGAGTACAATTTGGGTTTCATGGCCTTTAACCTTCCCTGCATCTGTCTTCCTTTCTCCTCTCTCCTCCTCAGGGGCCCATTATCCTGCACCTTTAAAAGACTGCCCTGACTGCGCCTTTTTTTTTTTTTTTTTGTAGCCTGTCTTCCTCTTTCCCATGCTACCATCCCGTTGCACCTTTCCTAGAGAATGCTTTGTACTCAAGGTTTGGGACCTGTTGCTCTATCCTCCTTTCCCTCTGCTTGGAGTAAGTTGGATGTTGCTAGTCATATTGTCACCATCCATGGGAAGGGCAGCTTGCCGATATTCAGCACAGGGTTAATGCGTTCGCCGTCTAGGAATGGAATGCTCTCGCGTTGACTAGGGGTGTATGGAGATGTGTGGAAGTGTGTTGCCTGTAGTGTGCTTGCACAGTAGCACAAAGGAATGCAACATAAATTATAGCCTTTGTTACTCCAGTGGCCTTCTCAGCACTCTTCAAATCTCGCCACTTGTGCCCCTCTTCTCTGTCTGCAAAAGCTGTCCCTGAATAGAAGATATTTACATCCTTTTATTTCCTGGCTGCCAGCAATACACTTTAACAATGTTCCTGCTGCCCACTCTGAGCAAAGGAGAAAACTTTGAAGATTATCAAAATGCCTCTTCTTATTTAGAGAGAAATGACATCGTTTGTAAAGAAAAAAATTCTTCTCTAACTCTGCTTAAAGAAAATGTTGGTGTTTTTTTTTCTTTTCCCGGGGAGCGTTCGTCAGAGTACTGAGGCCCAGATTTATGACTAGTATTGACGAGAAGTTTATTGCACAGATGTTTCATTTGCTGTTTCTGGGGGCTTATCAAAAATAATTGACTAGCTGTCATTTTCTACATGAGACCAATTACTATTGACTCGGCTTTGCTTATTGTTTTCATTAATGTCTTGTAAACAATGAAAATGTTGAGTGTTCTTAGAATCAACACGAGAAAAGCGGCGCTAAGTAGTGAGTGGGCCTCCATGTGCTTTCCTCGTGCTGCTGAGCAGAGCCAAAGTTCAATGCCAAGAGGGTATGTGCACAAAAGCATGTCTACAGTGAAAGCCAGCCACCAGGTGACGTTTAGGGGATTGAAAGGTGTGCAGACATTTAGGCTGCAATGTTGCAGTCTTGCAGCTTTTGCTTGTCACATTGCAGTACGGTGCATGAGAAAGGCGTTACAGATTTGTGCAGGAGATGAACCTCTCAGACAGATAACTTTCAAGATGACTGTAATCGCGAGCATTTTGAAAGTGTATGGCCACGGGATGGCCATTATCTACGATATGGAACTTTATCATGAATGTGTCCTGTTTTTTCTTTGTCCTATGATCCATTAGTTGTAAGCCTTGACCACGTGTTGATTTATCTCTAGATGTTTCACTTAGGAATGGTTCTCTCTCTCTCTCTCTCTCTCTCTCTCTCTCTCTCTCTCTCTCTCTCTGTGTGTGTGTGTGTGTGTGTGTGCATGCACTCATACATATGGAAGCCAGAGTTGAATCATTTAGCTAGTCTGTCTGGCCAGCAAGCCCCAGGGATCTTCCTGTCTATAGGGCCCAGCACTGATATTACAGGCACATGTACTCACACCAGTTTTTTACGTGCGTTTAGGGATCTTAACGTAGATCCTCATCCTTATGCAGCAAGGCCTTTACTCACTGAGTCTTCTTCTCCAGCCCCTATTTCTACAATGAGAGGAGCTTTACATGCTTTGGCATGTATTAATGAGATAGAAAGTCAGCTAGTCAGCACCTAGTAAGTAGGTGCTCTATTCTCCAAAGGTAGGAAAGTAAGCAAAACTCTTAAAAGGATGAGCGGCACACAAATGTTTTCCTCAAATACCAAGGCTGCACTTGATAATAGGGAAACCAACTCTCATATTTCCTTGAGTTTTGTTTAAAGAGCTGAACACTTTGGTATGAACTTGGGCTTCTCAAATACTTCAGCTTCTTGTTTAAGCAACTCTAAATATATTTAGTATTATCTATGATTCATTCCTCGTTTAAAGATACTCCCCAAACTCCAGCCAGACAAGCTTTGAAGCTGTTCATCTTGTGGAAACCATAATACAAATTATAGCTATATCTAAGGTGGTTTCATCGCTGTGACTTAAATTTGGTGCTTCCTGTCATAGCTCCTTTGTCTGCTCCACTATGTAGGTCTATGCACACACACACCCCCATGAAATCTTTAAAAAAAGATTTTTACTTCACTTTGTAATAGTCGGGTCACACACACATACACACTTAGACATAAAAATAGGTGTTGTTAGTTAAGGTTTATGTCATTATCTAGTGCATACCATCATCCTATAAACAGTACAGGAAAGGTGTATCTTCTAAAGATATGCCTGCAAAATATCTCTAGAATGAGTGAATAATTTTTTTTTAAAAAAAAAAGGTCTTTAGTCTACTTTATGTACACACTATGCACACTCTAGCTCTCTCAAACATAAAAATGACATCTTTAATAAAGATCTTTAGTTCTCTTTGTAATAGCCAGATCTTCTCTATCAGACTTAACTTTGTACATCTTAAGACTGGGACTAAGGAGAGAAATTTCCCCATGACGATTGGACTTCCTCATACCAGCACCATTGGGATTAAATAGTATGAAATGTTCAGTGTTTAGCGGAGAGGAAGAACTATTTAAGCTCTGCTTCTTCATTATTAGTTGAAGTTGTCTTCGTTTTCAGTGTTCTTTGAGAGCCTCGGAGTTGCTGGCCTTTCTCAATAAGTTGTAAATACTTTGTAGAAATGAACTGGGCTGCATGGTTGGTTCTCCATTGTAGTCCCAGCACTTCACCCAATCAAGGTAAAAAGGAATAATCACACCACCTCCCTGGGATATTCGAAGTATTTAAACTATTTGCTAGAACATGGATGAAAGCCTCACTGATTCACACATACTTTGTATTAAGTGTATATTTTACTTTCTTCTCTCTTAATTCACAGAGTTGCCAAAGACCTAATGAGACAATTCCAGGAGCACTTCACAGTCTCAAATTCATCTTCCATGTTTTTGAGACATAATCTTCTTACATGGCCTTAGCTGGCCTTAAAGTCCTTATCTTCTCGTCTCAGCCTCCGTAGTATTGGAGATTGCTGGCATGTTCTTGTACTCTTAGTCTAAATAAAAATCATAACCTGAGTATAGTTGATAATAGGGGAGATATCTGTAAATCTACTTCACAAACTTCTCTTTGTCAAGAACCTGAGACTTGCAGAGATATGTGCTAGCTCTTCTCTCTGAAGCTCCAGACTCTGTTTGCTGAGTAATTCACCACCATCTGAAACAACCAGAATTTTCTTTTTATCTCTACCCCTCAACACACACACACACACACACACACACACACACACACACACACACACACACACACTGGAACTGGGCCCTGCAGTCCCTGAAAGAGTGAAATTCCTTGACAATAGATTTCTTTCACCCAAGTGGCCACTTGGGACTTCTGAGAGAATTCCCAGGGACTTGGGGGACAGGCACGTTCAGTCACAGAATTACTCTGCTCCAGGAATCCCACCCTGAGGGTCTGTACTGTGAGGAAGATTCCCTGGAATGGAAAACGAGGGTCTCTGAGCACCGTTCCCTGGTTTGTTATGTAGTGGGCCAAATATAGCCTTTGTTCTCTGTTGTGCACTTCCGATCTTCAAGAGAGGTGTGGTTAAGCTTACTAAACCCCAGGACCCTTATTTCCTACGGAGGATTTCATGAAATAAACTGTTAACACTGAATCTGTCTTGGAAATAACACCTCTGTCCCCAACATTATATGAGAGCTGTTCTCTTTTCCGGCTTTCATGATGATAGCCTTTTCATTAAGATAACTGACTGAAACCGTTAGTTTTTCTTCATCCTAGAAATGAATTTAGTTCCAACCTCGAATTGAAGGAGAAACTACCGGAGTGTTCAGTATGCTGAGAGCAGTGGAGCAGGGAGAGGCAGGCACACAGGTGTGGCCAGCAATTAGCAATGTATTTGGCAGTGGGCTCTGGCACTAGGAGAGGTAGTCAGGAGGGAGGAGAGGGAGGGGAGAGTGGGAGACAAGACCGGAGACAGAGTGCATAGCATAGTCCTGGGAGATGACGCTGCAGCAACACAATTTGGGTATTAGGTAGGTTGGGCCAAGTGAGGATGAGTGATAGGAAGTTACTTCAGATCTTGATAAGGCTTCCCTCAACAACCCCGTTTCCTGAATTACCTACTGTTTCAGTTACCACACTGGCCATATGACTGGCTCTCGCCTACCTAGACGTCCATTCTTTCTGATAGCATCTGATCCGCCATTTCCCAGGCCATCACAGAACACTGTCTGGCAGATTAACATAGCTCTCCAGCTCCGTGAACCTCCTCTTCTAACAAGACTAGCTCCCCCTCCTCTCTTTTAGCCTTTTATCTCTAAGTACTTTTTAAAACAAGGTCTGACAGCTTTATTGTTCAGGAATAATTGCCAAAAGGCTTAGTGGACTGTACATGCCAGTAAAAGGTTATTTGCTGTCTCAGGATGGGGATTCTTCTGCTGTAGTGTGTCATTCCAATTATGTTGTCATACACCGAGCTTCTGGTGTGTGCCCGTTGCTTGTGTGGGTAGTGGTAATGTGCGTGGTGCACAGAGCTCATTCGTACAGTAGCACTTCCCAGGCTCCCATTTATTGAGATACCTTGGAACCTATCGTTTGGGCCTATGAAATAGCGCAGTCTACTTCCTTTGTCTTACAGGTGAGGACACAGTCCGAGAAAGAATCTGTGACTGGCCCATGATCACACTATGGGTGAACTGATCAGGCCAAGATAGGAAGAATCACACTCTCCCAACTCTAAGGCCACGAGTCTTGAACCATATAGAACAAAGATGGAAATTACATTTACATTTGATGTTTATGAACATGTCAAGTTTATATAGCTAGCTATGTGTAGCAGGGACCAAAGAATAATAAATTTAAAATTGTTCTATAAACTGCACATCCAAGTTAATAAAACAAATTTGTATTGATTTAAGAGAAACTGGTTAATGAAGTTCATGATTCATTCATAATCAATTTAACTTGGTCCGAAATTATCTGTGGTACAAGCAAGATACTAAGGAAGAAAGGAGCTGGGCGGGGCAAGAATGGGGCAGAGGGAAGGGAATCTAGGGGATAGAACCATTGAGTGTAAGAAGTTTGGAGAGTCGCTGTTTAAGAGACAGTGGTTGAAAAAAGGAGAGTCATTACACAGTATATAATTAAAATATCCATTACTGCTTGCTGTCTGTCTCTCTCCCGCAGGTTCAAAGCATGCCACCGGTGCTAGTGTCGTCACTATCATACTATCCCTTAGAAGCACGTAGTCATTATTGATTCTCTAAAGCACACACTAATGACCTGCTCCAAACCATAAGCCGTGGAGAGACAGCCTAAAAGTATTTCAAGGCTCAGTGGCAGTAGAAGTGACTAATTGAAATAATGTATGCCTGTTCATGTTAGTCTCTCCTGGTTCACCTGGAAGCCCAGTTTCTCAGAATTGAGTTCTAGTTCTCATTTGTGTCAGTTGCTGCATATTCACTGGAGAAAAACATTTAAATATGAAAAATACAAGGAAAATAAAACTCCTATCATCTTCTTACTATCTGAGGAACGCTGTTATTAACATGTTAGGATGTATTTTTTCTTTTTTCTATGCATTTTAATATTTCTGAATGATTGGAAAATACAGAGCACTTATTACAGAGAATTTGGCATATTAAAAAATGAATTAGAGGGACTAGAGACAAAAAGACCTGAGCGCAGGTCACAATTCCCAAGTCAGGCAGCTCTCAAAACCTCAACAAGCTGTAACTCCAACTCTTGAGGATCAGACGCCCTGTGCCAGCCTCTGTGGGTATCTACATTCACAGAGACATACCCATGCAAGGCAAACATACACACACACACATGTGATATCACAAAAAAAATCTATTAAGGGCTGATGGAGATGGCTCAGTGTATAGAAATGCTTGCTGTTAAACCTCATGATTTTGAATTCAATGTCTGAAACCCACGTGGTGTAAGGAGACAGGTGACTCATGCAAATTGCCCTTTGACCTCTACACATATGCATGGCATATACATCTATATGTACACACAAATAAATAAATGTTAAAATTGTATGAAAGGGAGCACTAAGATTACAGCTAATCAGGCCAACACATTATACTTACTGTTAACAATTTGGTATACCGTTTTTCAGTCTTAGTTTTCTTAAGCATTTTCAAAAGAAAAAATATATTGTTTTATTGCAATGTTACCATGATGCATACATAGTTTGGTGCTTGGGAATTTGATTTCATAGCATATCAAAAGTACCTTACCATATCATGTGTATCTAAAATTATTATTTTAATTGTCTGTGTGGCAGTTACTTTGGGGGATTTACTGCATTTTTTTGTGGTTGCTTTCTAATTCATTTAGTCTTTCTGCTAGTAGGGTACCAGTGGGCACATGTCACCACACGTTCATTGCCATTTAATTTTATCTGCAGCTATCATTGCCAATTTGCTAGAAGAATGATGCAACTTCATTGTTTGAACTTTCATTTCTTTGCTAATGGGGTTGAACCTTAAAGGAATAAAATAAAGCACTTGTTTTTTGACATGTGGCTTTCAACACCTACTGAATGCACAACTTCTAGTCAAAAGTGCACATAGACGCTTAGGACTCATGGCTCCAGTTGTGACAGAACAAAGATTGCCTTGCTAATATGTTTTAATATAGCACTGGGCTCGGTGCCACCACCGCCAAATAAATCATTAGTTCCCTGACAACTGGGCCCATATCTTAATCATTTCTGCATCCCCCATCGCCCTTAGCCTAATGCTTGACATGTTGAAAGCTTTAATATACGTTTGTTAAATGGATAAGGAGGTGGAGCTTTTGGGAGGGTCAATGGTAAGTTACTAAAATAGATTTTGAAGTCTTGTCATGTGAAGAAAATAATCCCTCGAGTTAAACTTAAAACCATTGCTTGGGACTCGACTTCTGTTATTTTACAAGGAGCAATGAGGAAACAGATCCTTCCATACCAGGAAGTTTCATTTGGCCAAAGAACTTTGTATAGAAGCAATGCACCAAATCCACAAACAGGACTATCATGATAGACAAGAATCAAAGGAGAACTATTGCAAATGGCCAAGGGAAAATTCACTCATAAGGGAAAGTGAATTGTTCAAGATAAAATGCAGGAAAAATCAAGAAATAGGGACTTTTCTTACTTGGGCAATGGAGCACTAAGGCTGTAAACTCCAGTACAGATTATTGAATCGTTTGTTGACTGAGATGAGTATATTTGCCCTGGAATATTTTTTGACTACCATACCCCACCCCTCACAGCAATGAAATAAAGTAGCTTGGGTTTCTTCATTCTCCTTGTTGGCTTTGTACTTTACACATCTCTCTCTCTCTGAACTGTGTGTATATGTGCACATGTGCATCTATGTGTTTGTGTGTGTGTGTCTGTGTATATACTAGTTGTGTAAGGATGCCTGAGGACATCAGAAGAGGGCATCAGATTCACTGGAGCTAGAGTAATAGGAAGTTAGAGGATGCTGGGTGAGGATGCTGGGAACCAATCTCAGGTCCTCTGGAAGAGCAACATGTGCTGTCAACTGCTGAGCCTTCTCTCTAACCCTATTCCTTTACTTCTTATCCTCTGGTAGGTACATTTTGTTCTTTTGTCTGTAACTCCAAATCCACCGGATTCGCGGTCTTGGTCCTCATCTCCACAGCTCCAATTTCTTGCATTAGGTTTGATGTATCTATATACTTAATGTCAATTCTTAGAAAAGATCATATTGATTATCAAACTTGCAATGTTAGGTTTTACCACTTAAAGACTAAATGTCCTTTTCCCTAGTCATATTTGTCTGTCGGTTATTTAGTGATCCCAGTAATTGTTAAGGTGAGCTCAGAAGGCAGGCTGCATCTGGAACGAGGAGGGCTAATTATTGTAGAGAAATGACAACAGGCTGCGGAAGGAGAACATGAGGGAGACATGATTAGGGCGAACTGAGGGGACTGAAGGAGGGAGGTATTAGGTAATCCTGAAGGGCACGAGCCGTTATCATTAATTTGTGCAGCTGGGCTGTGTCGTTTCATAAGAAACTGTTAATTCCTTGTAATTTCATTCTGCAAAGACAACTGAGAAATGTTAGCTGCCTTATCCAGGCTCCTACAGTTAAGAAGCAGCAGCACTGGAATCTGAATTCAAATCCGTCTGACACCAAAACCCATATTTCTTAACCCTACATCTGGGATTCCACATAGCTTCTCAGCGCACAGTAAGGTCTCACCAGTGTTAAAGGGAACAAAACAGAGAAGAAGAAGAAGAAGAAGAAAGCTTTTCATTTATGTATGTTTTCTTCTTTAAAATTAATTTTAAAAATATGTGACATATCATATTCTTATGTTGTGACTGTTGATTTTTTTTAAGTTTCCCCCCAAGTTCCCTGAGGATCACTGGCCCTTTGGTTTAGGGTGTTTCTCCAGTATTGCCTGTGAAGCACTCCGTAGGCCAAAGGAGAAGTCCTAGACAGCAAGGGGGAAGATGGAAGGGACTATCTTGGTTTCTCACAGCAGCGATAGCATTTCATGCCATAGTGTTGGAGCTCTTGCTACTGTCAGCCCATTGCCCACACATTTGCCTCTTTCTTGGCTCTCTTGCACATCCCGTGAGCCCTGTGATTGCTGTTCATCTCTGCTGGCAAAGTTGCCATTTTGCATTCTTTTACAAGCAAATTACAGCTCATTAGAAGTGATTTTTTTGCTTTCGAAGATTTTAAAAGTTGAGGGCATACTTAGTTCCCAAAGAATGAGGAAGTCTAGCGTAGATCTTCAAAAATCTCATTTTTAGCTAATGTGTTTTCCTGTGTATATTAAATTAAGGTTAATGTCCATAGCAATTGATTGCACCTAGCTGACAAAACAATACTCCAGACCCAATGAAGATTACATAATTATTTCTGTCCCCCTTTCTTGAGGCAGTCTGGCACCAGCTTTAAGGGAACACAAAAATATGGGTCTCTCTCAACCTTCTACCCTCCAAAGGCCTTATTAAGTTATGAACTCCATCTGCTCCCAAGAGAGCTCCAATTGAATGAAATTGGGTCATTTAGTAGAATATCATGACTTGATTTTTGTCTTAATGCATTGTATCATCATCCTACAGGATTCAAAGGCTTTCTTAGCAAACTTTGAGAAATGTAATTAGGTTGAGTATATTTTAGGACAGAAGACCTGAAAGGGATATGAATAAGCTATTTGCTTCATCCTTCTACTTAGGACCCTCAACACCTAAATCATACATGAGCAATGGCTTTTGCATTCCATTTAAAAAGAACTTGAAAGGTAGATATTTTGTGAGTTTTTTTTCTTTTTTGGTGAGTAGTCTGTACCAGTGTTTAATATGTCTCTTTGGTGGTCACAGAGTTCTTAATATTTGAATTCCCTTTGAGCTATGCTTTTAAGCTCAATTGATATGAGCAATTTAGAAGTCTTAGGGAGATGCATGACATTGAAATTTGCTGAAAATCCTCTAACTTGGATTACAGTAGAAACAATGAGGAATCACGCCAGCCTGTAAGGATGTAAGAACAAGAAAATGTAGAACTGATTTCATCATGGATTTGCAAGCAAATATGGATGAAGCAGCGTATGGAGGAAGTGAAACACCAGCAAGGGAATGTAGAACTTATGTCATTGGAAAGGAGTCAATGGGGAGAAAGAGTTTAGGGTAATAATGTGAAATAATTGGAAGAGATAGAAGCCAGTTAAAGAGATTTGAAGGGATAGGCTGAAAATGGACAGAACAAGATTGATTGGCCAAGCAATAAGATACTCACTATGACTAGTGTCCTAGGGAGAGGAGCAAGAGAAGCAGGTCCAGGGAGGTAATAGCTGGTTTGCCAGGAGAGTGTAACAGTGGTCTGCTATCTTGAGAGATGAGCAATGCACTGATGTTAAAGCACAGTTGGGGGACGGGTCAAGGGATAACCTCATTGGACTGATGTTCCTTTCACGAGGCTTGGGGGAATGAGAAGAGTTTATTTTAAATGAGTATTCGCATAGGCAAAGGCAAGGGTCTTCCTGGAGAATGAAAGAGTATACACAAGAAGTAGAATCTTGGAGGAATAGTTTTGGAATAGCTCACATAGATAAATGAAGGTACATGTTCAATCTTGAATAATATTTTTTTTTCACTCCTAATTGGTACTTCTGCCTAAATAAAGGAAACGTTGTGGTAGGTGAAGACTGTCTGTACCCAAAAGTGTATAGAGGGCTTGTCTCTAGTGAGGAGTGGCAAACTTATTAAAAAGCCATGGCTTATGTAGACTTGAAATTGCATGCTCATTGAGGCAATCATTTAATAGAAGTCCCAGGCTTCTGAGCCTACTGCTTTAGCCAACATTTTTTGTACTAATTTCTGGAGTTGTGGCTTAGGCTGACAGCTGTTTTAGAAAGGATTACCAAGCAAATACTGCTGTCCTGTTTGGTAGAGTGATATTAACTATTGATTCCTACCCCATGGGCCATCTGACAGCAGTCATCCCCCCCCCATTCTTCTCAGCCTTTGGAGGTTCTGATAATTGTGTGAAGTTCTAAACCTTTGCTCTTCAAATCATTTTGCAAGGTACTGGGGAGAAGCTAATGAGAATCCTGTGAATTTACTGGGTTTGAACAGTAAGTCTGAACTTTTCTTTTTCATCTTATCTTGTAAGGAAGAGCTCTGCTATATTTATTTTTTTTAAAAAAAAAACAGTAATGATGAGCGTATATTGTGAACAGAATTTTAGTGTTGGGGTTTAAAGTTATTATTTCAGGGTTGAAGTGAGGGTTGTTATTTCACTCCTTGTAATTTTTTGCACAGAATGGAGACATGGCTCAGCAGCTAAGAGCACTGGCTGTTCTTCCAGGGAAACTGAGTTAAGGTTCCCACCGCCCACATGGCAGCTAACAACCGTCTGCAGCCCCACTTTCCAGGGGGCTTCAACAGCTTCTTCTGGCTTCTGTGGGGACCAGGCACATACGGGCAAAGCATCCATACATCTAAAATAAAAGTTAAACCTAAAAAATAGTTTGCACAATAACCCAGACTTGAAATGAAAAAAAGTAGCAAATAAAGTTAATTCTGAGCACTGACTGCTGGTTAGGCAGTAGCATCTTGAAAAGTAGAAGATGACTGTGGTTTGCCTCATTTAACAGCGGTACCCAGGCAGTTTCCTCTTCTAGAGATTCAGAATGAGTCAGCCACGATTTCTACCCTCAAGGGACTTCTTGTCTGGAGGGTAAAGGACCTAGCCCAATAACGATGCATGGTGGAATGTGTCAAGTGGAATGAGAGACGCAGACCCAGCACTCTGTGCAGTTAGTAGTGGATGTGATTACAGTTGAGTGGGGGTAGAGAGATCAGGTGAGGGAGGACTGGACCAGAGGATCAGGTGACAGCTAAGTGGGCCTTGTCTCCAGCAGGGATCAGGCAGGCAAGGCACAGGAAATGAGATTTTTCTGTTACGTTTTTTTTTTGCCAGATGGAAAAGATTTGAAAGTGGTTGAAGGGGAGCTAACAAAAAAAAATGAGTCTGATGAAATCAAAATGGTTACCTCTTTCAGCTGAATACTGATATTATGGTGAATTATAAACATATTATTGTTTGGTTTTGATAGATCAAGATGAATGCATTCCTACGGTCTCGCCGAAATTTGCATTTGAATTTTGGAGTTCTTATTATAATGGATCAAAAAGTTATCTTAGATTTCTGAAGCATCAGTGAAGTCATGGAATCTATTGTGTGGCCTAGTTTATTGTGGCAGAGCAAGGATACGTTGTATTAAAAAAATCATTAGTTATCCATTGTAATCCACTCAAATATTTTGTAAGAAGTTTGTCGTAAAAGATTTTACATTTACCCTAGTTTTTATAAGTAGAATTTCATTTTGTTCTTGTTTTGGTAGAGAAGGACGTTAGATACGTGTATAATATCCTGGAAGCTGTGAAATTTTCCCTTCCTTTTATCTTGCCATTTATGTTACCTTTATTGAGTCTTTTTATTCCGTACACATTCTCTCCCTCTCTCTTACCCTCCTGCATATATTTAGTGTGTCAGTCACTATACAAAATGCTGCAGTGTATCAACCTTCCTTCCCTTCACAATAGTAACATGTAACTGGCTGGCCTATAGTTCCAGCATCATATGGCTCTTGCAGGGACTATATACCACAAAGGAAGGTAATCTGGACTTTACACTTTTAATGACTTTCATGAAATGAATCACCAGTGTCATTGGAAATGTTAGATTTCAGCTTTCTCTGTGGCGGTGTTCCACACTGATAGTTGTGCAGATTATCAGCATGGATGTTGTAATGTTATTTTCCTAAACTATGTCTTAATAATACTTGCCTAAAGTATGACCACTTCAGTTAGATCCTATGAAGATTGTGTATGTTCTAGTTGACCTTCCAGTCCATCACTTTTTTTCTATCTCTTTGCTCTATGGGTGGAAATAGAATTTTTTAGGAAGGTGGAGTTTTCCTTTTTCTTTTGTTTGACTTTATTTTATGTATATGGATGTTACACACGTATATATGTACACCATGTGGGTGTCTGAGACCTGAGGAAGCCAGAAGAGGGTGTTGGATCCCCTGAAATTGGAGTTACAAGCAGAACTGAACTCGGGTCCTCTGGAAGAGCAGCTAGTGTTCCTAACCACTGAGCCATCTCTCGGCACCTCCTGAAGGCCTTCTTCAAAGATAATGAAGTCTTTCTGTGTTTCTCCCTTGCCTGCTACCCTGCTGGCTCCAGCCTCTTTTCTAATGCCTGTGCCATATTTTTGGTCCATGCATGTAAGCAGAGAGTCAGGGATGGTGAAGCATCATTTGACTCTGATTTAGATTTGAATGTGAACTAATTCTGAATTCTTGGCTGTTCCAAATGTTTTCATAATAATTCTTGGCACCATCTCTTCCCACCTTTGTTTTTATTAACACTGATTGAACTTCTGTAAAAAATATCAAAGTGTTTTCCTTTGCTCTTTCCACCTCCTCACGTGAAATGACACTCCTTGGTTCCTTTATTGAAGTGGCAGCATTGATTTTCTTCTGCTTCCTGAAAAACAAGCAGATTCATGACTCTGCAAGCAGCTGTTGCTTCTCTCTTTTCATTGTAATATTTCTTAATACAAATGCCATTTCGTATGGGCAACTTCTATTATACATTCATAGAAGCAAGCACCAAAGAAAGAAGCTCCCAATTTTGTCTCGATTCTCTTTCCCATTCAGCAAGTCCCATTCTGTATTGTGCTTTTCTCTGTGAATGGCTAGACCCCAGAGAATTAGTTCATTCTAGTTTGGAAAAGGATTGTTTCTTTTTTTAAAAAAATATTTATTTATTAATTATGTATACAATATTCTGTCTGTGTGTATGCCTGCAGGCCAGAAGAGGGCACCAGACCCCATTATAGATGGTTGTGAGCCACCATATGGTTGCTGGGAATTGAACTCAGGACCTTTGGAAGAGCAGGCAATGCTCTTAACCTCTGAGCCATCTCTCCAGCCCAGATTGTTTCTTATTTTTAAACTTGACTTATGCTAGTTTTTTTCTGTTTGTAGATATATACCCGTGATGAGTGTTGTTGTACAACATCTTTCTTTCAGATGTGTAAGCGCTGAACTGGGGAGCTATTGTGGAAAATAAACAATGGGAACGTCTCCCCACATCATTCAATTTTAAGCCAACACTTTCTGTCTATGAAACTACCACGGAGATGCTTTGGCTTCTGTATTCATATGGGCATACATAGCAGTGCCTGAAGTTAATAGTGCATTAAGTCCACAACCCATGCGATAAGGTATTCTTCCTGAATAACCAACCTCATTAATGGTGGAGGAAGAAATATTCACATCTAGATCTGCTCTAAAGTAAGAGAATAAAATCGACTCACTGATGAGAGAAAGAAAAAGGCATCTTAGTACACTTGCAGACTGTAGATAATTGGCCTGCGTGTGGTAACATATGTAATGATAGAATTTGAAACCATTTTAGGAGACTGCCTTGCTTCATTTCCGTCATCTCTTATTTTTTAAACCACATACACATACCCAGTTTAAACACATGGGTACATATCATCTTCTTGTCTACTTCCGCTGAAATTAAGGATGTTGGCTTTGTCTTTTTCATGTGCATAGAAGGGATTGCTCACGTGCCAGAGGTTTCAAAATAAAGAGTACTCAATCTCGGAAGTAGTTATCTCTTCCTTCTCCAAAGGAGCAATCTGGGCAGTCAAAGACTCTGAGTGAGCTTTATGGGCAAAACTGGTACAGCAACAAAGTTTTGTTTGATAAAATGGGTACAAAGCTGGCGATATTGAATGCTTGATCTGCAACTCATAGGCAAAATAGCAATGCACATGTATTCGTGCTGGCTAAACTATAGAAAGTAGTCTGCTGGTAGTCAGGAGACTGAGAAAACTTGAGAAGTTGCTACTTTCTTTTTTTAGGATGTCAGGAAGAAGGCAGCTTTGCACAACAGAGTGAATTCTGTCTCTTTATGTTGGATATCGCTCTGGTTCTCATCTGGCCTGGGTCAGAAGTTCAGCATAATAAATTTATGGTGCCTGTGAAACCAAACCATCCCTTTGGAGAGAAACATGGAAGAGTAGCGGGGAAAACAAATACCCGCTTTCCTTCTCCCTGTCATGTAAAAAGCAGGCGAATAGTAGAGTATTCATCATTGCCTTCATTGGAAAATGAATCTCTCAGGGAAAAGTTATGGTTTGGGGGTCCGGCATATCACTGGGGTGAGACGGGAATTATTTCCATATGTGTCGGCGCTAGCTGGTATTTGAAGTTCTTTAAAAAGAACGCGGTTGGACCCCATTAATTTGAAATTCTGTTAATTTGTAAACAAGATTGCCTGGAGGAGCTTTTAAACCACTTAAGAGAATAAACTTTTGAAACACTTTAGACCTAGCTCCTGGTGTACTAATTTCAAACATCTATTTGCATGTGAAACAGAAATTCTTGCTGGGCAACATTTTGTTCAGTTAATTCTTACCGTGCTGTGTAGAGTAATTCCCCCTCCACATCCTAAATCCCTTCATCAAAATTATAGCCCACACAGCCTTCAACGTATATACTTTTCCCACCACGTCAAGAATTTTGGATCAAGGTTATACCAGTCTCTACCTGGTCACATTTTGAAGTAGGGAGCGTTGGGGCGTAAGCTCAAGTCAAATGCTTTCTCGGAGGGTTAAAGGGAAAAGTGCCTCTTAATGTTTTATTTGTACAATGGAAAAAGTGAATTTACACGGATCTCATTAAAACAATGAAGGAGGACGAACCTAGAAAGTTTGTAGTCAGCAGATAAGGGAAAATGAACGCTAATTGTACAGCATTCTTTAGAGCTTGTTTGCCAAACACAGTAGATATTATTCTTCTTGCTTAATGCACTGTTTCGATTTTATTTTAATGAACATTAGCAAATATGTATGAGTTCTTTGAGGGCTGCTTCTGTCTGGTCTCCTGAGCTCTAGGGAGGGTAACACTGTTCTGCTGAAGAGAAAATACTCATGAAGCGCAAAGGTCCTAAGCATTTATGGTTGGCTGCTGACAGCCACTGACCCTTGCCTGACATCTTCTTTTCCTGGGTGTGTGAGAAGTGATCTTTCTTCTTCCAGGTCTGTTATTTTGCTGCTGAGCAAATTTTTCTTTTATTTGCTAAGAAAAAAATTTTCCACCAGAAGCCCACTTTCTGCCCAGGGTTGCTCCATTACGAATCCTTATCTTACTGAATCTTTAGGGCGCAAGTAGCCTGCACCTATATATTCCTCGTACTTCATTTTGGTCCTTTGATTCCTTTCCTCCTGGTTTTCAGCTCCTTCCAGGCCTGAGTTCCCACTTCACTTCATCTGATAGATTATTAAGTCTTAGCTTGTGTTCCTCTGGACCTGCACCTTATCTATTCCAAATTAGCATATATAAGCAAAATCATTTATCCAAACCTGGAAGGCAGCATCCTGCCCCACCCCAGGAGGAATGTGAGAGAACTGTGAAGAAGGAAATTTGTATTTCTGCCCCTTCTGCGGTTACCTACAGCCTCCTGCTTTCTGAAGTGAAACCCTCAGGCCTTGGCTCTAGATTAGTCAATTAAAAAAAGTCCCTTCCAGCCGCAGTCCACAGACTGACTTTCCCTTATCTGCAGATTCTCGACCTAAGCGTGGTAGGGAGGATGATCTCTAAACGGGACCACATATTTAGAATCAGGGCTAATGCCCTGTGCTGTTGCTGTTGTAACTCAACCATGCATATCTTTTCCCTACTTTCCATAAACATGAGGGTCAGAGAAACTGCTGAAAACCAGAGGGTCTGTGAAATGTGTTTGCTTCCCTTTGGGAAGAATAAATTTCTTTCTTTCTTTCTTTCTTTGACCAAAATATATTTGTCAGACTAAGTTTCACAACGAGTTGTGTCCGGCCACACATTGGTTTAGAAGCCATGTACAAATAAATGTCCCCAGATTTGTGTGGCTGGCGAACTCTTCATGGTTTTTCTTAGGGAGAATAAATATTTCCAACTTCACCAGGCAATATCCAGCCATGGATTCTCTTTCCAGCTTTGTTGAAGTAAAGGTATACGCATTTCAAGTACACAGTGTGGCGATGTGTTAGACACTTAGGTTGTAAAATGCTCACCACAATGAAGCTAATAAGCCATTACTTCACATACTACTTCCTCTTGCCTCATGAACGGAGTTCTTAATCTACTTTCTTAGTACATTTTTGTTATATGATACAGTATTAGTGACTGTAGTCGCTGTGATGTGTATTAAACCCCAGATTTATCTCATAAGTGAAAGTTGGTACCTTTCCACCAATATTCCCTGTCTCCACAGCTTCCTTCCTATCCACCAGGAGTCATAATTTTAAGGCTCTACCAGAGTACTCAAATGCTCCAGTTTTTTTGTCTTTCTTCACAAGTCTATTTTGTCAGCCATATTTTCTCTCTTTTGGAAAAAAATGTGGATTATTCTTTGGCTTTGTTCCTTCGCTTGTATTTTGTGGGATCTAGTCTCTCAGGCTTCCCCTGGTTAAGGTCATAGGCACCATGGAAGGATTCCTGTCAATGCAACTCATACTGATGAGAAGGATACAGGGGAAAATGCAGTATTTTTGTAGGAGACACCTTTTACACTGTGAAATGCAGAGTTGCTGCCAAAGACTTCCAGTGTTTTTTTTAAAGTATTGTCTAATTTATAGGAGAGAAGCACTTGTATTGTCATCTAATGTGTTGCCTGGTAAATTGTCTCCAAACAAAACAGCAATAGTAATTTATTATCTATGGTGTGTCCGGGTCATGAATTTGGTAAGGCCTAGATTGAGCGGTTCTGGCTGGGGTCTCTAATGGGATTGTAGTCAGAGGTTGGGGATGGTAGATCTGCTTCCAGTTGGCTCCTTCGCATGGCTATCCACTTGGTAGTGACTCTATGTGGGAGTCTCAGTTTCTGTCTATGTGTGCTTCTCTCTATTTCCGCTAAAATATTCTTACACAATGGCACTTGGCTTTTCAGAACACAAACAATCCAAGAGAACAAGATCCAATTGCCATTTTTTGAATTAAACTAAGAAATCACACATGATCATTCTGTTGTTTTTTATCGGCTGCACTGGCCAAGCCTGATTCACTGCAGAATCATTGTGGAAGGGGACCACCCAAGGGTGTGAATACCAGGGGGATAGGCCTCACTGGGCGCCATCTTTGGAGATTGCCTACCGCATCATCTATGTAAATGAGGAAAAATCTTTCCAAGTTCTAAACTTAGTAGGAACAGTAACAATAGTAACGGCTGCTTTTCTGTCTTACTGATATCTGTGTAGAGACGCCTTATGCAGATTTCCGTCTGGCCTCCCCTCCCCATCCCCTGCTCTGGCGTTCTCTCCCAGTTCTCATTGTCTCTGTTTTGTCCATAACTCCCATTGATCTCTTTCTTCCATGTGCCTTTAGCTCAAGTACTAGTCTTTGGTTGCCCTCCATTCTCACTGCGTACACTGGTGGCCTTTAGTACTGAGACCTCAAGTATGCATCAGCAGCCTAAACTCCTTTCATTACAAAGGCATTGCAAATAGATAGACATAAGATGCTGTATCTTAAGAGAGATGTAATGCGTAGTTGGCAGATCCTATAACTCATCATGTTTTTATGATACAAACCTACCTGATCATTCTCTTGAGGCCCACTCTTCATGTGTACTATTTGTGGATGAGTGATGGGCCTGTGCTCCCACTGACAGGAGGACCAGTTTCTCATCTTTTTAATCTCTATGAGTGGTCTGATGTCTGACACAGAGTTGCTATTGGAGTGTTGGAGTGAAATCTCCATTTCTAAGCACCTTTACTTTTCAGAGAAGTGGAATGCCAAGCTAGCAAAAAAACAAAAAAATTCTGAGGTCATTTTGATAGAAGAATTTTTAAAAGTATAGTTAGTGTGTTAGGATTAGATGGGATCAAGTAATCATCAGGGTCTATATAATTTGTAATTCGTGTCTGAAAGTCATTGCCAAGTATTCTTTGAGGTCTCAATATGCAATGCTGCCCCAAAAGGCTCATAATCCTGGGCGTTACCAGGATAAAAATGAAGATATATCTTTCCAGGAAGACTTTTATCTGGTACCCCACATATGTGGCCTTTTGGAAACAACCCTTGCTGCAATCCCCGCAGAACCACAGCATTTCCAGCTTTTTCCTGTGCATGCCGTACCATGGATCTAAGATGCCTACACTAAACCCTTCACTATCAAAGGACAGGAAAAGGGAGAATGCCACTTGCTGCTGCTCCTTCTGCTGCTGCTGCTCCTGCTGCTATAGCTGAAGGTGGTGATGGTAGAGGTGATAGCAGTGTTTGTGGTGATGATAGTTATCATCTACTAAGTTTTCTGTGTGCAAGGTAACATACTGAGGGATCTGTAGGCATTATCTTCTTGGACCTTCCCAGTAGCCTCTTAGGATAGGTGATGCTAATTTTAACCCCATTTTAGAGATGAGAAACTGAGGATTCCAGGATTGCACAGTGAATAATGGTTGGATATAGGCTGAGACAGCCATCTGACTCAAGATGTCTCTGGAGCCCCGGCCCCACCTTTCACTTCTCCTCTCCCCATTATCACAACAGTGGCAAGTTTCTGTTTATTGTCTACTGTGTGCTCTCCAATACTAGAGCTAGGTGATAAGTTCTTCATCTTCTGGGTAGAGAGAGTGGAAGTTCAGCCAAGTTTAGTGCACCTTTTTTTTTTCTTTTCAAGACATGGTTTCTCTGTGAAACAGTCTTGTCTGTCCTGGAACTTGCTCTGTAGACCAGACTGGCATCAAACTCACAGCCACCCACCTGCTTCTGCCTAGGATTAAAGGTGTGTGCCACCAGCACCCAGCTGTCTCTCCCTTTTCTTAATGACCACCACAAACGGCATTGCCTAGAACCACTTGTTCAGATGGTGCTCTAAAGCTCCTATAAGTAGCCTACAACTGTATGTGTGCTAGGTATAGGTTTCTCTAATTTCTGCTCTTCCTTTGGTTTTCTAATTTGAAACTCTCAGCAGCTCCGTGAAGTGCTTACAAAAGCCATTATCACCAGTGATAAGGAAATAAGGACTCAAGCAGCTAAGAGGCTCTCTGAACATCATCCAGCAAGTTTGTGACAGGGCTGGGATTAGAATTTAGGTCTCTTAATACCCAATTCATTGTTTCTCTTCTCTTTTAATGCAGAGAGTTATGCGTTCTGAGCCCCATTTCTAATCATCATTAGCTGGTAGAAACACATGGCTGTTGGGAGAGATGGCAAATTGTATCAAGTTTTAGATTTGGGGAACAAAGGGCAGGGATGGTCCTGGGCTTGAGAATTACCCCCCAAGTGTTAATGACTCCTTTGCCTTCCCCTAAACACCCCTTTGAGTCTTTTAACTTTTTTTAAAATTTAGATTTATTAAGGTAAAGTTGGGAAATGATGTGTGTTTACGTATAGAGCATGTTAATTTATTGTATGTATATATTTATTGTAAATGATAGTCAGAATCAAGTTGAGAATGGGAGAAATAGTCCTTCCCAGGGAAGAGCACACTAATTGGCCATCCAGTCGCACATGGTCATCCCTGAAAACATATGTGCTAGGAAAGTAATACAGACTGAGCAGGTTATACTTATGTATTTAAAATATATGCACACACACATATGTAATGAGTAAAGAGAGAAGAGGTCATGGTTTTGAAAGAGACCAAGAAAGGGTATATGGGAGGGTTTGAAGGGAGGAAGGGTACATTAGGGCTGGGGAGATGGCTCAGCGGTTTAGAGCACTGGCTGCTTTTCCAGAGGACCTAGGTTCAATTCCCAGCACCCACTTGGCAGCTCACAACTGTCTGTAACTCCTGTTCCAGGGGATATGACACCCTCACACAGATATACATGCAGGTAAAACACCAATACACATAAAGTGAAAATAAATAAATTTTTAAAAATAGACATTAAACATGGAAAAATAAATCTAGTGTAACTTCTGAGAATGGTCTGGGTCCCCTTGCAAACAATACATTTATATCCGCAAGGGGGCGCCAACAATGTTTCCGGGGTCAGTCAGAAAGGGAGACCAGTAGACAGGGTTTTAAACTGATTTCCTTTCTGGTCTGTTTGTCTCAAGAAGGGAGAAGCAGATGGTGTTGATGCTGATGGTAGTGTCTTTATATATGGATATGGGCTAGGGATGGTTCTAAAGAAACTTGACTTTGGGAGATAAAGCCCTTCCCAGCAATCACCCCTTTCTGTTTTGTCTTTGGGGTTTTT
>NC_022026.1:10405858-10419234 GCF_000317375.1 Microtus ochrogaster | reverse complement strand
TACAGTTTTGTCCAGCAAAGCTGCTCTTTCACCACTGTGGGTGGGAACTGTATCAACTTTAGGTTGACATCTGTTCCCTTAACACTGGGCCAGCAATTTTGCCCCAGCAGCCTGCTGAAGCTGTTTTCTACCACCTCTTACTTAGGGAGTTAAAGAGAACCAAGTCTAAAGGTTTCTACTCCGTTATTTGCAAAACATAGGTAGATGTTGGGGGCAAAGTTACCATAGGATTAGGCCCATTAGCCCCGTTTTAGCTTTAATAAAACCTATATTTCACTTAGGCCAGGATGAAGAAGACTGCTGTGGCTTTGACAGATACGTTTCAGAATCCATGTTGGAATAATAAATTTGGCTAACCACCAGGAGTGTATCTAATGGGTGGAGAGATGCAAGCTCTCTGTGTATGTAAAAATTAATTAAACCATTATTTTAATTGACACCCTGCAGATCTTTTCTTTAACCAAAATATTTAGGAAATGTGTATGTGATAATAACTTTCAAACACAATATTTCCAAATGTCAAGTTAATGTGTTCGGGGAGCAAGAAGATTCAAGAACTCAGTATGAGACTCACATCACATCTGTTTCCACAAATGCTTTTGGGAGCCTTTGAAGCAAAGACAGTGGGGGACCTTAAGTTATTTGCAAGACATGGAGGTGAAGATGGGAACACCCTTTCCCCTCTTTTCAGCGTTAAAACTAGGAAGGAAGATTTCTCATAATAATCTGTTGCTTCATCAGAAAATAAATTAGGAGTCATATTAGCTGCAGAAATACCAATATTTATAAGTGAAGAGCAGAAATTACTTTTTAGGATGTAGAGGAGAGGTTGTTAAACTGACATAGTTTTGAATAATGTTGCCTCCCCTAGCTAAGATGTAATTACTGAATTTTTAAAAACAGAAAAGCCATAATCTAGTAGTTCTAAAAATCCACTCAGCTTTCTTTAGGCATTTGAGAATTACTGTTTGTATTTTGGAGTGGAAGTAACATCTTTTGCAGTTAGTTTTTGGAACACGGCCATTGCTGAATAAAGGGTTCCAGCGGTGCAGCATATTTCTTCTGTGTAATTGCATTGAAAGAATACATTGGCATAGTGTGGACTTTATAATGAGCTGGGGGGGGGACGTGAAAATGCCAGACATCTTCCACAATGAATTCGTTATTTTTAATATTTTATCACTCTTAACAGTGATACCATGAACATTGTGTGAAAGATAAAAAACAAAAAGTTGCTGTTATTTACCTTGACAGCTAAAGCAAAGTTTTCCCAGGTAAGAGGCCAGATAAGCGACACAGACTTTCAGATTTATCCCAGGCGTTCTTTACAAAGTAGTTTGGCTTATGTTTAAACCTGCCCTTGAAGACAATTGAGGTTCTGTCTAAACCTGCCCTCAAAGACATGTTGGGTAGGTATAAATCTGTTCTTTGATCGCTGTCACCCCAAATCAGTCAAGGATGAGGGTATGCGACCTGGAGGCCCTAGTTGCCACTAGCAAATTGAATAATAATTGTCAAAAACACATGCGGTTCTTAGATAACAGTGAATATTCTTGCAATGGCAATTCTTTAACCTTTGTGCCAAAGGCTCTTTCCTTTCTAATTCTTTCCATGCATATTGCAGTATTTAAATCAGGAAGTGCAGGTTGTTAAGAAATGGCAAGGGTCTGGGATTTTTCCTTGTTTGTAAGCCAGAAACTTAGCTTCAGCCAGTTTCTTGAGTGCTGGAAAGACACACAAGACTCTAGAAGAGATGAAGGCTCATTCGTTAGGATAGTAGCAGTAGCATTTTTGTGTTGGGTCTCTGAGCCTGCTGGCCCACAAAATGATCAGAGCGGTGTGAAAAGGCTCAGACTATGCTGTTAAAATTGTGGATTACGTGATAGGGGAACTCTGTGTGCCAGGAAGTGAAATCTCTTGTGCCCAGCAGTAAGTGCATCAGTCTTCAACTCCAGGGAAGTGACGGTATACCAAGTCGTAGTCCCCAGTGTTTTCCAAGGCAGACTTGTTCTTTCCTACAGAGTGAGCTGCTATCTATATCTGTCCTCCAAGGCTGGTAGTGATCCACAGTACAAATTTTCTTGACAAAAATATACCAGAACAAGAACTAAGACATTCAGCGCTTTTTGTTTGCAAGGTAAAGACAAAAGTAAGTTCCATGGAGAATCGTTTCCCAGCACAAACCCCTGCTAACAGGACAAAACCCCATAGCCATTATCATCCTTCCTGTCACTCTGTCCTGTAAGAGTTTGATCTTGAAGCTGCTTCATCTTGACAAAAGTCTGTACTCTATACTGACTCCTCGTGCGGGGGAATTTGGAAGATACTGCTTAGTTAGCCTCATTTGCCTGTGACCTGAGGTTGGAGGTCCAGGTGCCCAAAAGTCACCATGCTATTTTGATTTATGACCATTGTCCCCTTAATGAAATAAAACATTCAAACAAAAAAAGACACTTGTCTGAACTTAAGCTTTGTATAGTTCAAAACCAGAGGCTCAAATCTTTGAAGGGAAAGACCATTCTTTTGGAAGAAGTGTGGAATTTGGAAGTTCAGGCCAACTCCTAGTTAACTCCTGTGCAAAAATCAGTCTTTCTGATACAGCCTTTATTAAGATTCTGGACTAAGGGGCCAGGAGGCCAGCCAGACGATCTGTCTGTATGCCACATTTTCCTCCTATAGGGATAAATGGTATTTTAAAGTAATTAAAGTATGCAATCTGATACTAACCAGAAGGATTAAAGTTTTAGTGTTGACTCAGTCAGAAAAGTCCAAAACTATTTCCTAAAAATGTTTTTGTGCTAAAAATGCTTTCATTTTCTTCATCTCTTGTATGGGTTAAGAATTCTACTTGAAAGAAGTCTTTATGGCCAGATTCAATTTCATAGGTTTTGAAAGTTAGAAAGAACTTCAGACTTCAGAACTTCTGGGGTGCTATCTAGAAGGACACTGATACCTCACTCACAGAGGTAGCAGAACCATTAGAAACCTGCAGCAGGCGACACCCTAGATGGAGTCGTTGCCTGACTGTGTGACTGTCACAGTCACATGTCTTCTTCACCAGGCGATATTTAGTATTCCATTAGCCCTGACATGCCCCTATTGATCTCTAAATTCCAAAATATTTAGGAGTCATTTACTTTGTTTTCTTGACAACAAAAGTAGCATAATTATTTTGGAGAAAATAAAGGAATGGAGATTTTTGAAAGAGTGATTTCCAACACTGTTATTACTTTCCATGCGTATTTAATTTCATATGCATGTGAAGTATAATTTGGATGGCATTCTTTCATAAGATGCCTTTTACTTAACAGAGTAGAATGTACATCTTACGTTAGCCATTGGAGCTTATCCTGAATCTAATGCAGAACCATTGGAGAGTTTCGAGCACTCGTCGTTCTTCATAGCAGAGAGAGGAAAAGAGAAGAGCTCCCAAAGTTAGAGTTGAACTCAGCTCACACTTTACTGTTCTGGGCACATAGCTTGGGATGGTGTTTCATACTTGGAATACCAATGAGTCTGGAGGCTGAGGCAGAGGGATTCCAAATTTGAGGCAAACTTGAACCTGATATAAAAAAAATTGATATGGGAGATCCTTTATCAAAATAAAACTAAAGGGGATTAGGTATATGGTTCAGTGGTTAGAGCAGCATTAGCTACCATTCATGAGGCCTTGGGGTCAGTTGTTAGTGCCCATCTCCCACTAGAAGTTCATGGAGTCTCACTAAAGGTATGAATTAATGATGATTTAGAAGAATAGATATTGTTAGCCACTGTATTAATAGCACGTGTGTGTGTACCTTTATGTTCCATGAAAACAAATTGGAATGGCATGTGAAAAGGAATTAATCATTTGGAAAATATTTAATGGCTTCCTAATCAAAATCAACTATACATGTCAAATCTCAGAGCACCCAAACTCAGATATTGACAGCCTATGAGCTAGTTTTTAGTAGCAGGTATGTCATTGCAACAAAACAGCGTATATGGTCAAATTTATTTAAGATTATTTCACTCCATATAAACTCTAAAGAATGTATAATTCAGCACTCTAAAATACAGAGCCTTTAAAGTTTAAGAATCAAGGAGACCAACTAAAGGGTGGCGGCCACAAAGTATCTGGATGAGCCCATCCTCGTCTGATTCCTAGCAGCAAGAGTAAACAGGAAATTACATTGGCTTACATAGCTTTTATTGTTGCTGAAGAAAATCTGTATGCCCCCCCAAGACAAATTTTATCCTGAAATTTATTATAGGTTCCTTATGTGGGAGATAATAGTAATAACAGACATCTGCAACTCCAGCTTTGTAAAGGAACACCAGACCTACTGAAATAGATAATTCCCATCTTGACCTTACACATTAAGGGCTAGAGTGTGATAGTAAACCATAATTCAGGGTTGATGTATCTTCAGAGGCTGTGATTATATGGTACTAGTATTTACGTTTCTGATGGCTTGACACAGACTTGTGCTTGCCAACGTGGGTGATTACCTCACTGCCTTGTCCACTTGATTCTTTCTTGAGTGTCGGATGGCTGAAAGGGAACCACTGAAGGATTATTGCTTGCTTGGGGATCATATGATGGAAACCTTGGTTTACGAACTCTAGGACCAAGAAGCTAGGTATATATGGAGTACTAGAGATGGAGCCCAAGGCATTGAGCATCTGAGGCAAGTTCTCTGTCACTGAGTAGGCATTCAGTAAACTCGGATGGAGCAGATACTTTGCTGACTCTTCCCACCTTCTGAGTGCTAGTCTTTTTACTTGGACACACCATCCGCAAATCTACTTTTCTTGATTGTGTGCATTTGTATGTGGGTGTGCACGTGTCACGGCACTTGTAGAGGTCAGACGAAAGCTTGCACCATGTAGGTCCTGAAGATGGATTGTCAGGCTTGGTGGCAAGTACATTTTACCTGTAGTCTATCTTGCCAGCCCCAAATCTATGTTGAAAAACGTCTTTTATTTATCTGCTTTTCCTCATACAGTCTGTATTTACCATGTTTATGGAAATCAGCTGTTATAGGAATTGCATGTCAAGAATTAACTGCTATATTTCCCAAACTAGGAAACGACCATTAATAAGGACTGATTGAAGTATGAAACAGCAATAAGAGAATCCTACGAAGCTGCTAAAGATGTTGAAGATTTAATTACATGAGTAAAGATCCATGATAGATTGTATGTGGGAGGATAACATCTGTTTATGTGTGCATAGATGTATTATGTTCATCTGTCTATACATCTGTCTTTCTCTGTGTGTATATATATGTATTATGTGTCTGGCTGTCTATGTCTCTATCTATCTATCTATCTATCTATCTATCTATCTATCTATCTATCTATCTATCTATCTATCTCTATCTCTATCTATCTCCATTCATCTAATGCGTCCATCTGCTTATCAAAATACAAAACCCAAGGTAGACGGACATATAAAATAAACTTTGGTGGGGGCAATGTTAATACATCCTTGTTTTTTTAATATTTATTTATTTATTACGTATACAGCATTCCTTCCATGTATGTCTGCAGGCCAGAAGAGGGCACCAGACCCCATTACAGATAGTTGTGAGCCACCATATGGTTGCTAGGAATTGAGCTCAGGACCTTTGGAAGAACAGTCAGTGCTCTTAACCTCTGAGCCATCTCTCCAGCCCCCATCCTTGTTGTTTTGAATTTAATTTTTTTTTACACTAAACCGGGAATGTTCATGTTTAAACACAAGGCATAAAATATAAAAACACCTTGGCATGGGATATAAAGTCTCTCAGTATGTGACCACTTTATCCTCCTTTGACTTCTGTTCAGAGAGCTCCATGTCGCTTCTTACACACATTGTGAGCTCTAGTCATACAAGGGCACTGGAATTTCCCCATTGTGAGGCCTTTGTGGCAGGGTTGTAGCCATATAGGCGTCTTTTGTGCTTAGTGCAGTGTCTGGCACTTGGAAAGTTCTCAGTACCTTGGTGCTGAAGGAATGGCCAGTGTGTAATACTCTGTTCCTTTTAATGAGACCTGCTCATCCCTTTCCTGGTCGCTACTGCGCTTCTGCCCTCTGGCTTTCAAAGCACTGCCTAAATCGTGTATTTGAAATAGAAAAAAGTTTAATTCTCAAATGATGGACCTTACAGCAAACAGCTGGCTGTGGTATGTTACCATCTACTGGAGCTAGTCATTGAGCGTGTCCAGTATTGTTTAACATGACATTAATATATGTTGTTACCCTTATGTCTTTTAATCTCTAATCACTATCATTCCCCACCTACTTCATGAAAGCACCCCTTCATTTTAGGACTACTTTGGGCACATCAAAAGCCATAATCCAAATATATCCTAAATCAACAAAAATCCACAAAATCCATTTCCTTTCTAAGAAAACATATCTGGCTCTTTTTTTTCCTCCTAAAATGAATCCAGACCTTGCAGAGGTCACCAGATTTAGACAGTACCGCCTAATTATTTTTTTATGGTCAATTTTACTTCAAAAACAATAATTAAGCCTGGTTCTCTTTAACATCTAGTCTTTCTTTCCCCCAAAAAGATATTTTGTATCACTTCTTTTTTGTCTTTGCTCAGCACATTGGTGTGTGTGAGTTTTCATTAACTATTCAGACTGTAGGCAAAAGTGACGTGGTAGGGGCAAGCAGAAATCAGAGCCACGTAAATTAATAATCCCTGTACTGCCGCTGTCCTGCGTTCTTTTCGAAATTAATTTTAGTAGTAGCAAAAAAATCCGAAACAACTCCTTCTCTAGCTACCATGAAAAAGTCAAATTTCCTTTGGCAAGTTTGTGGATGGGAAAAGCTCACCCTTGCTTGTGTGGGTGTGTGGCAAGTTTAAGGATTTAGGGGGCAATGATCAAAGCAATTAGTGGGGAGAAGCCAGCCACTGAAGCTGATCAGTAGTAAAAGTGGAAAAGCAAGGTGCAGGCAACAACTGATATGTCACTTTCTCTGTCTCCTTCTGGCTAAGTGGATGTAAGAATTCATCTTACCAAGTTTTAAGAAATGTCTCTAGCAAGTAGCAGTTAAGAAATACTTCAAGTAGGTTTACTTTCATAAGCATGGTAGCACACACTTGTGAGCCCAGAATTTGGGAGACTGCAGCCGGAGAACTGAGCGTTCAAGGCCAGCGTGAGACACAAAGTGAGATCCTGTCACAGACAGATGGATAACTCACAGACTTTCCCTTGGATTCCACTAATGGCTAATGACATTGATCATCTTCTCCATGTTTATCAGCCATCTATGTGTCTTCTGTTAGCAAGTATCTATTTAAGACTCTTAAAACTAGATTTTTTTTTTACTGTTGAGGTTTTTTTTTTAAAGAAACATTTTAAAGATCATAGTTACTTTAAGACTCTAGAAATTTAAAAAACAATACACAGTTTTCCTATGCACCTTTTACCTAGCTTTCCTCAATGATAATGTCTTACTCAGTCATAATCCTTTGTCAAAAACAGGAGGCTGATATTGGCACAATAATATTAAACTAGGTGTCCACCTTGACTTTAAATGTCAACTTTCATGTAACTATTATATGTCTAGACCATCAAACCTAGGACATAGTACTGTCCCAACCCCACAAATAAACCCCCTCATGTGATCCCTTAATGGCTACACTCTTCACTCAGGCGTAATCCCTAGTAACTGCTGGTTTCTTTTCTATCAGCTTAATGGTTTTTCCTATGAAGATATTATGTAAATGGAATTATAAAGTAGCCTTTCAAGATTGCTTTTTTGCACTCAGCCTAATACCCTTGGAGATCCATTACATGAGAGTTGTTTAATATATTAGAGATATAAGTCCTTTGTGGAATGTGTGATCTGCAAATACCTTCTTACAGGCTGTAGCTTGTTCTCCAATTCTCTTCAAAGTGTTGTTTACATGATAAGTTTTGGGTATGAATCGTGCTTTTGATGTCATATAAAAACTGTTTGTTTTAATCTAGGTTAAAAAACTATATATTTTCCAATGATCTTTATTTTTTATTAATTTATATACAAGTTAGGATGTTAGGGAGAAGGTTACTCTGTCTTCACATTCTTTTTGCCTATTTCTCTTTTGTCCTGTTGTGAGGCCCTTTATATGTATATCAGTATGCTTGCTCATACCCACAGGTCTCTGAGACTCTCTTCGTTTTCTTCACTTTTTGCTTCCCAGCCTGTAATCATAATTGATGCATCTTTATGCTTGCTGATTCCCTCTTTTGCCCACTCAAATCTTCTCTCAAACCCTTCTAGTTTTTTTTAACTGTGCAACCCAATCACTTGCTTATTTTTGAAATGTAATTCATGTTCTTTTTCTATTCTTAACATAGTGGAGTGTCTTTCCATTCTTACCTTTAGTTTTTAGACTCAATTTGATTTAGTCCTTTTTATCATATTTAAACTAATGACTTGAATTCTTTACCCAGAAAATCTAATCTCTGTACTTCCATAGGAACAGTTTCTGTTGATTACTTTTTCCCATAGAGTGCTTGTCATACTTTATATGTAGTTATTTTTTTTTTGGTCAAAACTAGACATTTAAAAGAACATAATGGAGCCACTGTAAAAACCAGACTCCCCCACTTTATTTGTTGTTGCTGCTTTTGTAAAAAAAAAATGTGTCTGTTTAGTGAGTTTTCTGAACTCTTTTGTAATGTCTCTCCGTGACCACTGAAGTCTCTGGTTAGGAGTTAGTGACCAGACAGAAATTTCCATAAACGTTTGATACTAAGACATCTTCCCTTACTTGATATTCAGGCATCTCTCCACCTCTTATCCAGGTAGTTGACCTGTATACCTTAGCTTTGACTTTCACATATATAGAACCTCAGGGTAAATTGTAAGCTCTAAGTGTCTTTCCTGTTACTGGGAGCTTGTGGTTTATAATATCTATGTTTCATTGGGCTGTTAGGCCATTTACGTTTAATGTCATTATCTATGTTCTTTGATAGAGACTTATTTTGATTTTTAATTCTGTTTCTTATTCCTCTTATTGAAAGTTTGTATATTGCATTTTTAAAAAGTTATTTTGCATCTGTGTATATAAATACAGGTGTCCCGTGCCATGGTGTCCACGTGGAGGTCAGAGGACAACTTGTAGGAGTCTCTTTCTTCTTCACTCTAAGGGTTTATGAGACTGGAACTTGGGATATCAGGTTTGGTAGCAGGCACCTGGACCCTCAGAACTTTCTAGCTGAATGTCCATAACCATGACACCTTTTAAATAACTAAAGAGATGAATAGTATTCCTGAATTATCTTCTAATTTTCTGGAGTGTTGGAAGAACTGTCCTTCGAACAGTTAGTTCTCAGTCATCTGAAATTTGTGTTTTCACATAATTTTCCCTTCTGAGGGAGATTTCAGCACGTTAAAAATATGTTGCTTCTTTCTTTGCCCTAATGATATTTTTAGTTTATTTTTTATCTTTTCAGACTTTCATGCATATAATTGCATATTATATCATTTCAAGCCTTCATTCTACTACCTCCATTTCTTTTCATGTCCCCAACTCCCTTTCAAACTCATGACCTCCTTTCCTTTCATCATTATTTACATGCATGTGTGCATGCTCACACACATACATACACACACACAACCGAGTCTAGTTAATGTTGCTTGTATGTATATGTGTTTAAGGCTGACCATTAGGGATGGGATAGCCTAGCCACCATGACTTCTTCTTAAAATTCTACAGTTACTCAAATTGTTATTCTTCTCTAAGTATTATATCATTTTGTTCAGCCACTTTCAGGGACATTTTTCCTCCTTTCTTTTTATTATTTAACTTTTTGATGAGTTGTATTTGAGTATAGGTTTCATTTGAGTTTATCCTACTTGAAAATTTCAAAATATATGCATTTTAAAATTTTGCCAAATTTGGGGAATTTTTAGCTTCTACTTCTTCAAATATTTTTCATGTGCCACATCTTTTTTCTTTTCTTATGACCCAAGTACAACACTTTGTAGTTGTTGTTGTAGTAGCTCAGACCACACACTCAGCTCCTGCTCCATTGTCAAGATTCAATTGATCTGTCTGTTTTGCTGATTGGAGACTTTCCATTGCTTTATTTTCAAGTCTTTGGATTCGTCCCCTGTCTTCTTAATCCTGCTACTGAACCAATCTACTGAGGTTGCACAGTCTTGTTACGATACCACTGTCTATCAACAGTAGAACTTCCATTTTGTCCTTACTTTGATTTCTTTGTTTAGACAGCCTATTTTTCTGGTCCTTTTAAGATTATTTGCTTTTGCTTGTAGGAGAATTATGGTAACCTCTTTAATAAAAACAGTATTTGATTTCTCCATCATGGGATCCTCTCAGTGTTGGAAACCCTTGATTCTATTTGTTCATGTGAGTTCAGGTTTCTCCTTTTACTTGTTTATACAGCCAAGTCATTTTTGGATCATCTCCTAACTATTTTGATATTGTGTTATTTATAGGTGTATTTATTTATAGTCTCTAATTAGAATGTGGGAGTGTTAGGTACATGCATATCCTTTCTAAAGGTAAAAGTGCATGGACTCTTCAGTATGTAATGACCTCCTCACTGAGTCAGGTGAAGTGTCAAAGGTAATACGTTTTCTTGAAATGTTTTATCATGACCAACAATCATTCCTTGGTTCTTTGTTTGCTATTTGCTTTGTCACAATTTTCCAGCTCCTAGTAGATAAAAGATCAATGGTATCCATACTGGAAAGGGTAGGTATTTCTTGTATGGATGAGGAAATTGAGGCAGAACCGGGTCTCCTGACTGTAAGCCTCAAGACACCTCTATCAGGTGTTTAATTTGAGACAAATGTAAATAACTGTTTAAACAGAGAGCTCAGACACTTGTCCATTCCGCTACAAATTTGGACTGAAGTTTCAATGTGCTAATCCTCCCAAGTGATAGTTATAATTGACTGTGTAAATATTGTGACACTGTTGCTCTTTACTTAAAGTGCAGTTACGGGTGTGCCAGGATTAGACAGAAATTTGAAATGTTAATAATTGCCTATCACATTAACCAAAATTGTTTGTTCATTCTAACAGAGTTTAAAAGCTTCTTAATGGAATATCCATGTTTTTAGCTGGTGACCTTTGTAATCCAATTATGGTTCATTTCTGTTTTCCAAATCAGCTGTTTAGAAGTTTTCTTCAACCATTAACTTCCTGTCACTTTTTCTATTATTATGTGTTGGCAAAATATTATGTCCAAAATGTTGACATATAGGTATAAGTCCACAGACATTTTGTGTACACATGAAAATTAGCATCCTTTGTTCTTTAATACCAGCCCTTCTTGTGATGTTCTAAGAAATGTGTCAATAAGACTCCTGAGATGTCTCAACAGTGAAGAGCACTGGCTGCCTTTCCAGAGGACCTGGGTTCCATTCCTAGCACCTACACAGTAGCTCACAACCCTCTGTAACTGATCTGTAACCTCTGGGATCTGATTCCCTCATCTAGCCTCGGTCAGTGCCAGGAACACTAGTGCTGAGACAATGCAAACAAAACACCCATACACATGATGTGAACTAGTACTAACAAGGAATTGTGTTGAGTTATTTCTATATGCTGGCCACTGGACTAAATCTAAGGCAAGTATTTTCTCAGTCACGCCTTTGGCTACAGTCAGCTTGAGACTAGTTCCAGAGTACCTAATCACATTCCTGTGCTGTCTTCCACTCAACAGCTCCTTGCATCTGTATCTTTTTCACTCGACAGTTTTCAGGCTTCCCTGTAGTTTCAAGAGCATGTGTCAACCATACATCATTGCCTTCTTTGCTGCTCACTGAGCAGAGATAGTATATTATTTTTGGGAGAGAAAGCAAATGAGCGTAGACGATTCAACCTAGGTTCCCCAATGAATATTTTTCTTTGGATTTGCATTTGTTATACCTCAACACATGACCCAACTCTTCTGCTATCTGTACATTGCTTTGTTCCTCTTTTCCCTTTGGCATCCTGACATCCTAACAGAGGCACTTGTATGGTCTTAACAATTTTCTCCTGCCTTAGAACCCAAACAGTGACCCAAGTTTCAAGGCCCCTCAAAGTCTCAGTGTGCACTTTCAGATCCCATCACGTGACATTGATCTGACTGTTTCTGCTGTCCATAGTTAAAGCACATTGATCTTATGTGGTGATTGCTAAATGTTGCACTAATTTGCAAAACAGGAATGCATTGGCAGCGCTACTAGAAAATCAAGGCAGCATTGACTGTGTAAGCTGTATGTTGTACTCTGCCCTCAGCCTTCTCGTTACAACTTCCATGTTGTCCTTGGGGTTGTGACACTTTTCTTCAGTTAAATGTTATCATGGCGATGTTGATAATAAACATACTACAAAGAAGTGAGTTTTCTATGCTTTATTTCTTCCCTCTTTTAATTTCTTAAAATTGTATTAGCATATATTATTTATACAAAATAATGTTTTGCTGAAATCCATTTTCGATTTCGAAGCATTTCCTGACTAGTCTTCTAAGTTGTCCATTGGCTACTCACATCATTGATGGGATTCTACAGTTCTTTTGTGGGTATGTTTATGACGCCAACTTGATTTATGCACTATAGTTGAAATATGCATAATTTCTGCTAACAAGCTCCACTGGGTGATAATATTGGAAAGTAGGAGAACTTTGTAGAGGTGGAGATGAGCAAGACTAGAGCTGACTGATGTGACAAGGTAGACATTTGAGAAAGCAGTTCAAGGCTAGGGTTAGGGTCGCACGGTAAGTTTCGAAATGATGTAGATTGTGCTTTGAATCAAGACTTTGAGACATCTTGATTTAACTCATTAAATCCCAGTTTTCAAGTCTTCAGAGTAGCACTGTCAACCTAATAAGGTTGCTGTGAAAATGAAATGAGATGTCAGATATTAAGGTATTCATCACTATGCCTGCAAGCTACACATAGTACAGAACTTAATATCTTGATCCAAATCAATCAGACTGCTAGTATGTGGCGAACTGCATTCTGGAGCTCAAGTTGGCTTGACTCCAAAGATCTTTCTGTTCTGTTTTTTTTTTCTTTTTAAATAGAACATTTGGTCTGTTACTACTTGGAAATACAGATGTTCAGGGCTGGAAGGAACTTCAATGCTATCTATTATGCCACTGATGAGCTATTTGAATTCCATTCACAACTCATCTCAACAAGTGCTCTGCCAAGATTTCACAATGCTTCTCCTGAACACCTTGCCTTATCTATAATTGACCTAATCTGTATTGAGATTGGACTCTAAGGTGAAATGACACTGCTGTCATTTTAAAGTGCCTGACATGTTTGTATTATGTTGGGGATGATACCAATGTAAGAAAAGGGACAATCAAGACAGATATGCAAGCAGCCTAGGGGAGTTCTTTAAAGAGAAGCCCTGATTGCCTAAACTGTGTTCACAGGG
>NC_022026.1:10382928-10405758 GCF_000317375.1 Microtus ochrogaster | reverse complement strand
CTAGAAGTGTCTCTGGTGCAGCAGGAAGATTCACCTTCTTTTGTCATAACTTGCCACATTATGGCAAACATTTCAGACTATTTAGGTTCAAGACATACTAACTTTTGAAAGCCCTGTTTCAAAAGGCCCACCCACTCCCTCATTTTTTGAAATAGGGAAACTTCCCAGATTCCTTTGGAGACTGGGAAGATTTTCATTGACATAGGGAGAGAACTATAACTTTCCAACTTGTCCAGAGTGGAGGAACCCTCCCTTGATTCAATTGGTCCAGATGTTTAAGTGAATTAATTTCTCTTTTACTTGCCTGTACTTCACAATTTATCATTGGAACAGTCTTTTTAACTTATTTAATACCTGTATTTAAGGAAATCAGGATATACGGTGTTGGAGTCTCAGTTTAACTTTTCATTGTTTGGCTTCCCACTGAGACCGTACTCTCCCTTGTAGCAGTTAGACTAACTCTGGGAACGGCCAGCTGACTTGACACTGAGGACTCCGGTGGGCGGGCCTCCATTCTCAGCTCATTTCAACTCCACATCTCAGGGAGGATGTTCCGCAGTCTTGTTGGAAGTTGTAATTTGAAAGCACTTGGAATAATATTCTCCTTTGCTTTAATGTTATACATCCCTGTGCATGTTCTTTCGTAATTGAAAGGGATATCGGGCAAATTTGATCTGTCTGGCTTTGACTTATGCTGTCCTTATCTTGGCCTTTGTGTCATTAAGAAAAAAATTGGTATTGATCTTGGACCATACCACTACATTGTGCTGCAATTTTTCTTCCTTGCTAGTGGAATATAAATCGATAAAAGGCAGCTGCTTTAGACGAGGGCCAGATATGGTGCTGTCATTTATATATTGCAAATCCAATGAGAGCTGATCAAATCAGTGCCTCTCCTGTTCCAAACTTGACATGATTGAATTGTCAATAAAAAAGATTTTACAGTAAGGGAAGGAGAGCTGACAGTGTAAATGTCTGAAAACCCAATGAAGCTCAATAGAAAATGAAACAATGAGCTAGGATATCATTTTATAATTTCCAGTGGGAAAATATTTAGTGAATAATGGCAGGAATTGGGGAGGCTCACAGAAGGAGAGGAAGCGGCAGTGGAAAGCATCTAGCTTGCATTATAATTTTTTGTGAAATCTGAAATGCAAATTTGCAGATGTAAATTTTAGGAATTATGCATCATACTCACGGAGTTGTTTATTTACAGAAATGGTTCAAATACTCTCTACCGCCTCCCTCTTCCATGCACATATTTCCTAGTGATAATACCCAGTGACTGGAGGAAAAATAAACATATCCCTGCCTAGGCATCCTGCTGACATCTAATAGATGACTCGGGAAGAGATCTGATAGTCCTGACCCCGCATTCTTCAAGTCAATCAGGAGAGCTTTAGTTTCACTTAATCCATCTCCAAAAGTAGTCAGACGTGTTTGGGAAAGGAAAAAAATGATACATAGGAAGCGGTAGAAGTTTCTCAGAGAACCATCTCTCTTGGTCTCTAGCCCACGCAGTTTAGGAAAGCTGAAAGGGCTGTGCTCCCGGGAATGTGAAGAAATTCTGCCCATTTTTCAAGAGCCCTCATTTGTTCGTTTGCAAACAGAAGAACATGAGACTTCCTTGTATGTTGAAATGCGTTTTACGTCCCAGAGGGAGAGACCCGGCTGGAGCAGATAAGAGAATGCGGCTTCACTTCAAGCCTCCTTTGCATGAAGTTCTTGCTTCACTAGCTGTTCTAAATGCATGGGACCCGATTAGGAGAGAATTAGCTTCTGAAAAATGCCAAGCTTCAGCATTTTCCACTTGAAAGCCACATTCTGAACTCGCTGGAATATTTGTGGGTGATGCCATTCAATGAGCCAGGCTACCACAGTGAATTAAAAGGGAATGATGAGCACCCTCTGCTTTCTGAGCGTGGGTGCAATGTGCCTTCACAGCTCTTGACACGCCTTCCCTGAAATTCATCTCTTCCCAAGTCTTGGCTCATAATTATTAATCCTGAACTTTCTGTTTGTTTGTGTTTGTTTGTTTGTTTGTTTTTTCTTTTTGAGACAGGGTTTCTATGTGTAGCTTTGGAGCCTGTCCTGGAACTCGCTCTATAGACCGGGCTGGCCTTGAACTCACAGATCCACCTGCCTCTGCCTCCGGAGTGCTGGGATTAAGTTGTTAATAATCTATTGCTCAACTTCTTAAGTTGTTTTTGTTGGTTATTTTGTAACAGAAACAAAAGTAGCTAGTGTATATATATGCATAAAATAAAATGTAATATATTAATTAGGCACAATACTAATTAAATGCAACAATATAGCAATGTATTATAATAAAAGGTATATGAATGACTGCTCTCAAAAATATGTTGTTATACTATGGATCTTAACGACTGCAGCAGATGATTTTTTCCTCATTCCATGTTAAGCTGAGAACTTTCACCTTTTTACATAAAATAAACACTTTATGTCATCAACACTATTCTCATGCTTTAAAGCCATCTTAAAGTAAAACAGGGGTTAGTGGTGCACAAGCAACAGTTTGTCTGGTAACTGATGATGGCGTTAAGCGAGTAATTGGCAAGTAGCCTATACCACATGGGTGCACCTGACACTTTCGTGTCCTGGGTGGGACAGAACTAGATGGTACAAATTTTTATCACATCTCTCAGAAAAGCCTGAAATTTTAAAACGTAGGATTTCTTTATTTGTGGGGCCTTAAATTTAATAATTTTTGATGATTGTATACTGTTGGTAACTATAATTATGGGAAGGTATGTAGTAGATAGGGAGAAAATGCTACATTTTTTCATTTGATCCTTACGAATAGCTCTATAAAGGTTAATCAGTTGTGTCTGTGGAGGGTGGGCAAAGTCAGGAACATTCTAGCTTCTTGGCCAACATCCTGTTTTTTACGCCAAGTGACAAGGATTAGAGCCATCAGATGAAATGGAAAGGTGATAGGTGGGTTGCCTGCCTTCACAGCTACTGAGAGTCTGAGGCAGGAGGACTGTAAGTTCAAGGTTAGCCTGGTGTTATGTAGTAAGACCAGGTCTCAAAAGAAAAAAAATGTAAAAGAAATGTGAACAGTAATAAAGAAAGGGTGACTGTTTGACTCTTAAAGTCAAACGAAGTTCTGTGATATCTACCGTGAACAGATTCTCCAATCTGCACTCACCCATTCTTTATTGCTCACATTGTGAAGTTTGATGCAAAATATCATCTAGTCACCCATGTTCATTTTCTAGACAATAGATCTTGGGTTTTAGTAGGGACACATAGCCAAAGCAAAAGTGTACTTTATGTTTAGGCTCATAGCTTAAACTTTCCATTGTACATTTTTCATTATCCTCTTGATCTCAATACGTCAAAAACTTAATTTTCCTCCTTGCTTTATATCATCTCTGTACAAGTTGCTGATTCTTTTCACCACCCAGCAGGTTTTTCTTCATCTTCAGGCAACCCATTCCTTTCCATTGCACCTCCAGTCCATCACTGTTGGCTCTAAGATCTCCCCCTCCTCTAGCCCCACTTTCACTTCATTCTCTTAGGACCCTTTGCTCCTGGCCTTTGATTTTTGAGATCATTCTTAGCTGATCTTTGATTTCTAACTGTCTTTGTTTGTTAATGCTGCCAAAGTTAGATTTTAGCAGTTACCTTCAGTACATTCAGCTGGGTATTTCAGACATCCTATCTGTGGGCAGTAGGAATCACACATCGCTCGATTATAACTTTTATGTCCTTTTTGATAAGTGCTTCAGCCTTGGGAAGTTGATTGCTGTTTCCTTCTTTTCCCCATTTGGGCATATGGGTAATCATAGTTCTACCTCTAAGGCTTCTTGGGAAGATTGAGTGTGATCACACATAGAGAAGGAGCTTAGAACAGTACTGGTACACTGTACGCTTTCAGGCCAAAACTGTCTTCTCAAGAACATAAAAGGTCTTCCTAATGCTTACCTTAGAGAACATAAAATCTTCTTTCTAAACTTGTCATGCTTTTCTGAGGCTTTGGAACTGGACCCCGCTGTTAATGTCACCACTGCTTGCTCTTAGCAAGGGCTACGTCTTGAGTCCTTATCTCTTGGATGACCCCTCACAGCCCATGCTCCAGACCTATGCCTGCATTTTTTTCTTAGGTTATCTCATCTTGGATTGCCTCACTCAGCTCTTTCTGCTTTTCTTCAAGCCCCCAGCTCCCTTAGTGGCTGTAGTCATGAAGGAGCTTACCATTTCCTAGGTAGGGTTTTTTTTTTCTTATTGTCTAATGCTCAATTAGTGCCCTACACAGTAGCCTGCTTGGTTTGGGCTTAACTTATGATTTCCTAGTGTTGCAAATGTGAAGCTCTTCTGTCTACTGTTCTTGGCATATTGTGCTTTATTTTTTTTATTCAATCAAAGCACCACTGCAAACAAAACAAAACAAAAATTATTCTTTACTTATAAGACTTTGTGGTAACTATATAACTGCATGAGAGGTTTGTTTATTTATATGGCTAATTTATTGAACTATAAATGTTTGGAGCAGAAGATGTGCTGTTAAAAAAAAAACCTACTGCTATCATAACAGGCTTTCTGTGGAGACCTGAAATCTCTTGTCAAGCTGAGAGACTTGGGAAATATCATTCATTTCTTCTTAGTACCTTGTCTGGCTCCTTCTCTGAGATATTTTTGTTAAACAAGCGAGTCAGAGCAGATGGTACTCCCGGAGCCTTTTCCAGTGTTGACCTCTTCAGTCTCCAAAGCTCTGATGAAAGTAACACTCAACGTTGCTATCTGCCTTTGCCCTGGCTTGCTTGGGTTTTGACAGAACATAGTTTCTCAGATGAGGCTTATGCGTTATCCTTAATCGAAACTATTTGTCTCTCGTAGTGAGCAGACAAGGCTTGGGCACATCAGCAGATTTAATTCCAGGGTGGGGAACTGCTTCTGACAAGAAGCTCTGCAAAGTATGCATGCATCAGAGAAAAGGGGAAAGTGTGTAAACAAATACTCCCTTTGCTGAAGGAGGGTGAGAGCTGGAAAGCATCTTATAGGAGAGGTATCCTGGAGTGTCCTGGGTAGCCAGCCAAAAATTTGATCCTGTCTCTCTTAGCATGAGGTAACTTACCACGCCAACTGACTTATTTCTCCACTGACCTCTACATCTGAAAATGTCTCCGAAAAGCACAGCTGTCTGTTCTCCATGCTTCGCCCCTCACTATTTGCCCCAACAGCCTGCGTGATAGATACCATTCTGCAGATATCTCTTTGCATTCCCTTCCGTGAGGGCATATTAGGTTCCTTTACATTTCCGGCACTTTAATGACTGAATTTTAGCGCCTGGAGCTCAGGAGCCACTTTCAGATGGCACGAACCATCCGTGCTCTGAGAAGCCTTTGCACCCTGGAGCAGCCTTCTTGATGCTGGTCACCCACCACTGCCACCAAGTGCCCAGTTCGGCTGGGCATCAAACTGCAATTAGCTCTAGCAGGATAGTCAGGAAGTGGAGTAGGATGCATCCTTCAAAAGTTGAATTAGAGAGCTGTCTGCTGGTGGTTGCTATATCCTTAAACCCTCATCCATAGCTCAGACTCACTGGGAACATCACATGGCATTCTGTGTATGGGAGGGTTCTGCGCCATGCTTCTTTTTTTTTTTCGGCATCAGAATTATTGATGAGATATTGACATTCACAGGCAGCCTGGTTTTGTAAGGCTAGCCAGAGAGTCAAACTTTGTTTGTTTGTTTTTTTAATTTCCTGACTTTACCTATCCTTTCAGAAAAGCCGGTGCATCATTAATACTTAATGCTGCATATAGTCTTTCCAGCAGTAACGCAGTCCTCAGAGATTTGTCCTCAGAGTATATAGGACAGGGTAATTAGGTCTATTGATCTTTGCTACAGCCAGTGTTATTGTAATGGTGATCAACTTTAAAAGTAAGAGGTGGATATTCATTTTAGCTAAGGAACTGGAACAGCTCTTGTTTCTTGAGCATTCTTTACGCTAACAGAGGCATTGCTAAGCAGCTACCAGGAGATCAGAAGGAGTTCAAGGCATTTTTTTTAATAGACTGGGTATAAGATGCCAAAATGAGTAGGCACTCATTGTACCAAGAATGGGAAAGTCTTAAACTTAAATAGATTTGGGCCATGGGACTAGTTACACAAAGTCAGAGCCTCTGTCAAGGGCTAGCTTGCCATTATAGTTGACATGAATATCTGAAGGAGTGTTTCTTTGGTCAGGTGTTTAACATAGATCCATCCTCGAGAGACTTCCTTCACTAAGCCTCAGAGTAGGGCAGGTAATGGCTCATGGCTGGAGAGATCTTTAAGTAGATGCCCTTGATGCTCATGTGGAAACTTGAAGAGGGAGGTAAATCTCTAAAGACCTAGAGAATCTGGCACTGGGGAAGATCATTTCCTCAGTTGTCAGTGTGTAATTCCTAGACTCTAACAACGTGAGCTTGCTAAGACAGCAAAGCTCAGGGGGATCCAGGCCATCGCTCCATGCTGATTTCATTGGCAGTCCTTCCCCTTTGGCTTCCCACAGAAGGGTTACTTAAAATTTTTTGAGCATTTCATACTTAAGACCACTGAGTCCCAACTATTCAAGGGCAGTAGATTTAGTTATTTAGCTAATGGGAACAGAGAAGTTGGAGGATAGAGACTCCATTGCCAGGCAGGCACAATTCCAGGAGCAGGAGTCCAGCTGCGAGAGGCACGGTCTATTGGACTGGCCATGGATGTCAGTGGTTTGCTTAGTGTGCATGAAGCTCTGGATTCTTTCCCGAGGCTCTAATAAAGTCAGGCATTGAGCCATATATCTATAATCCCAGATCTCCAAAGGTACAGGCAGAAGAATCAAGAATTCAAGGTCATCCTCAGGTATATAAGCATGGCCAGACTCAGAGAAGGAGGGGGAGCAAGATCTGCTGAAGAAACCTGGGGCTAGTCCCAGACAGCAAGATCAATATAGCACCACGCCAGGGAGATCTGAACTGAGGTCTCTTCATCTCCTTCCTTGTCCTGCTGCCTCTTCCCTGTGCCCATTGCCCATGTTTTCCATAAGGCTTATGCAAATCTTGCCCACTGAATTCCACACACATCTGTATACATAGCCTGGGTCAACTACAGTGAGAGCCAAACTCATTTGCCTTGAAATATTAGCAGCATATCGTTTCCAAGATAGCTTTGGACCGAACAAAGTGACTCCTTCTAGCTAGAATGGTCAATGATTTTGAGGCTAGATCTGTCGCCAGAGTATCTAAACACTTTTCACATGTTCATCTTGTTCTTTGGCTTGAAAACCTGGAAATGCTGTATGCAAAGTTCAATAACATTTTAGCACGATTTTATCCAAGTAACTCGAATGTTTCTTTAGATCCTGGACTGTGTCGTTAATTTAAAGGTCTTTGGGGGTCATCACAGTAGCCTGTTGTAACCATTTGAAATCTTAGAAGAGGAAGATTGACGTTGCTCACCACTAGTTCTCACAAAATCTCCTTTTCCTATTTATTTTTAACTAATACATTTCTGTAAGGTGTTGTATTTGACCAATGAAAGCAACACATAGAAAGAAGACCCTCTTATACCAGTAAGGGTTTTATGTATTATAAAGACATCTGTACACTTGTCTAAGATTTCCTTTAAGTAGCCTCAAAATAAAAGCAGTCACCTAAGCCAGAGAAAATGCTCAAGACAAGTTTAAACTCGCTCCCTAAACTCTGTGATTAGTCTGTTGGGAATTGTTTGTGGATACCTGAGGGCAGATCTCGGCCTACATGAGCAACTGTGTTGATTTTCTGGCTTGAAAATGGCTAGTTTTCCCAATTGGAACTTCTTCTCTCCGTTTAAATTAGGTGATTTGATCTACACTGCGTATAAATGGTGTTTGATTCTAAAACAGGGTGAGTCTGTCCATTAAGCAGAATATAAATAACCATTTTTGGATACGCAAATCATCCCATAGGAGATAAATTGCATAGGAGTGTTTTCTGGATAACTGTGCTGCACTAATCAGAAAGCAAGGAGTCAGTATTTTCAGTTTTATATATGAATGTCAACTTTGGTTTTCTTTACTCAATCCTGTTTCTTTTCATTTTTTCCCCCTCCTTCCCTTACTTGCTTCCTCTTTCCCTCTCCTCCCTTGGAAATGAAGCTCTGTAACTGAAAGTATGTCATCCAGGCAGATCTAATTAGACAGGGCTGCATAGAAAGCTCCCATTTTTTTTTTGCTGTAAAATTAGTTGTTTTTTTACTTACTAGTAATATATTCAAAATTACCATGTGTATGTAAGGAAAGAGACCAACGAGACACACTGGGCACTGCTTGCCAGCTTTGTACTGGGTAAGTACCTGGGACTTTGTGGTAGGGGTGGGTGGGGTGTCTCAGCTCCTAGCATAGTCACTGCCATCCTAAATCCCAGCTGTGCCCCAGGGCAGGCCTGGTGACTGCAGTAAGTGATGTCCCCTTGCTGCGACAAGCAGCTGGGGAAAGCTCCCATTTTTGATGACTCACAGAGAGATTGACAATGCAACTTAGTGTCCAAAGCATGACAATTTTGAGAGGGAAGGAAGTGCTAAAAATGATGAGTAGATTTCTTGATCTAAAAGGTATAAACTGGGCCTTCACGGCATTAATCTGTATGCGTGGTACCCTGTCCACAAAGATGCTAGGATGTTTAGTATAAAAGGCTTCTGAGATAATCTAGTATGTCTTTAGTAGAAGAAGCTAGGAACATACTGGTTCTCTCTGATGCTGACCCAGACCTTCTCTGCCTTGCAGTCCAGTTATCTTTTAACTACACTGCACAGAATTACACCAAGCATAAAGTCACCTAATTTTTTTTAGTTTTGCCTCCCACCTGATGAACAGTTTTTAGATATGGAACTTTTCAGTAATGAGACTCACCAGCCCATCCTGTCAATCAGTCCTTATAACTAAGCAAGTATGACGATACTGGTTGAAGCCAGACTACAAAATAATTTTCCTCTCCTCTTCTATTCTATAGTTTAGGAGGGATGGTACACCCACAAAAAGTGAATCCTAAAAACAAGTATAGAAATATTCCGGTCATTGAAATTCAAGTGTGATTTTCTTTTTTAAATTGGAAGAAAGGGACTCTTTCATTGATTTTTTTTTTTTGAGACACACTTTTCTGACAAGCTATACTTGAGTGATTTACCTGATAACCAGCAAGGTAAGGTTATCTCCTGAGATAATGAACATGGGTTTACACCTCTGGGTAAGAGGTGAAAATGAGTGAAAGTCTCACTTGTTACTTGCCTCATGTTTTGAAATGGAACAGAATATAGCCAAAAGAAAATGGACCTGAAACCAGGAGTAGGTTTGTAAATGTCATGCTCATGGTCTCCCATTGCTGTTACCATGCTCATTTTCATTCATCCCTGCAAATGCACCAGATCCATATGTCCTGGTGATAGACAGCAGCACAGTGACACCGTCATTAATGAAGAGAATGGGCTGCAACAACAGACTTTGTTATGAGACACTTCATTACATAGTAGAAATGGTAGAAAGCACACTGATGAGTTTGAAGACATGACAAACAATGACTTATGGGAAAAACATTACCAAATCCTAATGGAAATATGGATGTGATTGATACAAGGCCATTCACATTAGGATCAATATCTCACTTCCCTTTTATTTATAATTCAATAATCATTTATTGACCGTATAGCTTTGCTGGATACCACCATTGATTCTGCAAGGTGATATGAGTTCTTCCTGTCTAATGGCTCTAGTGGGGAAATGCTCTGTAGCTATGAGTGATAGAGGTGATAACACTAGGGTTTTCCTTAGCAGGAATTGCATCATGGGATCAACTGAGCCTCATAAGTTCCAAGTTACCACATCTCAGTTTGTCTATAGCTCTTTATCACCATCTCTGTTCTTAGTTGTCTTCCAGGTTGGTATTTCCCACCTAGTGAATTGCTTACCCTGACATTGCACATCTTCTCCAAAACAACTTCTAGATGTCTAGGAAAACCAGCTGGCAATGGGCTAATAATTAGGTTTCCCGAGTTACTAGTTTTGACAAAAGATTGAAAAGGAACACTGAAGGCTGGAGAGAGGGATCAGCTGTTGGGAGCACTGACAGAGGACCCAGTTTCAATTCCCAGCCATCGCATGGCAGGTCACAACTGTCTGTAACTCCAGTTCAATGGTTTCTGGTGCCCGCACACAGACATACATGCAAGAAAAATACTAATGCATGTGAAATAAAAATAAATCATTAAAAAGAAAAGGAACACTCGGATAACGAACTTCATTCACATTGAACTTTCTAGAAAGTTTGTTGATGGGGGAATATAAAATTGTGAAAGTGTGGCTATGGGTTAGTCATTTGTTTCCCTGAATCCTTCCTTTCTATAGACCACATATTCACACTTTGCGTTGTTGATATTTTATTACTTGCTCCCTATTTTGCTTCACTTCCTTACCTCACACTTACATGATTAAAAGGAAGTTTTTCTCCCCCCTCCTAAAAAAATCTTCTGTTTCTTATCCTGGTTACATTGTATTACACAGTTGAACAGGAAAAAAACAATAATTTGAATGATAATATTTAAATTTACCTTTTCTGTGCTCTGTGAGTAGAACCTGAGTTCCTGTGCATGTTGGAAACCCTCTGCCACTGAACTGTACCCCTAACCATGGAGTGCTGAAAGAATGGCTTGATCTAATTCATTTACAGCATCTCCCTATGTGTGTACAAGATATGCATTTGTATATGGACGTGCTGAAGCCAACCACTGTCTTCTTTATTGTGTATGACATTCTGTATCTGACTGCACATTCTTGTGAGGTGAGGAACATGTTTAGGAGTGTAATGGAGTCTGTAGGTGGTTGTATTACAAATTTGTGCGAGTGATGGTAAATATTTGGTTCTACAGTGCTTAACCAGTCTTTCCTATGTCTACTATCCAATAAGTCATAAAAGTGAGAGTCATAAGCAGGCTTGTCTGGCTGCAAAGCCCTAGTCTCTTTCCATTATGCTATACTGCTTCCAAGTATAAATGATGGTGAGTTTTCCCCCTTTCTGATATTACAGCAAAAAGGACCAAGCATATTTCCCTACTGGCCTCAGTGTTCTTATATTCAATTTCTTTATGTCCCAAAATCTTTTGAGTCAATTTTTTTCCATTTATGAAGCACTGTAAGCTTTGATTTGTATTTGGGGATTCGACAATCCTTCCCCCATCCATTTTCTTTCCCCAACACGTATGAATTTCTTGAAAAATATCCAACTGTCATTTGAGATTAAGAAAGAAGGGCAGAGTATTTTAAATCTCTTCCTGTTTTGCAAGCATGGTTTTCATTAGGCTCTTTGCATTTCTTGTCAGAAACAACCATTTGGGCCCTGGCTTATGTTTAATGCTTGTGTTTTGCAGATATGGTCTCTTCCTTAATGTTGGGGTCTTTTCATCTTTGCGTCATGACAGTGTGGCCAGGTCATGGCCTTGCCTTTGTGTTGCCTTAACCTTCAGTACTTGACTGGGATTGTTAATAGTGCTGCCTCCTAATTGTTGGTATGTTTGCACCAATGGAAACGCTAGAAGTCAGGAAAGCAAGCTAGAGATGACAGTGTACTTGGTCTTGCTTCAGGATCCCCTTGAGGACTTGTTAAAACTCGTATTTCCGGACACTTGCTTAGATTTTTCTGATTTAGTGGATCTGGGATGGATCCCAGCAAGTCACATTTCAAACAGGCTCCCAGGTGGTACCAATGCTGCTAGTCTAAAGGCCACACTGGAAACTCATGACAGCAGGAAAACACAGGGAATTAGCTTTTACCACTTGTTTCTGTCTTTCCCAGATGCAAGCACAGTGTCTTGGAACAGAGTAAATTCTCAATACATGTCAATGATGCTTCTTCACTGTATCTATCCTTTTGCCAGTCTGCCTGTTCCACTGCAGAATGAGTTAGCTGGAAGAGCACTAAGTTGGACTGATCCAGTTTGACAAATTTACCCTGTATCAGGTGTAATTTACCCTGTATCTAAACTTATTGGGACACGATGTCATATCTAAGTTTTCTCTGGAGAATCATACAATTCCATCACAATGATATCACAGAAAAATGTAAAAAATAAATTTTAAATATGTTTCTGATTTTGTATCAGGCCATATCCATAGCTGACCTTGGTCATACGTGGCCGATGGAACATAGGTTGAACACATGTGCTAGAGAGTTCTGTTGATGCCTTTGCCCCATGCTGTGATTCAGGTGTAGAGAAATAAGTCAATTTTTTTCCCTTGGATTGTTGAGATGGGGAACATGCACACACTTATTTATGCTTTCCTGAAATTCAGCCCCCAGGATTCCTTCAAAATAAGTTATCACCTATTTCCATATTTTAAAAATCGATACAATTTCGCCGGGCAGTGGTGGCGCACGCCTTTAATCCCAACACTCGAGAGGCAGTGGATCTCTGTGAGTTCAAGGCCAACCTGAACTACAAGAGCTAGTTCCAGGACAGGCTCCAAAGCTACAGAGAAACCGTGTCTTGACAAACAAAACAAAAGGCAAAAACAAAACAAAACAGAAAAACCAAAACAAAAAAAAAGACCAGCCATTTCTTCAGGTTTGAGCCACATATGACTTTCTAGTTGACCTTGATGACTGACTCTGAGAAGCACCTTAATGGGCATGCTGTTGGGATTATTCTACTACCCTAGCTCTACCTTTCTTCTCATTCTGAACCCAAAAACATCTAACTTTGAGATAGAATTGTAAATTTTTGGTGCTCATATCCCTCCTACTTTAGTTTTACCGCAAGTATAGGGACTCTCCCATATTTGTCTCGTTGCAAAGGCAGAGAAGAATTCTCATTGTTATAGTTCTCTGCGGAACCTACTGCGGTGAAAATATGAAAGCAAGACAGAAAACTCTCCGTGTTCTGTTCTTGTTCGCTACAGCTGAGAGCACCGTGGGGGCTTTATTCGTGTGCATTAAGGGCTGAACAGCCAGTCTTACACCACATGGAGCCTCTTCTACTCCCCTCATATTCAAGCGCATTGAGTCCATCTAACCAGGTATTAAACACAGTAGACTCCTTTCACAGGACATACCTCTTAAAATATTAAGCTACTCTACATAAAAGTGCTGCTGTTTGACTTTTGAAATGAGCAAAAACGGCCATTTGATACAATTCCATCTGATATTTTGGGCGATAAAGTTTAAAATTGAAATCTAGCACAATTCTTCATTGTTGAGGATGATGATCATACAATGGTGATCAGAATGAAAATGTTGATAAGGATAATAGCGACCATTTATACAGGTCCTGCTATGCGCCCTTTACTTAATAGGAGGTTTTTCACTAACTCTTTTCTATGACCTTATGAGTTAGTTAATACTATTAGTTAATACTATTCAGGCTTTTTCTGGGTATCTTTCTCTCTCTTTTCTAAATTATCTTATATTTTTAATGTTTTCTTTGCAGTTTTCCTTGCACAGGTTGCGCATTTTGTTCGGGACTATGGAAAGTAACTGCTTGTCACTTTTCTACAGGTGTACTTGGAGGGATATATGAATGTGTCACTTAGGGTCTCTGCTCACGTTTTCTTCGCTCATCCTCAGTATGGCAGTCCACAGGTCACATTTTTTTTAAACCATGTCTCTTTGTAAATTCTTCCACATTTGTGCTAGTTTCCTTTACACTCTTTAGAGTCTTTGATTTTTGAGATTATAACATAATTACATCATTTCTCCCTTTCCTTTCCTCCCTCCAAATCTACCCACTTACCCTCCTCGTTCTCTTTCATATTCATGGCCTCTTTTTACATTGATTCTATTTTCCAGCTAAATCAGCCCAGAATAGGGGCTGAGCCTGTGATCAGCTTTCAGTGCTGTGAAGGACTAGATGATGGGGCTGGATTTAGCTATTCTTCTGTTTTCCGTACTAACTACCAACAGGTAAACCTGGCCCTTTCCTTTTCTTTAAATATGGCTTTCAGTGGCTTGTGTAGGTTCTCTGTTGCAAAGCCGATTTCTAATCTGAAGGCACCCCCTTATAATAGTGAGGACTCATCAAGAACAGTAACTTTGCTAACTCAGTAAATCAGCTTTGACTGATAGCTTTTTGTTCCAAGCTCTACCGTTAGCTTCTTGTGACCACCATTTTGGATGTGGTACTCTTGCTTTCTCCTACGATCCTCTCTAAAGGAGAAACTGAGTGTCGAAGAAGTTAGGCAACTCAGATAAACTCATACACCTTAATTAACAAAGCCAGCGTTCAACTTAGACCTGGTTATTTCCAAACTTGGGCCATCTTTGACTCCGTCATCATTCTAGCATTCTAACCGAGTACAACGAACTGGGTGTTGTGAGGCAGAGGAGGCCGAGTTCACTAATGGCCACATTCAAAGACAGAAGCAGTCTTGCACCTTTGCTCAAATTCTATGGTTCCCAAGTCCTAGACTGCTTCTGTTCTCTTTTACCAGTTCAATTAATTTGCTGGGGTATTTTGGGAGCCTTAATTGTAGGACAGGCCACTCACCTTTATACCCCGCAGTGTATATGGTGGGGATGGGAGGAGGCCAGTTTGAATCCCTATAAATGGCCCATTTTGTGGCACTCCCATACCTTCCGTGCTTTAAAATTTTTATCCTCTTTGTATTTCCCTTTGATTTGCAATACCAAATAAAACATCAACATAATTAAAGGCTGCAGTTAAATTCTTTTATGCTCACCACAACTCCAGGGCCACTTTTGACCCAGATATACCTGCTTCTGTGTAATCTGGTGAATAAGCAGTCTCTGAAAAGGTGATGACAGACCTTGCTTCTTGGTGACTCTAGTGATATGTTGGTCAGGACCTAGTCTCATGGACAATGGTAATATTCTCTCTCTCTCTCTCTCTCTCTCTCTCTCTCTCTCTCTCTCTCTCTCTCTCTCCATATAAATAAAAGTATATGAGAGAACCTAATGTACCTACTAGTTTTTCTGTAAGCAAAAAAAGATGCTTGGTAGGGCTAATTGCTTTAAAAATGGACATGCTGAAAAAGTTAGAAGTTCAGAGCGGTAAGATTTATGAACTTTTTAGTCAGTTTAAAAATATTTTTAAAGGAAGACTGAGACATAGGAAGTTGGGAGTACTTGGCATTCTAGTTCATAGAAATGCAAGGCATCTTGACATAGGGTCTAATTTTTTTTTAAAAAAAATAATCCTGTTTATAAAAGCAATCTGAAGTCAGACTTGAAGAAAAGAGATGAATTCACTCCTGGCGCTAGTGCAGTTGAGGCATCCCCGAGATGACCATTAAATGATCTGGAATGCAAGGGCAGGGGCTGGGCTAGAAAGAGATTTGAGAATCCTCAAAAGAGAGCAGAGATGATACCTGACCAGGAGATGAGTTACTGCAGATGTTTTGGGGCTATTTAAAAATACAGATTCCTTGGTTCTGCCTTTGGAAGTTCTGATTCAGCACATCTGGGATGGGGCCAGCCCCCTTTATTTAACAAGCTCCCCAGGCTGTTCCGATTTGCAGCCAGGTTAGTTCATTGGCTCATCCATCAACTCAGCACTTGGCTGTTGCTTTGTTGCCTCCAAAGGGGATCATAAAATGTGAAAGATTCTTCTCCTGTCCTTTCAAAAGAGAGTCGTTTCCAAAACAAAGCAAGTTTTAAAGATATATTTTAAGGAAATATTTATGAACATTTGAGAAGTAATGGAGCCATTTCCATTGTAGTCTTTGCTTTGGCTTATCTGTTTATAGAAAAGGGAATGAGGGGTGTGTGTGTGTGTGTGTGTGTGCGTGTGTGTGTGTGTGTGTGTGTGTGTGTGTGTGTGTGTGTGTGTGTGTGTGTGTGTGTGTGTGTGAATTTAGTCCACACAGAGGAATGGATAATTGTTGCACATTTTTCAACATCATATAAATTTTTTTAAAAAAAAAATTATTGGTTGATTATGTGTAGAGTGTTCTGGCATGTACTCCTGCACACCAGAAGAGGGCGCCAGATCTCATTACAGATGGTTGTGAGCCACCATGTGTTTTCTGGGAATTGAACTCAGGACCTCTGGAAGAAGAGCCGGTGCTCTTCTGAGATTTAATTGTTTCATTTTATTTTTACACAAATAGAATGTGTTTAGCAATTTTTTGTTTCTTCCACACTTAAAAATCTTGTTTGAGTTCAAGAAATATGAGCATATAGACAAGAAAAATTGTATCTGAGCTTTGAAAAAAATCTTGCCTTTGGATAATAGTATTAATTAAATAATAGTTCTTGTTTGAGCAACCTGAGTAAGGGACAAGTACTAAGCCTTATTTGAGGTCAACTTTTGAATATTTTCCTGTAAGGGTTATCTGCAGATCTGAGGATAAACCTACAACACTCCAGCCTTTCTCAATCAAGTCTATTGCTCACTTGAGACACATAAAGCCATGAAGCATTTTCTTCACGTAACCATCTTTTGGGAGGAGAGGGAGTCATTCTTTTTGGATACCTTTTAGGCTAATTCAGACAGTTCAGTTGAATGATAGTAAGAGAATTGGTCAGGATCCTTTACAGTGAATTTGCCTTTTCCGTTGACTTGTATGCCTAGTACAGGAAGGACAGTGTTGGATTGGGACAGGGAATTTCAAAATGTAAATTGGGTCTAAATTCCTGGCTGTGTAATTAAAACAAATTCTATCTGTGTTGGTTATCACATCAGCCCATCATTATGCTTTGGTTTGCATTGGGGATCATATTTTACTCTTTAAATCTCTCCCACTGTGGTAGTGCATCTTTCCCACATTTTCACGTCTTGGACAGCCCCTTCCCACCTGTCTCAATGGGTGATTTCTAGTAGAGGTGGCTATATCGCCTCTTCTCGGGGTAGGAATTCTTTCTGGATGGGAAACTAGGAATGATTTCCAAAGTGAATTCTAACTTGCTTGTCACCATTTGTATATTAATAAAATGTCATTCACATATATTTGGGAGGAGTTTTTGGAAATGTTGTATGTTATCTACTTTTTATGTTATCCCCATGAGATTAGTGACTGTAGGTTGAGTTAATTTTATAGGCATGAAACCGAGACTTGAACTGATAGTGGTACAAGCTCCTTTGCGTTCAGGGTGTTTCGTTTTTCTGAATGGGGCAGAGGAAGAGGGACAGAGCAGAGAGCGTCTGCGCAGGCTTTGCAGCAGTTTGGCCAGTCTGCAGGCAGATGATCACCATCATGCATTTTCTCGCAGGGGGAATTACAAAGCAGTCTTGAGATCCCCGCAGTTCACTCAAGACTTGTCAGTAGTCTGGATGGAGTCACGGACTTGGCTCGGTGTGTTATGTTGCGCCAGCGTTAGGGCGCATGTAAGTGAGAGAACCTTGACTTTCTCAAAGTCATTGAAGGCTTTGGCCCCTAGAAATGTGCTGTACTTACAATTAGAGTACACTATCCCATGAAATACCGTTCATGCCTAGGCCTTCGATACATTAATTATTCATCTGCTTGTTCTATTGGTATTAATCCTAATGTTGAGGAGTTATAGAGCTTGAGATTTATGATTGTTAGAATTATAATAAACTCTCTTGGGACTGGCCAAAAATGCATTGGGAGAATTCAGTAAGAATTTCTTTCCCCTCCCCAGACCCATTTTCTGTTTCTCAGTCACATTTTCTCAGCATCTTTAAACACACACACACACACACAGACACACACACACACACCCCTCTAGATAATTAATTCATTCATGTGCAATTAAACTTAGAATGCAGACTTCATGGAGACAACACATAAAAAAACAAAAGCTTAAGAGACCTATTAGTGAAGTTCATTTGAGTGCCTGAGGTATAAAGAATCTTTACAGCCTTGACAAAATGTATCTTTAAGTGTTCTTTGTTTAACCGCAATGTGCTAATACATGTTATGGTGTATATTAGTGTTCTTGACCTTTTAATTAAAATCCCTTGAAATTAAGGGTTCAAGAGATGACATAGATTTTGTTGGTCTCCACAACTGACATTTGTTAGGGGTAATACCAATTTTGCTGGCAGTTTGTTGAAACAAAATCCAAAAACCCGACGTGCTAGTTCTTTCCCTAAAGTGGGAGGAAGAAATGAGTTTTCTTGTTCTTCAGCTAGGTTGCCCGTACACTCTTAATAAATTACGTAAGGCTTTAAATGGTATTGCTAGATTCTGAAGCAAAAAGATGCACGTATAATCACAATCACTCTGCTAGCAAGCATGTCTTGATAAAAGACCTGGGAACTACCACTTATAGATTGATGGAGGAAGGTGGAAAGCAACAGTTTCATTGCTTAGCATCCTCTCAACTGAACCTGATTAAAAAAAAAAAAAAGCAAGCAGAAAATGCAACTAGATGGGTGATTGTGTTAGATATACCTACCCAATTTCTGAAGCTGGTCTAGTTCTTGGTGGCAAACATGTTTCTCCTCCCCCATCCCGCCTCCACGTGGGCGTGTAGGTGCACATGTGCCATGGTTCATGTGTGGAGGACGGTTCCATTTTCGCATGTTGGTTCTGGCTTTCTACCTTGCTGAGGCAGGGAATCTCTCTTGTTTCTGCTTTCGCACTGTGTATTCCAAGCTAGCTGGTCCAAGCGCTTCTGGTAGCTCCCCCCCCCCCATCTTGCCCTAGGAGTGCTGGGATTACATATACAGGCTGCTGCATCTGACTTTTTATGTGGGTTCTGGGGAATGAACTGGACTCACCAGGGTCTTCTAGCTAGCGCTTTTACCTACTGAGCTAGCTCCCTAGCCCCTAACATTTCTCTTTAAATAAAACCACCTATTTTGTGAACTTTGTTGCCACATTCGGTGTGTGTGTGTGTGTGTGTGTGTGTGTGTGTGTGTGTGTGTGTGTGTGAAATTCCACTTATAAGAAAGTTTCAAAATTCAATGATCCATTCTGCCTTTCCTCCTAACCTTGATCACTGGTGCTTGGTTTTCCTAGTTCATTTGCTGAAAGGATTCTTGTTTATTCAATTAGTTGGCTTGTGAGGAAGCATGTCATACCTGAGTAGTTTTCAGATGAAAGTAGGCATGGCATCATCACAGTTTAGCTTGGCCTATTTCTAATGGATACAATTTCTTTAAGCAAAGTGCCCACCTCCATCATTAAATGTTCATTTCATATTTCCCTAAGCAAGAGAGCAATTTGATTTGGGATTCTTTTCAGACATTGGCGGGTCCCCACCACCACCACATGATGGTCTTTAATTTAGTGGCATTCCAAGCATTGTGCTGGCTGGTTTTCTATCAAACTGGACCTACCTACTGCACAATGTTCTAATCGACCTTCCTAGGCGATGTTTCCAGAATGCTCCTAGGAAATTTCCTACTTTAATTTTTGAATCTTCAGGCGACTTTATAATCTGCAAAGCCAGTTGCACAATCTTTTCCATGTTGTTTCTTCTTCAGATGATCAGCAAAAGCGATTCCAGAACAAAATGAGCCAAAATATGCTAGCTTGACAGTATCCATCAATTTCCTGTCTGTCTCCTGACATCAAAATAACCGTGCTTCTGGGTTGTGCATGATTTTTGCAAAACACTCAAAGAAATCAGATTTCAAGGGAGACTTGGACTTCTTTACTTAAATCCACAGAAACCCTAATGCCCAGTTTGTAATCTCTAGTATCTAAGAGACTTCTCTCGAATTAACAAAGCATTGCCTGTTGCCTGTGTTAAAGAAACAGATACCTCTGTAGAACATTTAGCAAAGCTCCTTATTTCTGGGGAATGCAGATGCTGAGCGGGGTTAAATGAAGCCAAAATAGTCTTCTGAACCACAACAGCATTTTTATTTGATCTAAAATGTAGTCTATTTGGAATTACCTGCTTGCCTTCCTTCCTTCCTTCCTTCCTTCCTTCCTTCCTTCCTTCCTTCCTTCCTCCCTCCCTCCCTCCCTCCCTCCCTCCCTCCTTCCCTTCTTTCCTTTTTTTCTTCCTCCTACTGTCCAAGGTACTTTATCTTTGAGGCACGTAAAGAAGAAATTAGTAGTACCACACTCTGGAGAACGGGGATAACTATGTAAAATGAGAAAAGATTGTATTAAAAATTATTAATAAAAAAGGAGAAAACAAAAAAGGAAGACTAGGTTGCTTGGCTGTCTATGTTCAGAAGAGTAGCAGGTGGTTCCTGCTACAACAAGAAAGCAAGAATTGCTCTACATAATCATCTTGTGCTCCTTTGTGTTGACATACTAACCCATCAGGACACAGGAACACAGAGAACCACTTCTTATGGATGGTGGCTTAGGAAAGAGACAACTAGAAAACTCTACCCTCCTTCTGTAGTTTCAGACTTTTGATCTTTGGGGCTCCAGAAAAATTCCAGCCATGTGAAATCCCTTTCTGCAGAAGGCATACATCTCCATACAAGAGAGAGGGCTGTCTCACTCCTGTAAAAATGGGTCATAATAGCATTCCATGGGAGGAAAGGGGAAGAGGACAAGAGACTTGCCAGGAAAGGAAATGATTGAACTTAAGTTATAGCCAATAGTATGAATTAGCGTTTAAAAAAAGATATGGAAATTAAAACAAGACATTCCAAGCACAAAAATGCATAGCATTACAAATGCGTTTTGGCACTCGATATCAAACTCTGGAAGATGAATGTGACACAGGCCCCGTCCTTGTAGAGGGTCCACCCAGTAGGATCCTTATTCTGCCTCATTTTCTCAGTAATGAAGATGACTGTCTCGTATTCAACTTCAAGTCTTCTGCCCGGTACTAGTTTCAGAAAGTGTAACCTAGGTGCCTGCTGTCTTACAGGGTCCTGCACTCGATAGCATCTAAAACTTGGCTTTCAAATATTCTGCATTTGCCACCTCCAAATTCATCACAGTTTGGAAGACAGAACTACATTTTTCTTTTGCACAGGGCCTGCAAAATTCCGAGGGCTGATCTGTTTTTGTCTCATCTGATTTAACAATAGGCTGGGCCCTCCCCCAGCAATCCCTAATTAAGGAAATGCGTCACAGCCTTGCCTGAGGCCAATGTTGTGGGAGCATTTTTTTTTCAGGTGAGGTTTTCTCTTCTTAAATAAGTGGACTTTGTGTCAAGTTGACATAAACTCGCGGGCACATCTTTCGGACATCTTTTCATTCTTTGCATGGCACTCCAGCTGTGCTCCAGAGAAGGAAGCTTCCGATAAATCTCATCTCTGCCCAAGTTTAGAGTGCTTAATGGATTTGCCTTCCAAGTACCAATTACCTTCTAAAAGGGGAGAGCAGGCAAAACTAGTGGGGCAGGTAAGGTAAGATAAGGCATTTTAAGGTAGATGAAAAATAGGGGTTTTGTGATGTTACAGAAGCAAGGGTGACATGGGAACTGTGCTGGTTACCAAGCCCATTCCTATGTTCCATTCACAAATCCAAAGTAGTCTGATGGTTTCTGCATTCCTTTATAAAAGTAAATAAATGAACCAGATGAATTTTCTTCCTTCCTTCCTTCCTTCCTTCCTTCCTTCCTTCCTTCCTTCCTTCCTTTCTTTCTTTCTTTCTTTCTTTCTTTCTTTCTTTCTTTCTTTCTTTCTGTGTGGGACATTTTTCAAGTCAGGGTTTCTGTGTGTAGCTTTGGAGCCTGTCCTGGCACTCGCTTTGTAGGCCAGGCTGGCCTCAAACTCATGAAGACCTGCCTGCCTCTGTCTCCCAAGGGCTGGGATTAAAGGCATGCGCCACCACCGCTTGGCTCAGACTTTCTAAAATCAGCATGTTAAACCTGTGATTCCCGGAGTTCAAACGCTTGTGTGCAGTGCTTAGTAGTCTTGTTGGTACCTATGAGAAGAATGCAATTCCTTCATTTCCAGCCAACATTGATTAAGATAGCAATTTGGAACACAGAAGCATGTAAGTAGGTAAAGGCACTTGCCCTCACGCTTGACAGTCTAAATTCAAACCCCAGGACCCATGGTGGGTGAAAACCAACTCTCACGAGTTGTCCTATGATCTCCATCCACATAGATTAGATACACACACATATGCAACAAAAATTTGAAATAAATTATGAGATATCTGGGACAAAGGTTACATGTTATGTATTATTGGTTCTATGGAAGTGCCATTTCATTTTATATCAAAGAGTTGATTTAGGTGTCCACAGGGGCCGTGGAAAAAACTCTTCCACTAACACTGGGGGACAATTGTAATGAGATCTTTACTCATGAACTCAAAGTCTGGGTGGGGAGGTAGACAACTACCCTGTTAGGATATCTATTTGTAACTGAGGATATCTAACTAGAGCTAAGTACTTGAATCCTGAACCAAGGCTCAGAAGAAAGCCACTACTAACCTTTAGCAAGGAGTTCACACAATCCAGAGTTCCATTCAGGAAACCGAGACAGGGACTTGGGGAGACAAGATGGGATGTCAAGATTGGTAGGATTGTCATAACGGACTGGGGTATAGATATCACAAGGAGCCAAGCTAACTGCCACCGAGCTAAATGTTGCAGCTGTGGAAAGTGTCAGAACAAAACTAGATGCCCCGAGACTTGATCCTGAGTAGTAGACTTCTCCAGTTTCCAAGGTTACCCACAAGATCTGCTGAGTTTCCCAAGGGGAGACATGAGGGCATCTCAAATTGTAGCCTAGCCACTCAGGGAAGTAGTAGGTGATGAAGTTTTGCTAGCCCAACTCTGAAGACAAAAATGAAAGGTGTTACAACTTAGAGAACACAAAAGAAAAATGTTCCATGTGTCCAACAACAGATAAATGGACAAAGAAAAAATGTGGATCTAAACAACAGCTTTTTTTGTAACCATCAAGAATGAAGTTATGTCATTGTCAGGAAAATGGACAATCATATTAAGTGAGGGTTAAAAAAGAGGAATATCACATTTTTGGTCACTTGTTCTCTCTCTCTCTCTCTCTCTCTCT
>NC_022026.1:10377982-10382828 GCF_000317375.1 Microtus ochrogaster | reverse complement strand
TGTGTGTGTGTGTGTGTGTGTAAGCAGAAGCAAAATTGGCTAGAGGAACAAATGAAGGGGAAAGGAGAATAGTGTGTATTCAAGATAAATATATGTTTGTATAAAAACGTAAGAAATAATGAAATAAAGAGAAAAAAAGCTATTTCTGACCGTCTGTACACTGCTAATGTCTGTAAGTTCTTGGTTAGTTTGAAACAATGACTCCTCCAGAGCTCTTGAGTGGCCACTCTCCTAGATTATCAAGGCAGTGGGTGCGAAGTCTCACCTCAGTCAATACACTGGTGCATAGAAACAGAGAGTGTTTCAGACTTAGAAAAGGCTGCCTTTAAAGTGGTTTCTCCTTTGGTTAAGATAAAATAAGCCAGGCCAACGAGATGGCTCAGTGAGGGCAAACAGCACTGCTGACCTGGGTTCAGTGCCCAGAATGCCTGTAACTGTGGAAGGAACAGGGGACTCCACAAAGATGTCCTCTCTAGGCTACCCACGTACTCCCGCGCCAACCTGAGTAAAATGAACCCAGTTTCTAGTTAGTTTACATTAATTTAAAAATAGACCATCTCCTCTCAGTTCATTTAGCTCCTGGCAATTATGCAATCCCAGGTCTAACTTGCTAGCCCATTTGTCTTTGTGGACATTTTTTGGCTTATCATGTGGTAGACAGACCTTTTTAAAAAATACTGCTCCTTTTAATTGTAGAACTGTAGCTCAAACTTGTACTTCAGCATAGAGGAATGAAATTCCATTGTAGTGTGTTGAGAATGACTCATGCATTGTTTAAAGTTTAAAAAAGAAAATCTAAATGATGAAAATCGTAAATTATGAAAAATGGCTCTGGTCACTGCCCAGGAGGACTTTTGCTCTGTGGGATGTGCTGGAGCCCATGGATTATATTGATAAGGGTTGTTTACTCGGAGTCACTTAGGAAAGCGCTGGCCCGCTGTCTTTCATATTGTAGCTGTCCCGGGAGATAGAGTAGTCTTCTAGTACATAGCGTACTTTGCAAAAGCCTCAATGTAATTTATAGTACTTGTAATATAACCCTTTGAAAACATATTTTAAGTCCATAAGTATTTAGATACGACCTCAAGATAGTAAACTTGCTTAATGGTTTCTTTTCTTTTCCTTTCTCTCTCTCTCTTTCTTTTTCTTTCTCTTTCTTTTTTTCTTTCTTTCTTTCCTTTTGAAGTTTGGAATTAAACATGGCACTTTGCTGGATGGTTTTGTAACAATCTATCTTATTGGACCTAAGCCACATTATTCAAAATAGAAGTTGGAATTTTTTCTTGTCTCACCCCACCTTGACCAGGCATCGCAACATGAATTTGGAATTAGGACCATGTGTGACCCTTCTCCATTTATTTAATATCTAATCCAAGCAAACCATAAGCAGACTCTCAGCCTTTGTAGTTTTTCATGGCTATGCCCACTTTATGTGAATTACCACAAGGGGAGGACATGCTCCCCAACAGGCAGATAAAGAATAGATTTTCCAAAGGACATTGTTCCTGAGGAATAGAATGGCTTTTATATTTTTTGCTTCTTTTGATTATATCAGTTGTTTTCTTTGTGTGTTCGACACGTGTGTTGTAGCTACTAAGTGTCTTTTTTAATTTTATTTTAAAGTCTCCATGATTCACATAGCAAATGCTTTTCAGTTGGCATGTGTTCAGCCGAAGCCGCAACTTTATTGGATATTGATACAGAGATTAGCTCAGTCCACCAGATGCTTATTAAATGTCCTCATAAGTGTCAGACTGTGAGGTAAATACCAAGACATGAAGATGGGTGTTCACAGGCTAGTGGGGAAGGCAGATGGATATATTTCAAGATAAATATATTGAAAAGGTATTTTCAGCAGATTGTGACTCACTCAGTTTGAAGTATTTTGGAGCCAACACAAATCACTGTGCCCACCTTTTCTAATCTATTCTACTTGAGAACCATTAGCATATTCAGCCACTCAGTAGTCAACCTATTATGTGGGGGGAGGGGGAAGAACATTTACGGTGGGGATTCTGTTGAGATCTGGCTGCATTTAGGCTCTGCGATGCCTGAGGCCATCGTGGGAGGCAGGTTTACAATACCAGTTTCCAGTAGTTACTGCTAGTCTGTCAGAGAGTGAAACTGGTGGAGGAAAAAGAATGAGAGAGAGAGAGAGAGAGAGAGAGAGAGAGAGAGAGAGAGAGAGCTATAGAAGCTGTTCCATTCGAAGAGGGCAAAGATTAAAAAGTGCCTAGCTCACCCCCACCCCATATGTGACTCCAAGGCTAAGAAGGTGGCTGACCCTGACGTGGACTTTGGGTATTTTCACTAAGCTATATTTCGCTGTCAACTCCTCGAATTTCTACATAGAAACTCACACAGGAATGAGGCCCCCTTTGTGCTTAGGGACATTCTCAAGCACTTACGTTTTTACCCTGGAATTCACAGACCCTGCTCTGGTGTGTTTTATTGCTTTCAGCCTATTTCCTGTTCTCTTGATTAAAAACTAAAAAGCCCTGTAGAAATGACAAGTTAAAAATGGAGCCGACACCAAACATTGCTTACCAGTGACCGCTCTGCCCAGGTGAAGGGAATTCAGGGCAACTGGGAACAAAGCCCCTAAACGGGCCCAGCTTTCTGCAATGTCTTGTTCAAAGAAAGAAAGCAGTGCTTTGGAGGCTTCGCTTTTTCCCAGTGCTCTGTGGATTTTTTTTTCTGTCAGGTTTAGAGCTGTTTATTCTTTTTCTTTCATTCTGATGTCTCATGGGCAGATAGAGAAGAAACCCCCCACGTTAGCTTCATTTAATGATGCTAAAAGGGTTGCATCCACCAGCACTATCAGGGGCCAATGGAAAATGCTCAGCTCCGACTGCACAAGATGGACCAGCTCTTTCTTTCCACCTCCTGAGGGTTTAAACACTCTCAACTTTATTAACAGGAACTTGCTCGGACAGGCCTGCTAAGCTTATCTTGTTCCAAATGAACACTTTAATTCATCACAGGCTCACAGTGAAGCTCGGAAGGGTTCTAGGCGGAATACCATACAAAAACCTCTCAGAGGTCCAAGGCAGTGACCTGGTGCCAGCGCTAGCCAACATTAGTGGCTTTATACACAAATATATAAGCTATTTGTGTTGTGAGCAGCCAGGCTGTGGTGGCCTGAGGGGTTGTTTGCAAGATTGGAGTTTGTAAAAGGGTATCACCCAAGGTTCAGGGTTGGGATATTTCTGAATGTTGTGACTTAGAAAAAAAAATGTTTGGCTATAAGGGTTGGAATATATTTATTAAAAGCATTGAACCTTTTTATTCCACAGGAAAGTATTGTTAAATTTATATGTAGCCATCATCTTTGCCAAAAAATTGAAAGTAATGGAATATGCCATCATAATAAAAGTTCACATACTAAATAGTTTTGGATATTCATCAAACCCTTAAATTTCTCAATAGAAATTATGTGCATATGCTCATATGTTAACTGTAATAGCTTTTCCTTGATATATTTTCATGTGTACCCTTAATACATAACAAGGTGTTAAATTTTGGATTTAACTGCACTCTTTTCAAAAACTTTCCAACTTAGAGTATGTACAGTACTTTAATTAAAATGCATTTTCACTAAGTCATAATAAAAAATTTCTTGGAGAGGCAAACAGTCACCTTGTAATGTCAGGTTACTTTGATGCCAGGAAGGTGTGTGTGTGTGTGTGTGTGTGTGTGTGTGTGTGTGCCACTCCTGGTGTGTATGTTTTAACTCAAGCTAATCACAAACCAAAAGATTATCATTATCATTTTATTACATTGCTCTACTTAAAGAGAATACATCAAAAGGAAAATGCATTTGGAAGTCCTTTGCATAATAGTCTTTTGTTGGACAGAAACATAGCTCCCTCCCTCCCCTAGTGTGTACAGAACAATCCAGGACCATTCTGGCGGCTGGCCATGGCGTCCGTCCTGGCTTTGGCAAGAACAGATGGTTTTGGGGTCTGTTGTTCACATTTGATTTCCATGTTACAAATTTTGAATGAAGTCTTTACTGAACCCTTTGTCCTGCAGTCTGCAGCTCTTCACATCAGGGGGCAGTTAGGCGCCGGGCCTGACATGCCAATTTGACACCAGAGTACTGCCCTGTGTCCAGAACTTGGATTCCTCTAGCTCTGGCCCTCTGCTGGATGGAAGCAGTAAGTGTGGGTATACTGCCCTCCAGTGTCCAGCTCAGGGAGTTGCCAAAGCTGGAGTTCTCTACTCTAGGAACTCAGGGGAGAAAAACACTTGCATTGGCTTCCTGGTCCTTGGGAGAAGCCTCTTTGAATGCTAGAGCCTTACTTACCATGAAAGGTCCTGCGATGTGAATGGTACAGTCTTTAGACTCTCAATGGTGGGAATGACCTTGGATCTTAACACCACACCACATTCATTGTTTCAGTTCACACGCATTTACTGAGCATCTACTATGTAAACTGCAATTCAAGATTTTCACAAGTCTCATGTGAAGTACACACTGACCTGAAGGGAAGTATACAGCAGTGAAAAAGAATGACCAAAAAAATTCCCACATTAACTCGCTGAACATAGTGGACAATGAGGACTACTGAGAACTCAAGAACAATGGTACTGGGTTTTGATCCTACTGCACATACTGGCTTTGTGGAGCCTAGGCAGTTTGGATACTCACCTTACTAGACCTGGAAGGAGGTGGGCGGTCCTTGGACTTCCCACAGGTCAGGGAACCCTGATTGCTCTTCCAGCTGATGAGGGAGGGGGACTTGACCAGGGGAGGGGAGGGAAATGGGAGGCGGTGGTGGGGAGGAGGCAGAAATCTTTAATAAATAAATAAATAAATAAATAAATAAATAAATAAAAAAAA